>NC_056744.1:1782451539-1782581539 GCF_019279795.1 Protopterus annectens | reverse complement strand
AGGTCATTGTTACCCCCTACTCATCACTCATTAGACCCATTATAGAGTACAACACCCATTTTGGTATGTACCTCAAAAGACATCTACAACAACTGGAAAGGCCACAGAAATACCTCACAAAGAGGATTACTAGCCTCAAACAGATGCCCTACACAGACCATCTCAAAAAACTCCCACTTTACTGTTGCATATCGCCTACTCAGAGGTGATCTCTGCCTAACATACAAAGCTATGTCAAACCTAGAGCTGTTGGACATGCTCCACATAAAGAAATCCCAATCCCTCTGAGATACATGCTCTAGGGACCTAAACCTTGTCACCACAATAAACAGAACATGCTGGAATGATAGATTCCTGTCCTAGACACTTATCATACTCTGGAACAAACTACCTATCTAAGTCAAACAGAGCTCCTCATTAGCACTCTTCAAGAAAAATCTTGATGATTGGATGGGAGATAAGAAATTCACCCCAGGGATTACTTCTGTGGCTCTGCTAGACAGGGGCACAGGAGAATAATTTTCTTGGGTGGCAAAAGCCAGGGTACTATTTGGCTAGGCTTATATAGACCGTAGGGCCAATAGCCTAGTACCTACCTATGAACCTATGAACCTATATACCTTAATGTCCAGAATAAAAATGATATTCTAAGATTCTGGAGATTTACCATAATTATGCCAACATTAAAGGCAAATAAACATCCTATTTACTGTGCATTTTATAATCCAGTCTTATTTAATGTGGATTATAAGATGCTTATTTCTATAAACATTGACAGAAAAAGAAATAAAATTTCTTTAGACCAGAATAAAGTTAAAAAATACAGGAAAATAAAAATGGGATTCATTGTGAACAAACAATGCTATATATTAAACAGGAATGAAGAGATGGTCATTTTACATTTTGATACAGAAAAATGTTTGAGATCATAAACTAGGAATTTTATTCATATTATTAAAAATGTAACCCTCAGGCATTCATAATGTCATTGCATGCTCTTTTGTAATGATGATACAGCGTATGATAAATTAGGTCCTTATCCCTCACAACAGTTACCATTAAAATGGAAACTAGACACAGATGCCCTTTGCCACTTATACGTTTTGTTCTGGCTATGCAACCATTGGCAAATATTATAGGAATTAATGCCGATACAAAGGGTTTTAAGATAAACAAGCAATACACATCCCTGCAGATTATACTTTATTAACATTTTTCATTTAAAGAAGACCAGAATAAAGTTAAAAAACTTCACTGATACTTCTAGACTAAAAATTAGTAGCAATAAAACAAACTGTACAGTTATATACCCAAAAGTAAACTATTCAAAACGTTCAAAGAAAAATATATTGTATATATTGATGAGCAATAAATTATTTAGAAAAGCTCAGGAACTGACTATAAAAATAATAGAAATAAACATAAATCAAATAATGCAGAAGCTACATCAAACTGCAGACAGATGGAACAAAATGTTTGTTTTCATTTGAAGGCAGATCTTTGCTTAGAATTAAACTGCATATTTTATTCAAACAAATGTTTTAAAAACCCTAAAGCTCAGATTAAGAAAATAAAGAAAAAGTATTCTGATAACCTTCTTGTACTAGCTTTATAAAGCAAAGAATAGTTTACAAAAAATAACATATGACATGGAATAATGGATAGATAGATATAGAAAGCTATGGTATACCTTCTTGTTTTAAAACTGTTATATGGTGACTAAACACCAAATGTGAGGCTAATTAAAAAAACTACATTTGCAGCCACATAATGTTCATAAATTCAAAATAATGTTAAATGAAAAAGTGAGAGTCAATAAGTTTTTGATATTAATCTCAAATTACTTTCCATATAAAATAATCAGTCTACTGGACATCAGTTTTATGCAAAATAAGTTAAAGGCTATTAAAACTTAAAAAGTTAGTTATTCCCTATATCTCTAGTGGGACTGAAGATAGGTTCATTTGAAACAGCAAATGAAAACATAAATATTTGCCAGAAAATAAATTCTTAGCTTGGTATAATTGTCTGGAAGGAATAAATGTTAAAGAAACTGAGACTGAAATAGGCAAATATAATATAACAAAGGGAACTATACAATCCATAAAAGAATGCATTTTTAAAGCAACTCAAGGCTTTTCAGAATCTACCTTAAAAGATTACTGAAAAGTATTAAAGCACATAAATGAGATAACTTATACAATCAATGATAATAAATCTATATTATTGAACTTTATATAAGAGGATAAGAGATGGTTCTTAGCCAGTTAATAATTATTGAATAAAAGAATATAATATTTTAAAAGAAATAAAATTACTGTTAAGGTCTATTAACTGTATTACAACCTCATTATTCTAGAAAATATATACTGAAATTCTTAAATAGAACATTATATACTCATAGGTTCATAGGTACTTACTGGGCTACTGATCTGTGAAATTCTTAAAAAAGGGCTTCTTAACACCAGTGGATACATGGTGATCAAAGAAAATCTCTTTCTCAACATAGGTTTCTAAATCCCTAACTATGGTATCAATATTCAGGAGTATGTTGTTAATATAATAGTTAAAAGTGAAATCATTCTTGCTGAATAATATGGTTATACACTTCTTGGCATTTAGATTTAATCTATGGTTTTGACATGAGTTATATGTTTGGAATAGGCCCTCTTGGAGGATCTTGGTGTCCTCTAGAGAGTGTTTATGATTGCATCAAGTTTGCAGTCATCTGCAAACCTGATAACCTATAAGACCTTAACATTTCCTTTGATCTCCTAGATGTAAATGCCAAAGAGGAGTGGCCAAAGGACTAAACAATGGGGTGCATCTCTAGTGACAGGTCTTGTTGAGGATGTAGACCTGCACAGCTTAAGTTCCTGTATTCTATTTGTGAGACAGATTGCAATCTAATGAGTTACATAGGAATAAACATTTAGGTGGGAAAGTTTATCTATGATACCTGAGTGTGGGATGGTACTGAAACTCTTTCCAGGGTCTAGATAGGCAGGCTGCCGCGTTGTCCATTAGTTCAGAAAAAAAAAAAGCTGTACTCCCTGTAGGGCAGCTGATGAAAATCTCTCTTGAATTATAGTACAGATAAATTAAATTACTTGCAATGCTAAAGGCGTTATATATGCCTTGAGATGTCTTGAAACAAATTTTATATTGGAGAAACAAAAAGGTGTTTTAAAACTAGAATTTTAGAGCATGTGAAGGATATTGCTAATAAGAAAGCAGCGAGCTCTATAGCTGAACATTTTAGTTTGTTTCACGATGGAGAAAGTAAAGGGCTGCAAGACACTGTTTTGGAAAAAAATACAATTATCTAGATTTGATATTTCTTTTATTAAGAAACAGTTGCTTTTAAAAGAATCTACTTACAGTTTAAAATTTGACACCCTATCTTCAAGGGGACCAAATGAAGAATGTAATTGGAGAGTACTTCTTTAACTGTATTATTGTTTAATTGATGTATTTGTATGTGTTTATATATATATATATATATATATATATATATATATCTATATATATATATCTATATATATATATATATATATATATATATATATATGTATATATATATGGGGCAAGTTTTATACTCCTTGCAGGCTTTGGCTGAGACGTCAGAGTTTCATTAAATTTGTTGGATACACTGGTGGTTGCTTGTTTCTTGCTACAAGGCAACTTTTTATTTTGTGCATCAGTTGGTTTACAGAGAAATGAAAACCTGAAAATCATGCAAAAAGCATGTCAAGAGCTGAACATATACATTGAGAAAACATTCAGTTCAAGTATTTTGATGTGTCTTTCGGCTTTTCCCGGTTAGGGGTCACCACAGCGGAACTCCGGTCTGCTAATGATTGGCAGTAGATTTTTACTTGCCGACTTGCCAGGCCTGACGCACAACCTTCAATGAAGGGACGCCCATTCATGCATGTCGCCACACAGAAGACGCTCTAACTGAGAATCGAAAAGGACAACGTCTTACTGTGAGGTGATAATGGTATATGAATGCTAAAAAAGTCTGAGAAAAACAATAGATGAAGAGGTAGAGAGAAGGCAGACATTCAATGACCACATTTTACTGCCTGATGAAACAGTGTAAGTAAAGATAATTGTAGAGTCCAGTGGAATGGTAGAGTCTAAATGAATGGCACAGTTTAGTGAAATGGTAGCAATAGAGGAGAAGGCTGACAAAATCTACAAGGATGTGGTCAAAATATGTGGGAAATTAAATAACTATATAGTGGAAACAAAAGAAAGGCTGACAGAGAAAGAAAATGAAGGAAGACCTGAAACTGAAACTGGTGGACTTCAAGGACCAGTTGAAATTGAAAAAAAAATAAGATTCACAGTAATATCAGAAAAGGTCAAAACAGTGATGGTAAAGAAGATATTGTATGGTATGGAAGAAGAACTATGGCAGGGCTTGCCATCTGCCTATGCCAATGGACAGATATACCCACACAGAATGTAAGTGTAAAAAGAACACTCATGATATACAGTACAAATTATTTGTTTAAGAAGGTGCAATAGCCTATTTCAGTGAGGTTTCTGTCATATGCACAGAAAGATAATAACCTTAGTCTGCTGTGGAAGGAAGGGGTCAACATTAGGATTAATAATGACAGAGTATCCATTGACAATGATTACTCTGACAAGACTAGGCAGAAGAAACAGCAGTTTATCCCTTTAACTTCACTTTGCAAGAGCAACATATTAGTGCAGCAGTTAGTGTTGTCAGCTCACAGCAAGAGGTTCTACTGTTTTAGTGTCAGCTGGACTGCCTTAATTGGAGATTCACATGTCCTCACTGTGTTCTCTTGGGTTTTCTCTAAGTGCTCTGTGTATTCCCATATTCCAAAGACATGTATTAGGTGGATTAAACACACTAAATTGGCCATAAATATGAATGAGTGTGTGTGTGTGTGTGTGTGTGTGTGTGTGTGTGTGTGTGTGTGTGTGTGTGTGTGTGTGTGTGTGTGTGTGTGTATGTACGGCAGTGATAGCCACCGAGAGGTGTGAATGTCTGCTCAAGATAATCAATATTGTTGAAGTAACACCTCAATCCTATATGAACAAATTGGAAAAAGGAGTTGTGGATGGATGGATTCCACTCTACAAGCAGCACGGCTTAAGTTTTACATTACTCTACCCATCTGTATTTAGAATGTTTTTATCTTTCAGGAGTCAAGATATACAAGGCAGTGGAAAAAGCAATGAAAGATCTAAGGCAGAACAGTAAACAGAGAAGAGCCCAGTGTGACAGATGATGAAACCATAGCCTGGATAAAGTGTGATCAGTAAGTTAGACAGATAGAAGCTGGGTCAAGCTGCTGGTGAAACCGTTTCCAGTGTTTCAGCACAAGATGCTAGAAAAGAGAAAAGAGATACCTGCACACACTAAAAAGGTGCAGGAGACGTTATAGAACAAAAACATATAAAGAATGAGAACCTGTGTGCTCATGACTGATGCTTATCCTAAACAAGGAACGATGAAGAGAAATGCAAAGGTAACTCATATGTAATTTCTGTGTGTAGGTGTTTGATCACACAAGTGGTGCAAGAACTGGAAAAACTATGGGAAAGGACATTGTGCGGATTAGAAACCATTTAAAATGTTATGAAAATGAAAGGTATGCATTACCATTGGGCATATATTTAAAAGTGGTTCAGTGGGAGGAGGAGGAAGAAGAACTTAAAAAGCAGGAGGAAAGACAAGGAATTCAATGTATTCTTTGCTATACTGAGTACAAAGATCCGAACAATGACAGATATAAAGCAAATGAGGACATCTGACATAAAACAATGAAGCAAAATACAAGGAGGGAAGCATTTTGTGAGCATATTCACTATTTAATATTGAGATGGGTTGTATACACACTAGTAAGGAAGCTCATTGCAGTGTTTCACATATAGTCTCCCACAGGAAGCATGAAATGTGCAGAGAGACAGTAATGGATAGTGAGTGGTTGAGATGATTCAACACCTGACCAGCAAGCTAGGTAAGAATGAATAATATGTAAAACTGGCACTCAGTGGGGGTGGAATTAGCTCCCTGTATCAAGTAGTAATGGGTTGACGGAAAATGACATTTAGAGTTAAATGCCATACCCATAAAATGTTAAGCAGAGAAGACAATATGTTGAAAATGTTTGATTTCTCATTGAAAGGGGGAGCGTCATATAGGAGAGTAATGCAGATAATCAGAAGGATGGACTGAATGAGCTATAATAACCACCCATTTAATATTACCTCATTGTAGTTTATTGGCCATTTTGGGTCAATTCCTGGCTCTTTTCAACCCCCTGCTATAAAGCCCGCTTTTGCGCACTTTTTCACTTGTAAAAGACTCAGCACAGCTCCTCGTGGTGTCCTGCAGAGTTCTACAAGCAGCAGAGAGTGAAAGAGTGACTTTCCTGGATTTATAAGTATTTTTTCTGGCTTTCGCTTAAATTACTGCATCTCGACTGCATTTCACTTAAAAACAGCTCTGCATATTGTTTTACTGTACTTGTGTTGAATTTATACTATTAGCACTTTAAAAAGTTATTTTTGTTTAATTTAATTGTTAGGCTAACACACTCAAGTGCTTAGCCGCTTTATAGCATTTACTGTTTGTTACTGTATCTTTTCTCCTTTCTCTGTAAAAACAAAAAAACAAAAAAATATCCTTGTTTTCCCGCTTTTCTGAACTAGAATAGTCCAGTCTTCAGATTTTGCTGATCTCTGGGCTTTGTCTTAGTTCCTGTGCTATCCATATCCTTATTTGGATAAGAGGAAGCTTCTTTGTTCACCAGTGGGAGTGGGGAGCACTGAGCAACCTATTTGTCCCTAGAGGATTGGTTCCAGCCCAGCAACTTGTAGTTTATTGGCCATTTTGGGTCAATTCCTGGATCTTTTCAACCCCCTGCTATAAAGCCCGCTTTTGCGTGCTTTAGCGCATTTTAGCGTGATTTAGCGCGAAGTTGCTCATAGAGCAGCATAGGGCAGCGCCGGTTAATCAAGTTTAAACTATTTCTGGCTCCGTAATGTCTACTCTTCAATTTTTCCCTTAGAACTGCTCTACTTGCAATCTAAACAGCCTATACTCTATCTGAAAAGCTCAGCACTTGCTCCTAAAGCATTTTTATACAGGTAAAGCACTCTTAAACAAAAAAAAGTACTTCATTCACCTAAATTCCCTTGAGTACCCATTTCCCTATAGATCCTTTCTGACTCAGTTACACAGCAATCTTTTTCACTATTCTAGCATGTCGAAGGGTCAGTTGCTGGCATCCTCTCCTGTTCAGCTGGTGAATCTGGGAATCTTGAGGCAATGTTACAATTGCCTCATGTACACAGACAACCCTCTCCTCCTCCCAACAAATACAAATATATGCGAGAGATGCAACTATATAGCCAAACTGGAGGCTGAGCTCTCTCTCAATTCAGTACTGGCAAGGACAGTCAGGAGGAGAAGGTAACCACGCACACCACAAACCCAGTCTCATATAGAACTATCACAACTGCAAACCAAACACATAAACACACAAAAACATACTCAGAGGCGCTGATTAAAAATCTACCAAAACAACAGAGGCCTCCAAAGCAGACACCCAAGCAACCGCCACCTCAAGACATAGCACATGCAACACATAGTTCACAAAGTCAGTGTGCTAAACAGTCACAGCCCTTAAGGCCAAACAACATGCCAGACACACCTGTAATAGGTGACTCCATAGTCAGACACACTGACGTCCCGCTCACCAGAGTGAACAAGGATAGGGTCACAGTAAGCTGCCTGTCAGGAGCTAGAATCCGCCACATAACACAAGCACTCAGGTCACTCCACAGCAAGTACAAATATGACTCAGTCATTGTACATGCCGGTGTGAACGACCTGAGACGTACCTCCCTGGACTACATGAAAAGAGACATAGAGGAGCTCTCTGATTATGTAGCCCAGGCCGGTATGACCCTGACCCTGAGCAGCATCTTACCCTCACCAAGAATGATGCCACAGTACAAAGACAAAATGATCAGTTTTAATAATTGGCTTAATTACTGGTGTCATTCAAAGGGGATCCAATGTCTGTCTGCTTGGGATGACATGCTCGACAAGCCACGCTGCTTCGCAAGGGATGGCTTGCAGCTGTCACCCCTGGGCTTCCGGATATTGGCCAAGGATCTTGCCACCCCCATACTGAGAGCACCCCAGCACTATCAGGTTTTACCTCATATCATGCTTTTTGGCCTCAAAACCTGGACCAAACCACAAAAGGAGGGGGAGTATCTATATTCATCAAAGATACCCACATCTCCAGGTTAGTGGCAATGCACGAAGCATCGGAGACCATCCAGGTGCAACTAACCCTAGGCAAAACTGACTTACAATTTGTAGCATGCTACAAACCACCCTCTCAAACTCAGGAAACTCACATAGCCTTCCTGAAGACACTGGAGAGTATGAATGTCTCTCCAAATACCATCATATTGGGAGACTTCAACTACCCAAACATAGACTGGGAACATTATTCAAGCCCAAACACCCTAGCCCAAAGGTTCCTAGAATTCATAAACTCAAATGCGATGGAACAACTAGTCACCATTCCCACAAGAGGAGACAATATACTAGACCTGATCATCACAAACATGGGGACAAAATGCTCCACACTGGAAGTATATCCCTCATTGGTAAGATCAGACCATAAATTAATCTCACTGGAAATCCACATCCCGCCCGCACCCCCTGCACAAAAGACCACAGTGAAGAACTTCTCAAAAGCCAACTTCACACTTCTTAAGACTGAAGTGGTATCCTTCAAGGTCCCTGGGCCAGTGGAAACCACAACCCACACTGCTGAATCCTTTGCAAATGCCTTCTACGGGCACCTTCAAGAATGCATGGATCATGCAATCCCAAATAAAACCAAGACCCATTCCTCCAAAGGCAGGCGCCCGGTCTGGTGGACCCAAGCCATAAACAAACTTTACAACAGAAGGAGGAAGCTACTACATGACAGAGAAAAATCCCTAAATGGGAAGGCATCTCTGATCAGTACTAGCAAAAAACTACGATCACTCATAAAATCATCCAAGGCCAACTTTGAGAGAAAAATCGCAAAAGACACAAAAGACAATCACAAGGCCTTCTTTAGCTATGTTAGAAACTTGGGTGAAAACTCCCAGATATGCTCAGAGTTAGTCTAAAATGACAATAAATACACTGAACCCACTGACATTGCCAACATTCTGGCAGATAGGTTCAGTGCAAATTTCTCCTCCCCCTCCCCCCCAAAAGGAGAAATAACTATCCCAGCAGAGTGTAGCCTCCCTAACATCTCAGATGCCCAGGTGAGAGCCACCCTCTCTAAAGCTAAAAACACAGCATCAATGGGACCGGACGGTGTCCCGGGCTGTGTGCTACATGAACTCCAAGAGGAACTAAACCCAAACATAAGGCTGCTGTTTAATCTTAGCCTTACTACAGGATACGTACCCAAAGAGTGGCGTACGGCAATGGTGGTCCCACTTCACAAAGGCGGTGCTTCTATGGACCCTGGAAATTACCGCCCCATAAGCTTGACGAGCCTGGCCTGCAAAGCTATGGAGAGGATCATTATGGAACTCATAAACAAAGACATTGGGGACCTACAGACATTGGATCCTACCCAATTTGGCTTTGTCAAGGGCAGATCCTGCCTTTTGAACTTGGTTGACTTTTTTGAAACCGTCACTAAGGCCATTGATGAAGGTAAGGCAGTTCACACAGCCTACCTTGACCTTGCAAAAGCCTTTGAAACAATACCACACTCAGGCATCATAGACAAACTCACCAGCTTAAATGTAAACCCATATGTCACGAGATGGGTTGCAAACTGGCTCAAGGACAGAACCCACAGGGTCAGAGTTGCTGGAGCTATGTTAGACTCTAAGCCATTCACAAGCGGTGTCCCACAGGGCTCAGTCCTGGGACCCCTCTTGTTTGGCATTTTTTTTTCCAAGGTACAGGCAAACATAGGAGGGTTGTGGCTGACAAAGTTTGCAGATGACTGCAAACTGGGCGCCATAATTGATACTCCAGCGGACACAAACATCCTTCAAAGAGGACTCATAGAAATGGATAATTGGTGCCAGAGCCATGGCCTTAAGCTTAACGCCAAAAATGTATAGTCATACCCTTTGGGAAAAACAAGGTACCCACAAATTACCACATAGGTGGTAATCCATTAAGTACGGAAGAGGTAATCAGGGACCTAGGGACCCAGGTTGACAGTAACCTCTCATTTGACACTCACATTGCCAAAGTGGTTAGGAAGACCTTCTATATTGCCCACCTTATCATGAAGGGTTTCACATCTAGATCAAGAGAGGTCATTGTGCCCCTGTACTCATCTCTTATTAGGCCAATGATTGAGTACAATGCCCCATTTGGGATGTATCTTACCCGACACCTGCAGCAGTTGGAAAGACACTAAAAGTTCCTCACCAAGAGGATAAAGGGTCTTAAACATATGTCATATGCTGCCCGACTGAAAAAACTCCAGCTCTATACAGTCGCATACCGCCTACTCAGAGGTGACCTGTGCCTAACGTACAAGGCCATGTCCAATCCGGAATTAATGGACATGCTCCACCTCAAAAAATCTAAATCCATCAGAGCCATGAGAGCAAGAGACTTAAACCTCAACACAGAAATAAATAGGACATGCTGGAGGGACAGATTCATAACCCAGAGGCTCCCTACACTCTGGAACAGAATCCCAATCCATGTTAGGCAGAGCCCCTCACTAACTCTATTCAAGAGAAGTCTTGACGAGTGGATGGGAGATCATAGGTTTACCCCGGGGGTCATCTCTGTGTCACTACTAGACAGAGGCACAGTAAACTAAACCCTAAATGGGCATAGTATTCTCATCCTAAGGGGTGGTGAAAGCCACACACACTCTGGCTAGGCTTATAAATGCCCTAGGGCAGATAGCCTAGTACAAACCTATGAACCTATGAACCTACAACAGGAGACACAGTGGCTGAAAATGGGAGACAGCAGAAAGAACAAGCTGGTACAATGCCAGCATATAAAATAATATTGGAGGGGACATGATCGCTAAAGAAAAACAGTTTCTTCAGAACTGGAAGTCAATACAGATAAGATCAAGCATATTCATAGGTTCATAAGAGATTAACAGGCTATTGGCTTAAGAGCCCTTTCAAGCCAAGCCATGTTTACCCTAATTTTACCCAATGTTCTATTCCTAGGGGAAATAAGATAGCAGAGGTATATGCCTATGTTTTTGATTATAGTATAAACTGCCTCTGTCCATAAAGGGCATGGGTGCCTCCCAAGGAGTGAAATTACACTTACCCATCTATTTATTAAGATGGCACTTGAAGAGGATCAGGGAAAGGCTCTGTTTCATGTGAACAATAAGTCTGTTCTACTGAAGGGGCAATCTCTCAGACACATATCTGTCTCTGCAGCATGATTTATTCATGCCAGAGATCAGCTTTAGATCTTTGGATCAGGAAATCCTTGTGAAGCTAGTTTTGCGAATGTGTAACATTTCCATCATGGCTGAATCAGAGAGTACTTTGGGTCAGACACAGATCATCCCTTAGTAGTGTGTATGAGACTGAGTACAGTGATACGACTTTTAATCATTACATGTAGGACATGTTGTTTATACCCTCTATTTTCTTGGTGAGGGACCTCTGAGGTCACTTCAGTTGTTGCAGATGCCTGGTGAGGTAAATACTTAATGGTGCACTGTACTCCATTATTGTTCTGATGAGGACCAAGTTTAGTGGGACTATAACCTCCTTGAATTTGGATGCCATGCACTGCATAAACTGTGCCACATAGAAGGATTTTCTCATCACCATGGACACATGGTGGTCGAAGTTCAGATTACTGTTGTTACTGTCTGAGAACGTAGAACACTTGGAGCTGGGTGCACTCTTATGGTGTGCTATCAGTGTTGCAATTTGCAGGGGTATTTTATTTCCCAATGGGTATAATTATGCACTTTTTGGATATAATTTCAGGACATGGCTCGGGCACCAATCATTAGTCTATGGCAACAATTTTAAAATCAAGCCATGACCAGAATGGAGAAAGGAGATCTTACCAACAGGGATAAACACAAGCAGAGGTACAGAAAATGGACACGAGGGGGCTGAAATTTACTGGAGGAAATTGGAAAATTGGAAGAAGAACAAAGATATTGAGAATAAATAACTAAAGAGGAAAAGGTGATAGAGCGAGATGAGACAAGCAGAAATTTGGACAATGAGCAAGAAATAATTTTCTTTAATACAGATTGACATCAGAACAGAGAAATGAAAAGGAATAGATGAATGATAAGTAAAAGATCAGCTCTGGTAAAGCTTTTAATGAAGTCTAAACAGAAGATGTAAAAAAGAGATAATTAGTTAGGAATATAAATATTGCATCATAACTATACAAATAAATCAGATTGGTAAAAGATACTGGAAAGGCAGCATACAAATTAACAATGGGAGGACATCAGTATGGCTCCCAAGTACACAATAAAGACCTACATGTTTAGGATTGCTGTGTACAAGTGTTTGCATAGGTATGTTTATACCCCAAGCATTTTCCAGAGTATTTTTTGGGTAAATAGCAACGGCTAGAGTTCTAATGTGAAAGAGAATGATAACTGGGGACATACCTTCAAGAGTGCAAAAAGTTGACAGATTTTAAACATTCCCTAGAGAGTACTTTGTCAGAAATGTTGTAGGAGGAAATGGTTTTAAATCAGGAGATGATTCTTTTGAGTTGAGACACAGGATCTGAGACTTTATTACATTTAATGCTTTCGTCTTCCATGAGAATTATACAATCAAATTTGCAATGCTTGTTAAGTTTTTAAGCATATATGGTTTCTAATGCAAAATAAAACAGCTGTCATACTTCAGGAATTTATATTTTAAGTGGTGGAATTACACCTTTTCAAAAAGTATACCAGTCAATGGGGGCAAGTGGTTTCATAAAACAAAATTATAGAAAGAAATTTTGTTATTCCATTCAACAAGAAGTCTCAGAATCTTCTCATTCACTGTATGCTGTGATCCTCATCACTTCCGCAAAAAATAGTAGCAATATTTACCTGGTAGTTAGTACTTTTTTTCCTGAGACATCACTGGTGCAGCTGCCGAGCTTTCAGATTAAAACAATTAGAGCAGCTAAGCTGTGCAATGAAGTTTAAATCTGAAGTGACTTCTGCTACTTGAGTATTTTTCTTAGTTTTGCTACACTATCTGACCATAAATTCCCACCAGTGTTATGACTGTCTGCTTGATTATCCAAAAGCAGTAACTATTGCATGATTAGACCACCTGGCAATAACATAGTCGCAATAATATTTTGCTCACTGATCTCTCTCCTGGTTGCAGCTCTACTGCTGTCATGACATTCCAAGCACTATTAGGGCAACAAGAGCAAGGGGTCCAAGAGTAGGGAGGGTGGTCCTTTATTAACAACTTATTTACAATTTATAATTACATTAGCTTTATATGCAATATTTACAATTTATATACAATATTCATCATTGTTTCTAAAATCAAACTTATTTTTCTATAACTATTATCATTTATTTATCCCCTGACCCCCACTCTTTATTCCACAAGCAAAATCTTATTTTATCCAAAATAATAGCCACATCCCATTTACTGTTATACATAATTTCTAATATTCTTTGATTTCATGGCGACTATAATACAATAAAAAATGTTCTATCCTTTTTTCTACATAATATTTAATTTATTTTTAAAATGTATTCAATATTATTTATACATAAACCCTCTACTCCTTTTATATCCTCAAAATAATTTATATCCCCTAAATTTCTTCCATATAACCTCAACAAAAAAATCATAATATTCTAGTATCTCTTTATATCATTTTTCAATGTGTTATGGCTTTAATTATCTCTTCATTTATTTTTTTTAAGGGATAGACATAATACTATTTATACATTATATTTTCATACCATAAACTCCTGTCATTCTCTAACACATCTATTTTTATTTTCCATTTTACAGTTTTCTCCTAATGTGATTTACCTTATGTGTTCCATTATAAACTCTATTATCATCCCCTGCTGATTATGTATTTTTTCTTCTTTGTCTTTCATGTCCCATAGTATACTAGTATCCTGTTTGATTAAATTACTTAGATAAAAAACAACACCTTTCTTTCCCTGCAAAAATATATTTGCTTGAACAATAAGGGTTTTATTTTTTAAATTAATCCTAAATATCACCTGTTCTGTAATCAAATGTTTTTTTTTTTATCATTTATCTGTAGGTCAGTAAAAGTGTTCTCACTTAAATTTTTATATCTTTCTTTTCTTCTTTTATAATTTTATTTCCCATTAAAAATAACAATTTTATACTTCATTTAAAAGCAATCTTCCATTCTGAACAATTTTGATAAAATTCATGTCTATGTAATCTTCCATAATTCATTTATTATACTCTTTCCATTTTCACTCCATCTATGTTCATTAATCCCTTTTTTCTTTCATTTTCCTATATTTATATGATTTTTATTCCCTTGTATCCCATTCTGAATAGCACACTAATCTGAAAAGATTGTATCTACTTCTAATACACAAAGTGCCATATCATTTATTTTCATTTTTGTGAAATGAAAACCACGAAGATAAAATACCCAAATGGTGAATTTTTCCCAGGGCAAGTTAACACTTGCCCAAACTTCAATGAAACACATACTGGAGTAAATAAATGCCACCGAGATGGTGGCTACTCCCCCACTCCCCCCAATGTGGCAGGCTTCACCCCCCACACCCCACTAACTACATATACCAACTCTGGGATCATACTTCAGGGTAAAAAAGGGCATGTTGTGCAAGTGTTTACTTGCCCTGGGAAAAATTCACCATTCAGGTATTTTATTTTCATGATTTTCATCTTGCAAAACTGATGATATGGCCTTTCGAGTATTAGAAGGGGATCAGGAATCTTGACTCTCTTCAAGAGGAATCTTGATGAGTGGATGGGGGATTGTAGGTTTACCCCGGATATCACTTCTGTGTCACTGTTAGACAGAGGCACAGTATACTAACCTCGAAAAAGGGCATAGCAAAATTCATTTAAAATGGGTGGCGAAAGCCAAACACACTCTGGCTAGGCTTATAAATGCCCTAGGGCTGATAGCCTAGTATGAACCTATGAACCCATGAACTCATTTTTCTACTAGCTGTATGCCTAATGAAGTTATGAGATAATCTATTTCCAGCTTATATTTCCCAATACTACATGTCCAATCCTTTGTGTTCCAAAGCTATAATTGGCCACATTTAACAAATGTCTGATACTTCAAAACAACACCACACATGAATATCAAATACTAACAAACAACACAAGAAGTGAATGCTCCACTTCATTCTCCTGGTACCTCGGCCTTTCGCCTTCAAGGGATGAACTTTTCGCATAACTAGCAATGCTTAAATACATATGCCTTGATTGGTTGATTAATCAATTAAAGAATTAAACAATAAAATAATTAAGAAACCCACCAAATAGTACATAATCCTTTTAACCCCACAATTATTACATCAATTTTCTATGCAAATACATAAATTATATAATATGTGAATGCATAAATATATGCATACAAACTTCCCCTACTAGTTTAAATACATTAATATATTCCCATACTGCAGGACCCTTATTTGTTGTAGGTCGATCATAGACTCGGCTATAGTGGGTATTGGAAAGAGGTGTTGAGAAGAGCAAGGAAAAAGGTAGAGGGTGTGGGAAAAGGAAGAATGTTTATTCAAGGTGATTTCTTTTCTGGCAAGGTGAATGGTAAAGAGGAGGTAGAGAGGTTATTTTATGTCACCAGGTATAGTCCCTTTGTAGAGTGCTTAATGAACATAATTAGGGACTTAATTACTTAATAACTATTGTCATTTCAGATGAATTTTTGAATACAATTTTTCCTGAAAGAGTGACTTTTCCTTTAGTCTTTATTGCAATCTAAAGGAATTACTTAACAGACCAGTTAGATTAGTGCATTCCAGTTTCAAACAGGTGAGGTCATTGCCATGTGGCAATTGTAGAGTATGTAATAAATTTCACAATGTGTCAGGATCTACTATCAATGGCTGAAAATATGTGGCAAATGATAAATTTAATTGTAAATCTTGTGGGGTTGTTTATATTTTGGGATTCAGATGTCAAGTCATTTGATGATACATAGGGCAGATCAAAAGGATGGTAAAGGTATGGGTGTTGGAATATTTGGCTGACATTATGAATGGAAAGAGAGAGTGCCCCATAGCGCAACATTTTTTATCTGAGCATGGTGGTGATGGGGCTTCTCTATTTTTTGGTATTTTGGCACAACCTACAGGGTTGAGGGGGGACTTTCATTCAAGGTTAAAGCAATTAGAAGCTACATATATTTTTAATTATGGTACCCTTTTCCCTGGGTGATTAAATCAGGAGGTGTGTTTGAATTTTTGAAATTTTTGAGATTCTGAATTGTTTGAATTTTTGAAGGTGGGGAAAGTTTGTGTCACTCACTCATGTACTTAGTATAAGAATACATTAATGTATTTAAACTAGTAGGGGATGTTTGTATACATATATTTGTGCTTTCACATATCTATGGTAATTTATGTAGTTAATTGTTTAATTATTTCATTGTTTAATTGTTTAATTGATTAATCAACCCATCAGGGTATTTGTATTTAAAGATTGCTGGTTATGTGAAAAGTTCATCCCTTGAAGACGAAAGCCTGAGGTACCAGGACAATAAAGTGATGCATTGGCTTCTTGTGTTGTTTGTTACTATTTAATGTCTAATACTTTTTTATGTCTATATCCTTATTCTTCTTTCTTCTTAAATTACAGTTGAAGTCTCCTGTTATTACCATTTCCATATTAGCTATCACATAAACTAACATTTCATTAAATATGTTCTCTCTTTCTTTAATTGTTACATACGCATATATACGCAGATATTCTATACACCTGATTTTGCCATCTGATATCTAAAATAGTTATTCTACTCATTAATAATAAAGACACAACTGATATTTTAATTGATTTCTTACATAGTATAGATATTCCTAAGCATGTATCTTTCCTCAAATTTCAAACAACATAATTTCCCCATAATTCTTCTGTTTGTATTCTTCCTCTCTCTCTTTTCTTCAGCTAATAATCTTATATCCTCTAATATTATTATATCTGTATCTAAATGTTTACACCATTCTGAAATACTTAATCTTCTCACTAAACCTTTATACTATTAACATTTATTACTAGTATTCTACAGTTGTATTTCTTACTATTAAGTATACTGTTAAATAGTACACTTTTAAATAGCTATAGAACTTCTTCATCCTTACACTTTTTTCATTTCTTTTATATTAACCCCTATAAAGTTTCTTTTTCTTTCTCTAACCCTTTTACTAAAGTTCTTTTCTTTTACTATATTTCAACTATCTTCCTCATCACTTATTTTTGATTTGTCCTCACTATCCTTTTCTTTTTTAATTCCTTCCTTGTCTTCCCTTTCTTTCTGTTCATTTCATTTTTTTACTTCCTTTTCTTGATTTATTTGAACTTGCTAATCTTTTTTATTACTTACATCCATCTCTGTAACTCATCCTTACAATCCATCCATAAGTGACAAACCTTAGTACATTTATAACATTTCATTTCACATTTCTTTGCATCATGACCTTTCTAATCACATATATAACATTTCATTTTACTGCAATTACACATTAATTTGTCTGTTTTTCCACATAAAAACATATCTTAGGTTGACCTCAACATCTAACAATACCTATCTCTCCATCAACATCAGTCTCAGTAAGTATATATATTACATTTCCTTTTCCATATTAAATATCACATTACAATCCCAATGTGCAGACCATTTTTTATCTTGTAGACTTTTGAAATGTCCATTACATCTTTACATATTTAATTTAGACATTTTTGAGTCTCTTTTTCCGCTTCAGTTCTAAACTAAATGTGTATCTTTTTAGTTTGACTGTAGAATGGTTTAAATAAGTATCAGTTCAATGAAGCACATTTTTTCATATTCTCCTACAAATTTCTCCATCATATAAACAGTTACAAAAATAATATCACAAAAAGTTTCTTTAATTATGTGAATAAAAGCTCACTTCAGATGCATTAATTCCTAGGGGTTACACTGTTGTGTCCCATACCTTATATCTGTCAATTTCCTTTTCTTCCTTAATACTGATTCTAACTGCAAATCTCTTATTATGGGTGACTGGGATGCCTTCATTTTCTGCCCTTCCTCTGTCTCCTTTTTTCTAACCATGTCTGCTTATGACTTCTTCTTGAGTAGAACATTTTCCTGAATGCCTTCTACCTCTTCATCCTGTACTTTATACATAATGTCCCTCCATGATATATATTTTCCACTGTCCAGATCGCTTGTCTCTATTAAGTCCACCAAGAAATCATGCTGCAACCCTCTGAACTTGTAGCAACATATACACTAGCTATATCCTGCATTCCAGTGAAATGATTCTGCTGTAAAACTTATTCTACATCTATGAAAAAATTGACTACTTTCTCATTCATAATTTTACTTCTCCTCATGATTAATAAGCTGCCAACTGCTTCACAGTGGAATCATTATTCACAATGGAAGGTCCAAATTCCTTCTCTCCACTACTCTCATTCTTTGGTCTACACCTTTCTCTAACAGAAGGCTTTGCTGCCTTCTCCTCACATATGATCTTTATTATCTTTTTGTCTGGTTGTACAGAAAGCTTGACTGCCTTCAATACAAAAACACCACTCGCATTAATCATTTTCATCATATTCCCTTGCTTCTCCAGACTGCCACTGCTCCCAAAATAGAAGCAGGAAGTGTCTCAATGAAAAAGATCCCCTGCTTGACAAAATGAATAGGGTTTTTGATTATAAATCATAATACATATTTACAATTCTTACTATTCACTTATATACAATATTTACACTTCTTAACATATTTATATTAATGTCCTGCTATAAATTATTTACTACCCCTCCACCCTTTCGACCACAACCAAAAACATATTCTTTCAATGTTCTTGCCAGCATCCATTTGCCATTATATTTAATTTCATTCAGCCTTTCATTCCAAACTGTCAGTGAAACATAAAATATTATTTTGTCCATTTTTTTACATCTTCTTGTTTGCTCATGCCATAATAACCTAATTTTGTCATGTCCATTGTTATTTGATCAGCTTTTATAAAATTCAACAATATATCACTTCTACATAATTAATTTTACAACATCTTTACTCTGAAACATTTACAAAAACAGATTCCATAGTTTCATACTCCTTACAATTCTTACATATCCTACTTTCTTTGCTTTTATATGGCATATTTGCTTTAACCAGCAAGTTGCCCATTGATAATCTCCACAAAAAGTCTCTATCCTTTTATATCGTTTATATCTCAACAATATGGCCTTCTTTTTATTTCTTCCTAGATTATTCCATGGAGCAATACAAAAATATATCCTCACAATGTTCAAATACCACTCTTTTCTATTTTTTCAGTCATATCTATTCTCAACTTTCATAATATAATTTTATTTTGATATTCTTTAATTTCTTCATTAATTACATCTTTTGATCTTTCTCCTTTTTTCATGTTTTCCCAAAATGTTTTATATTTACATATAACAATCATTCCAATTAAATTTTATTTTTCTTTTGTAATAAATTGCAACAATTTATATAAATTCAAAGATGCTGCATATACTAGTGGGTTTATTAAAGCCAATCTACCCTGTTCTTTTTTCATATACAATAACCCCCCTCTTGACTGGATTCAGTCTAGAAATCCATATGTAAGAAAACAGTATATACATCAGTTCTTTCTCATATTTTGTAGGAATCATACCAATATTAACCACATATGCAATTTTTTCAAAATAATATTATCAATCAAATGTGCCTTCTTTCTATACAAAAACCTATGTTTTCCCAAAAGGCAGTAATTGCCTTTATTTCTATAAATATTTTTTCCATTGCTCATTTTATGTTAATTCTGTCCAAATCATAAACCTAAGATATCTATATATTTCTCACCAAATTCTATACCTTCTATATTTCCATTATGTAAAAATCCTTTATCTTTTTTCTTTTTAATATTTAATACAATTTTATTTAGTGACCTCCTCAATTAATTGTTAACTTCTTCCATCCATTTTTTTTATTTTTCATTAACAACACTATATCATCCGCCTATGTATACATTATAGGTATATGTATTTTCCCTATTATATTGTATCTTGCATCTTTTGTCATATTACCTTTATTTATAACTGTATTCATAACTAAAGAAAAAAATAATGATATTAGCTGGACATCCCTGTCTTATACCACATTGTATTCATAATTCTTCACCTATCCATCTGTTCACATTTATCTTAACATAATTTCTTTCATACAAATATTATACAGTTCTAAAATATTCTATAATGATTCATGCTGAATGCTATCATAAGCCTTACTCACATCTCCTATTATATGTTTTGTACCTACTTTTTAACTTATTTACTCATTTATCATTTCTCTGTTAATCCATAGTAAATTCTGGTTTCCTCTTCCTTTTCTACTAAATTTAGCTTGATTATATAACTTATCAATCTTCTATGTCAGTCTTTTTGTCATCTCCTTCTTCTTCTTTTTTCGGCTGCTCCCGTTAGGGGTCGCCACAGCGGATCAATTATTTCCATTTCTTCCTGTCCTCTGCATCTTGCTCTGCCACACCAACCACCTGCATGTCCTCTCTCACCACATCCATAAACCTTATCTTAGGCCTTCCTCTTTTCCTGTTACTTGGTAGCTTCATCCTTAGCATCTTTTTCCCAATATACTCTGCATCCCTCCTCAGCACATGTCCAAACCAACATAATCTTGCCTCTCTGGCTTTGTCTCCAAACCTTCCAACCTGGGCTGACCCTCTAATATACTTATTCCTGATCTTGTCCACCCTCGTCACACCCAGTGCAAATCTTAACATCTTTAACTCTGCCACATCCAGCTCTAACTCCTGCCTTTTTGTCAATGCCACTGTCTCCAACCCATATAACATAGCTGGTCTCACTGCCCTCTTGTAGACCTTCCCTTTCACTCTTACTGGTACTCATCTGTCACAAATCACTCCTGACACTCTTCTCCACCCACTCCATCCTGCCTGTACTCTCTTCTTCACCTCTCTTCCACACTCTCCATTACTCTGAACTGTTGATCCCAAGTACTTAAACTCATCCACCTTTGCCACCTCTACTCCCTGCATCCTCAGCATTCCTCTATCCTCCCTCTCATTCTCACACATATATTCTGTCTTAGTTTTTCTGACCTTCATTCCTCTTCTCTCTAGAGCATATCTCCACCTCTCCAGGGTCTCCTCCACCTGTTCCTTACTCTCACTATAGATCACAATGTCATCTACAAACATCATAGTCCACGGGGACTCCTGTCTGATCTCGTCTGTCAACCTGTCCATCACCATTGCAAATAAAAAAGGGCTCAGAGCTGATCCTTGATGTAATCCCACCTCCACCTTAACTGTATCCATCACTCCTACCGCAGACCTCACTGCTGTCACACTACCCTTGTAAATATCCTGTACCATGCTTACATACTTCTCTGACACTCCCGACTTTCTCATAAAATATCACAACTCCTGGCTAGGCACCCTGTTATATGCTTTCTCTAAATCCACAAAGACACAATGCAACTCTTTCTGACCTTCTCTGTACTTCTCCATCAACACTCTCAGAGCAAACATTGCATCTGTAGTGCTCTTTCCTGGCATTAAACCATAATACTGATCACTAATCATCACCTCTTTTCTTAACCTAGCTTCTACTATGCATTCCCATAACTTCATGCTGTGACTGATCGTATTCTTTAATGTTATTGACCTCCAGTTTTTAATCTCATCCTTCTCAGCATTCTTCCATATAACTTTTATAACATCTATGCATATATCGTTATATTGTATCCCCATCTCCAACCATTCATTCATTACATTAAGAAATAATAAGTTGCCAGTTTTCCATATTTTTGTACATATTATATCCTATACCGTCTAATCCTGTTGAAGTGTTCAAATTTATATCTTACAATATTTCATTCAAATCTGTTATATGTATGTTGTTCTCCAGATATTCATTTTCATCTTTACTTAGCACATTCATTTCACATTTCTGATTTTTATTAATGTTTTTCTTAACAAATTCTTGCTATACATAGTCCCTAATTATTTCAATACATCTCTTTATGTGTCTTCATTATGTTGCCATCCTTATTTTTCAATTCTCTTATTATTTTCTTTTTTCTTTTATTAATTTACTTATATAAGGTGCTACATCTTCTTTTCTCCATTGTAAGCTGTATTCATTTCTAACTATTTCTCTAAATACTTCCTGAATTAAATTAATATATATTATCTTTTTTTCCCTTTTCTCTTGTATACATTCAAGAAAGCATTTTTTTATAATTTTCTTTAAAACTAATCCACCACATAGTTAGTTGTCATAAAACTTTTTCATATTGATATGGTCTTTTCATAATTTATAAATTCCTTTCCTATTATTTGGTTCCAATTCTTTTTCATTTAACCTTTTAGTTCCTTTGCCTATTTTAATATAGTTTTCTTTTTTGTTTATATTTAACCATGTAGCTAAATGATCAGAAAATCCATTTTACTTTATTTCTTTTTGCATAACTCTTAAACCTTCTGATATTAAGAAATAATCACTTTCTGTTTTTTACTTCATTCCTCCTATAAGTCCAATGAAATGTAATTTACCATGTCTAATTAACTCCTTCACCACTTTAATGTCACATCCAGTCTTCTTGTTTTGTTTTAGATTACAATTAAATCACCTACCAATATAATATTCCTGTTTACACCCACATAATACAATCTTTTTAAAAACATTGTTTCCCTTTCTTTTCTTGTAAAATATGCATATATAGCTATAATTCTAGAAACATTATTTCTCCATCTATTATTTATTTATTATTTTATTTATTTTATATTTGTTAACCGGGCTAGTCTAGCTGGATACATATCCTTTTTCAGTAGAGGCCCGAGGAGAAAAGCTCCAACATAATGGTAAAACACAAGTTGAAAAAAAAACAAGTTATAAAAAATACAGGTTATAAAAAATACAAGTTATAAAAAAGTATAAAAAAGTAGACGTGTTACATTTACAAGATTAGTAAAAAAGAACATTTTACATAGAAGTACTATGAGATAAAGATCGATCGGCTGGTAATACATAGCAGAGATATGTTATATACTAATAGTATATATAATGAGTTCAAGAGTCACCCGCTTATATTTGGGGTAAAGAGGATTTTCAAGATGAGTAAATGGGAACAAGAATTAAGGAGATAGGGGACTGGATGGATTTGGTATGAAAGTTTGATATGTTAGGTTAGTCAGGTTCAGGACATGGGCATAGCCATTGTGTCTTGAGATATTCTTTCAGGTTGCTTTTGAACTGGTTGTGAGAGGTTGTATTTCTAAGGTAGTTTGGGAGGGAGTTCCATGGCTTGCCAATGGAGTTGGCAAAGAGGGCATCGCCGCCAGAATTATTAGCTTTAATGGTTAGGATCTGGGTGCTGTTGGATGATCGGAGACTATTTAGGTTAGTGTATGGGATCAGTATGCTACACAGAGAGGGGGTTCTATCTGGTTGATTAATTATTTTACAAGCTTCAGTGAGTTGGTTGAGTTTGAGAAGGTTGGGCAGTTCCAACCAGCCAAGTTGCCTCAGGTTATGACAATGGTGGGTGCGATATGGAGAACCTGTTATAAATCTAGCAATGTGGTTATAGGCCAGAGAGAGCATGTTTAGTTCACATTTATTGAGGAAAGAAAGGACTGGGGAGGCATAGAGGAGAGTAGAGAGGAGATGTGTGCGGGCAATGGTTAGTTTGGCAGTAGGAGTTAAAAAGTTTTTTATTCTGTACATGGATCCAAGTTTTTTGTTAACAGATTTTACGGTTTGGGTAATGTGTATGTCAAATTTGAGCTTATGATCAATAGTTACTCCTAGTAATTTGGTACTGGTGACAGGGGTTATGATAGTCCCATTATTGGATTTAACATGGAAGGTAGTATTATCAGTATTTGGGAGTTCTTTTCCTAGGGTAGAGAAGACATTGGGGAAAAATAGTAGTAATTTGGTTTTGGTTGGGTTGAGTAGGAGTTTGAGGTCGGTGAACCATTTTTCTACTAGAGAAAAACAGAGTTGAGTGGTGGTTTGGAGGTTGAGGAGGGAGACATCTGAGCAGATTAAGGTGGAGTCATCAGCGTATTGGATGCAGGTGGATTGAGGGATAACTGAGTGAAGGTCATTAATGAAGATGGAAAACAGAAGTGGACCCAATATTGAGCCCTGTGGGACACCTATGGTATTGGGAAGCAGGCCTGATAGTCTATTTTGCCACAGGACAGCCTGTTGCCTACCAGTTAGGTAAGCTTTGAACCAGGTTAGTGCTGGGGTGTCCAGATGTAGGGTTTCAAGGGTGGACAGAAGGAGCTGGTGATTGACCATATCGAAAGCTTTTGACAGGTCAAGAAAGAGGGCAGAGGATATAAGTTTGCTATTGCGATTATTATTAATGGAGTCGACAAAGGAAAGGAGGGCAGTGGTTGTACTGTGGTGGGGGCGAAAGCCGTGCTGGGTGTTGGATAGGAGATGATTACAGGTTAGGTAGTGAAGAAGTTGTTTGTGGATGCATCTTTCCATAATTTTCGCTATTGGGGACAGTATAGCTATTGGTCTATAGTTTGATATTTCCATAGAGGTACCTCCTTTGTGAAGCGAGATGATGTAGGAAATCTTCCAAATAGTGGGGATACTAGCTTCAGTAATGGTTATATTGATAAGGATGGATATAGGGTATGCAATAACATCAGACGCAATTTGTAAGAATTCTGCTGGGAGGTGATCAGCTGCTAGAGTGGTTGGTTTTAGCTTTTTTAAGAGAGTACTTATGTATGATGTGGAGACTGGCTTAAAAGTGAACGGGGTAGGGGCCTCAACATGGGGTTGTGTGGCAGATGGGGGAGAGGAGGTTAGTTGACTGGCAAGGGTTTGGATTGTCTCGGTGAAGAAAGAGTTAAAGGAATTGGCTATTTCTTCCTGCCCTTTCTCAATGAGTTTCTCGGGGTTGGGGTAGTAGTTTTACCTGGGTGCTGGAGGTTGTTAAAACATGCCCAGAATTTCTTTGGGTTGTTCTGGTGTTTCTGCTGGAGGTGGCAGAAGTATTGTTTTTGTCTAGGGTAATGGCTGTTTTAGTAGTATTTCTTAGATGTTGAAACTTAGTTCGATCTTGGGGGGTTTTTGTTGCTCTCCATTTGTCCCAGGCTTGGTCACGGAGTTTACTTTTAGTTTTTGTTTCTCTAGTAAGCCAAGGAGCTATAATGATTTTGGATCTGATTTGTCTATGTGGGGCATGTGAGTCAAGTATCTTAAGGAATGTGTTGTTAAAGTAGGTCACACTCTCCTGGAGGGGTAGTGTTCTTAATATGGTCCAGTTACAGCATTTTAGTTCAGCAAGAAATTGTTGTGGGATAAATTTCTTTTGTTTCTAATTAGTCTATATACAGGAGGGTTGGAAGTAGGGCATTTGTGTTTAATAATATAAGTTATAAGGTGGTCACTGAGGTCATTGGGAAGGGTGCCTGTAGTATAGCTGCTTGAGTCTCTATTGGTAAGGATCCATTCAATGGTACTTTCTTTTGGAGAGAATTGCCTATTCTGGTAGGGGATAGGATATGTTGGGAAAACCATATAAGTTAATGGGTTGTGGGGTTGTATGGGTGGAGCAGAGAGACCAGTCAATATTAACGTCCCCAAGTACTATGGTTTCTTGTGGGTAGTTGGTGGCTAACCAGCACAAGGTTTGCTCTAAGTTTTCTGTATTCTTCCCCACTGGTATATAGTTAACTGTGGGGTTGAGGCATTTTTGAGTGTTAAGGCAAATTTTAGGGCAATTAGTTCTAAGTTAGAGATTATAGGAGGTTGTACTGGATTCCTATGGATATTTAGGGTATTTTTAAACATAACAGCTATTCCTCCACTTTTTTCTTTACACGATCAGCCCTGAAGATATTATATCCGGGTGGAAGGATCTCTTGATCCTTAGTGGTGGGATTTAGCCAGGTTTCAGTTAGACACATAATGTCAGGGGAGTGAGTAGCTATCATTGCATGTAGGGTGTGAATTTTATTGTTAATGCTTCTAAGGTTAAGATGTAGTATTAGAAAGGAGTCAGTAGATTTTTGGGTTAAGTTAGAGGGGTTAGAGTTTGGCACTGTAGGGGGGCCTGGGTTAGGATGGATGTCACCATCAATGATTATTCTAGTTTTCAGGTAAACTAAAAATCTTTGTAGTTTAAATAGTAATTTGAGGTTGGTTTTGTTAGTTGGAGTTTTGGGGTGGTGAAGTGTGAGATGGACTACTTTGGGGGATATTGTTTTGTCTTGGTAGAGTGGAGGTGCAATAGGAACGACATAGAGATAGGATTGGGAGTTAGTGTGGCCCTTATGGAAGGGGATTCCTACCAAAGATTGATTTTCATACTTAGTTAAGAAATAGATGGTGATAAGTAGTATTGTTGTGAGAGGGGCGATGAAATAGATGAATTTGGCCATGATGGGGATAGGGAGAGGATATGGGGAGGGGGAGGAGGTTTGGTGTTAGATTTGGTAAGGTGGGTGGGCCTTGAGGTGGGAGGAGTAGTAGGGTGAGTCACGGGAGGTTTGGATTTGCAAGGGGGGAAAGTGGGAGGGTCTGGCTATACCTATAAATGTAGGGGTAGTGGGGGCAGGGAGGGGAGCGGAGCAGAGCCCGAGTGAAGCGAGGGTGAAGCGGAGCGGGGCATCCACCGCCAGGAGTAATTTCAACAGCAATTTGTGGCTATACAGTAAAGAAGCAGACCTCAGGTAATTATAGCTAGGGCTATAATTATTTTAGCGGCACTGCCAGGTTCCAGAGACTAGTACATTACTGTTTACTGTTTAGCAGAGAAGAATGCTCTAATTTTACCCTGTATTAAAGTAGTGGTTGGGCTGACTTTCTATTTTTTCCTTATTCTGGTCCGAGCATTCGCTGAGGTGAGCGTTTTGGGTCTTGGGAACCCGCGAATAGTTTGGGCGAGGGACTACCTGTGAATATAATGGAAGGAGAGAGGGAAGTTAGAATATCTAGGCTAGTTAGGAAACACAGATTAATACAATGAAGTGGTGAGATTAAGATGCAGTCAAGACAAAAGTAAATCAAAACAGTTTAGAATACATTGTGTGTCATGGACACAGATCTAATATACAATAAAGTTATAGGTCATATTTCAACAATAGTCACATCTAAAATGTTAATATCCTCTTAACATAATATGCATATTCCAAAACACATAGTATCCTATGTTCCAATTAATTGATCCATTCCATATTTTTTCTATTTGTATCCTTTCATTTTCTGTTAAAAGTCTAACATCTTGTAGTATTATTACATTCATATTTAACTTTGTAAACCCTTCTAATATGCTTAACCTTCTTTGAATGTGTTTTTATACAACTAGCATTCAAAGCTAAATCTTCATATTCTTATGAAGAAGATGTTATATTCTCATCCTTTAGATTTCTTTCTCTCTGTCTTTTGTGAATATACCTTTTATTTTCCCTTTTCTTTCTTTTACTCTTTTTACCACAGAATTTTTCTTTCCTCTTACTACTTGTCAATTTGCCTTTTCTTCCTCACCTGTCTCACTATTTTCTTAATTTTTTTATTCTACCTTGTCATTTGCTTCATATTGTATTATTTTTCTCTTGTATTGGCATTTCTTCATATTCTGTATTTTGTATAACATTTTTATCAAATATTTTGACATCATTTTCACATTCTAACTATGCATGACCAGTACGGTCACATTTTTTGCACTTTAAATCACATTTCTTTGCTTCATGTCTTTCTTACCACAAATAAAACATTTTCTTTTATTACAATGGCTTATGAAATTATCATCTTTACCACCAAAGAAGCATGGCTCGGTTGCCCCTTATATTTTACATAACTCCTGTATCAATCCGCATTTATTATACTTCGAATGTGAATTACATTATTGTTTATCATTTTTAATATCATACCACATTCCAAACCCCCAGTCCATATACCTCTTTCATCATATATTTTACTTCAGCAACAACATCTTTGCAAACAATAAATAAATATTACTTCAGCTCACTGGCTTCGATTTCAGTCCTAAGTTGCACTGTTATTCTTTCTTGTGTTTGTCTAAAAAAGGCTTGAATAACATATTCACGCCATGGACAGTTGCTTTTTTGTTGGTCATATTTCCCTAAGAAATTTTCCATAGTCTGTTCTGTTTCAAATATTATATTGCAAAAGGTCTCTTTATTAATTAGAATAAAGGCTCTTACCTCTTTAGGTGTCACTCCTAATGGTGCAATTACAGAGTCCCACATCTTCTACCTGTTCAGTCCTTGTTCCTTTTTATTACTTATACGTATGGTAAATGAGTTCCTTGTTTCTTTTACTTGGTGTTTTCTTTCTTCACCATGTTTTATGGTTCATGCATATGATCTATTTTTCGACTCCTTTTGTTTTTCTCCTTCATCCTCTCCCTCAGTCCTTTCCATTATTTCACTCCACAATATGATTGTTTCATTTTCCGGCTCTCTGATTCAACATGTCCTGAAATAATCATGTCACAACCCTCCGGACTGGAAGGTTGTAATAATATAGCCATTCTGCTGCTCCATTTCTTCCTTGAACAACCTGTTTTGAAATAACTCTTCTGAATTGGGGCCCATATCCTCTGGTATATTCACCTGCTCCTTTCTCTTCCTCTCCTCTGATATGAACCCAGTCTCCACCATTTTGACATTTACTTTGCCATTTGGTAGTGATTCTGCCATTATCAAACTTTTTTCAGCAACAGCAACCATTTTTGCACTATCAGCACACAGGGTTACATCCTCCATGGCTCTGCTGTCTCTCCAGGCCACCTTCTCACATGGAACAGTCACAGAGACTGGATGTGCCACCTTCAATTGCATCCCCCTACACCAAAGAGTAGGGGGAGTTCTCCAGTGCTCTTGCCAAAACTTCACCAAGCCAGTATGAATACCTCCTGGGTCATACTTGAATGAGACTAGAGGTCTGCTGAGGCTAATGAACAAATAAGTAAATAATACAGTTTTCTTGTTATACCATTTCATGTGATACTGCCTAGTCATAGTCACGTCATATTTGAAACCAAAGTGGTAAAAAATAAATAAATAAAAACAGAGGCATTAAGAATGAACTAATCTTCACTGTATCCATCCATAAAGCACTGCCTAATTTGACAGTTGTACTCCACACAATGATAACCAGAGACAAAAAGCATCAATCCGAAGGACTTAATAGTTTAGCCTGCAGCCTTTCAGCTCATTCCATTAAAATCTACACAGAAAATGATGACCAGAGTTATGATGCCCACCATAAGCAATAATCTGGCAGGCTTCTGCAGTATAAATAAATAGACATGTGATGGTTCCCCGTTCCCTTATTGGTTTAGAGCAAGCACCGAATAAAAATTGAAAGAATACACAGTGTGTTACCTGGTGTCCTCATACCTGCAATAAAAACAGCAGCAATAACATGAACATTTAAGGATGAAGTAAGCTTTCTGTCTTTGTTCCCGTATTATTTTATTTATTTTACATTTGTTGACCGGGTTAGTCCGACTGGAATCAAAGTCCATTTTCAGCGGAGGCCCGGGGAGATAAGCTCCAGACACAATACAAGAACAAAAAATAGTTGAGAAAGAAGAAAAAACATTGATTTATTATATAAAGTATTATAATTTTAGTTATAGGTGTAGTTAAGAAGGGAATACAGGTAGAAGTACATACAGACAGTCAGTGTTCCATTTTAAAGTTAGTAGTAGATAAACAATATCAAATTAGCTAAGTAATTACATACATTATGTTGATTTAGTCAGGCTTGTCACAGTGGCATATTCATTTTAGTCAGGCTTGTCACAGTGGCATATCCATTTTAGTTCCAGATGTTGTTTGATTGAGGCTTTAAATCGGTCTGGGGAGGAGAGCATGGTAATGGCACCTGGTAGTTTGTTCCAGGTTCTGCTTACAGAAGTTGCAAATAGGGCCATGCCAGCAGCATTGTTAATTCTAGTTGTTTGTATTTGTAACTTATTGGATGAACGTAGCAGTCTTGTGTTTTTATGGAAGAGGATGTAGTTACTAAGGGCTGGAGTGTTATTTGGGTTCTTTAGGATTTTATTAGCCAATATTAGAAAGTTGTACTTGACGAGATTGGGAAATTCCAACCATCCGAGCTGTTTGAGGTTAATGCAGTGATGGGTTCTGAAAGGAGAGCCCATAGCAAACCTGGCGATGTGATTATAGCAGGTAGTAAGTCTATTTAGTTCAGATTTACTTATGTTTGCTAGAAGGGGGGAGGCATATAGGAGTGTTGAGAGTAGGTGCGAGCGTGCAATGGCTTTTTTAGCTATGGCGGTAAGGAAGGTTTTGACTCTGTAGAGTGAACTAAGTTTTCTGTTGATGGTTTTGATTGTCTGGTTCACATGGAGGTCAAATTTTAAGTAATTGTCTATAGTAGTTTGGTATTGGGGTCCGGGGAAATGACTGTCCCATCATTAGCTTGTATGGTAAAGGAGTAAGGTATAGACCTTTGGGTTGGTGGAAATATGAGCATTTTGGTTTTTTTGGGATTTAGTAGTAGGCGACATTTGGATAGCCAGTTTTCTATAACAGTAAAAGTAGTATTCATTTTTAGGTCATCTGGAGATGTGGCAGAGCAGATCAGGGTGGAGTCATCAGCATATTGGATACAGCTGATATTTGGTATGATAGTAGGGAGATCATTAATAAAGATAGAAAACAGTAGTGGTCCTAGTATGGAGCCTTGTGGAACTCCAGTAGTGTTGGGTAATAGATTTGAGAGCTTATTCTGCCAGAGGACTGCTTGTTGCCTGTCATTGAGATAGGATTTAAACCAGAGAAGGGCATTGGGATGTAGACTGAGAGTTTGCAGGGTCTTAATCATTAGTTGATGGTTCACCATGTCAAAAGCCTTGGAAGGATCTAGGAAGAGGGCAGACGAGGTGCGGTTGTTGTTGCAGTTATTATTAATGGTGTTAGTAAAGGACAGTAGGGCAGTGGTTGTACTATGATGTGGCCAAAAGCCATGTTGGGTATTAGCCATCAGGTCATTCTTGAGTAAATGTTGCATAAGTTGTTTATGTATACATTTCTCCATGATCTTAGCAAGTGGGGAGAGTATGGCTATAGGCCTATAATTGGAGTATTCGGTAGAGGGACCTCCTTTATGTAATGGAATCACATAAGATGTTTTCCAGATATTGGGAATTTTGACTTCTGATATGGTCCGGTTGATTAGGATAGAGATTGGAAAGGTGATAGCATCTGCCGTCATTTGTAGATATTCAGCTGGGAGTTGGTCAGCAGATAGGGTGGTGGGTTTTAGTTTTTTGATTAGCTTGATATAAAGGAGGTTGATACAGGCTGAAAGCAGAATAGTTTTTTGCTGTTGGATTTAGTGTTAATTTCATCAAGGGAACTTTGAGGTAGTTGGGTGGCTAGAGCTTGAATAGTTTCAGTAAAGAAATTATTGAAACTATCTGCAAACTGTTCTGGGGTTTGATTTGAGTTGGCAGCTGGGTTGGGTGTTGATGTTTTCCCTGGATACAGTAATTTGTTGATCCCAGCCCAGAATCTTTGAGGATTGTTTTGGTTATTCATCTGTAGCCTACTGTAATAGTGTTTATTATCCAGTAGTACAAGTCTTTTTGTTTCATTCCGTGCATGTCTATATTTATTGTAATCATGGGGATTTTTGGTAGATCGCCAGATAGTCCATAGTTTATTTCTACTGTTAATTTTTGTTCTTGTATCTTTGGAAAGCCAAGGTATGTTATCACCTTTTGTTCTTATTAGGCGGGCAGGAGCATGTAGGTCTAGGATTTTAATAAATTTGTTATTAAAATAGGTTACAGCTTCATATAAGGGGAGATGCTTTAGTATAGTCCAGTTGCAGGTTTTAAGTTCCAGTTGAAGTTTAGCAGGATCAAGGTCTCTTTTGCTTCTGACTTTCCTAAACAAGGGTTGTTGTGGGGTAATAGCTTTTTGTTTAATTATATAAGTCAGGAGATGATCACTTAGATCATCTGGGAGGGTACCTGCAGTGTACATTAGGGGGTTACTGTTTACAAGTATCCAGTCCAGTATACTCTCTTTTTGGGAGTGTTTGCCAATTCTGGTGGGGGTAACTATTGTTTGAGAGAATTCATGGAGGTTGATATGAATGGAGGGGGATTTTGATGAACAGGAGCCCCAGTCTATGTTAAAGTCCCCCAGGACTAGGGTTTCTTGGGTATACTGAGAGGATAGCCAGTGAAGGGTGTCCTCAAGTGTAGTTACATTGTTTCCTGGGGGAATATACATACAGATAATATAATACATGTTCAAGTGCTACCTAGAGGCTCAAAAAGCCTACCCTAGATATATTATATATTTTCACAAACTTGAAATCACATTGGACAGTTCTTTTTAGTAGTTCTGCAGTGCTGTTTCAGTATTTTCAAAACACAATTTTAACAAATTATTCAACACCTGAATTCTGTACCTAACACTGCATGGCTAGGATGATGACCCTCCCCCACTTTATGTAACAGTACATGTTTACTGAAAAGATACTAAAAAATAATTTAAGTCAGGCAGCTAAAAACTACAGAAAAAGCTGTATCCATCACTATGGTTATACTGCTACATGCCTGTTCTTTATGAAAGGAGAATCTGAAGTATTGACAGCATTGTTGCAGTGCAGTTATAAAGACTGCATGGTGCATTCAGAAGTATTTGGTGTCACACAACATGCCTTAAAGTGTATTTGTCACTTTCAGAAACATATTTATTTTACAGTAAATTTCAGTTTTTCAATTCCAGTTATATTCATCATGTCAAAGTTGCAAGTGACTTTCAAAACAAAAAGAAAATACAGTCAATAGCATGTTGTTTGATTTTTTTTGTTTCACTGTTTATTCAGATTTTCTCTATACCCATACCCACAAATGATGTCAGAGTACGTACTGGGCAATGATAGACATAGATCTGTAAAGCATTAGTGTTAACCAAAACAACTTAGTTCTTTACAAGATCTGCTTCTTTATATAGTTTTCCTCACTACATCTTCACATGCATTTATTTGTATCTCCAGTTGGCATAATGTTTAAAGTATTTTCCTCCCACACACAAAGTGCAAGGTTAAGTCCTGACCTCTGACCAATGCCTGAATGGAATTTGCATGCTCTTCCTCTGTCTTATTGGGCTCCGTCCCACTTCCCCCCCAAAAAAATGAAACAAAAAAAACATGCTGAGTATTTCTACCTAAAACGTATCCATGAATGCAGTTATGGGCAGCAGCACAGATGATAGATGATGCCAAACAGGTGCACATACCAACCATTTTGGGGCATTAACTGTGGTGTGCAGTACCTTCAAGATAGGAGAACACAAATCACAGACTGAGCACCATGTCAAGGCTAGTAATTTGGTATAAAAACTGGCTCGACGTGATTTGGTCATGTTGACTAATGTTGCCAAATATTTCCCAGTGATAAGTGGGTTATGCCGGGGACCCATCCTAATAACAGAGCTGTACGTGTTTGTGCCTACCATAAAACACAGGGTCAATAAACTATCAGTTCATCAGTATCCAGTTGCCCAGCTTGGGTTACCTGGGATTGTTCTGTTGAATGAAAGCTGGACGTAAAACCAATCAACCTGCCAAACATGAACTACAAATTGCTACACTTAGTGTAGGGTCACTGACAGGACTCAGCTTGGAAGTGGGTGACATTATGGTAAGGAGGAGGCTGGACATCCTATGTATCCAAGAGACAAGATGGAAGGGCAGTGCAGCAAAGCCACTTGGCTTGGGATCCAGAGTCTTCTACCTAGGAGGAGGACAGGCTAGAAATGGTGTGGGAAATTGTGGTGGGAGAGGTTTCAGAAGACAGTGAGGGATACCATCAGACTTAATGACAGATTCATGGAAATCAGACTCTAGGACATGATAGGGCATTATTCATAGTGTCAGCATTTGCCACACAGCAGGGTTGTGGTAGTGAAAAAACAGTGCATTCAGACAGCAGTTATAGGACCTACTAGATAAAGAAGGACAACATGAACTGGTTGTTAATAATGGATGACTTAAATGCACATATTGGGACAGACAGAACAAAATATGAGAACTGCTCAGGCCCACATGGGGAGGGGGGCAACAGGAATAAAGGAGAGGCCATTCTAGACTTCTGAATGGCAAATGGCTTGAAGGGAACTAACACATGCCTCAGAAAGAGTCAGTTACAAGATCACATACAACAGTGGCCAACATTCAACTCAGGGAGACTTCTTCCTAAGGAAAGAGCAATATGGTAGACTCAAGGACTGCAAAGTCATCCCCACTGAAACATTTGTCCTACAACATAAACTACTTATTGCCAAAATCACTGCAAGCAGTGATCATAGAAGGCTCAAAGGACAACAGAGAGTAAGCTAAAGACCTGGAAGTTGACAGGAGTGAAATCAAGAGATTTCAGGGAATTACTTGGGGCTCTAGCACTTCAGGAACAGGAGGAAATAGGAGGAGCAGGTCCTTAATGTTCTCAAAAAAGACCATGAACAATGCATCAGTGGGCCCAGACAATATTCCAGGATGCCATCTAAATAGCATGAAACATGACCTATCAGTGCCAATGGAATTACAATTTAACTGTAGCCTCCAAACAGGCTTCATGCCTCATGAATGGACAAAGGCAACAGTCATCCCTCTGCACATAGGTGGGCGATCTACAGACTCCAGAAACTGCAAGCCCATAAGTCTCACTAGTCTTATATGTAAAGCCATGAAAAGAATCATCATGGAGATGATCAGCAGAGATGTAGTAAACCTCCAGACACTGGACCCAACCCAGTTTGGTTTCATCAAGGGCAGATCATGCCTACTCAACCTGGTGGACTTCTTTGAGAAGATCACCAAAGCAATGGATGAGGGCAAAATCATTCACACTGACTACCTTGACCTGGTCAAGGCATTTCACACAATATCCCACTCGGGCATTACTGACAAACGCAAGAGTTTAGGTACAAACCCGTATGTCACCCGGTGGATAGCCAACTGGCTCACACACAGGACCCAGGAAGTTAGAATTGGGAAGACCACATCTATAAAGAGGCCAGTCACAAGTGGAGTCCCTCAGGGATCAGTCCTTGGACTGCTCCTTTTTGGCATTTACTTCTCAGAACTCAAGATCAATGCCAGTGGTCTCTGGCTGACTAAATTTGCAGATGATTGTAAATTAGGAGCTGTCATTGAATCTCACACTGACACAAATGTTCTCCAGGAGGGGCTGACACAGACAAACAACTGGTGCCAGAGTCCTGGACTAAAACTAAATGCCAAGAAATACATAATAGTTTCCTTTGGGAAGTCATCCATCCCTGGTAACTATCATACTGACAGCACAGCCCTTAGAGTTGACCCAGCAGTCAGGGACTTAGGGACACACATACAGTGCGGTGAAAAAGTATTTGCCCCTTCATGATTTCTTATTTTTTTGCATGTTTGTCACACTTAAATGTTTCAGATCATCAAACAAATGTAAATATTAGACAGAGATAACCCAAGTAAACACAAAATGTAGTTTAAGGAAAAGACTATCCAAACCTACATGGCCCTATGTGAAAAAGTAATTGCCCCCTAAACCTAATAATTGGTTGTGCCACCCAGCAGCAACAACTGCAATCAAGCATTTGCGATAACTGGCAATGAGTCTTTCACATCGCTGTTGAGGAATTTTGGCCCACTCTTCTTTACAGAATTGTTTTAATTCAGCCATATTGAATGGTTTCCAAGCATGAACTGCCTTTTTAAGGTCATGCCACAGCATCTCGATTAGATTCAAGTCCGGAGTTTGACTAGGCCACTCCAAAACCTTCATTTTGTTTTTTTTAAGCCATTCAGAGGTGGACTTGCTGGTGTGTTTTGGATCATTGTCCTGATGCAGAACCCAAGTGCGCTTCAGCTTGAGGTCACAAACTGATGGCCGGACATTCTTCTTCAGGATTTTTTGGTAGACAGCAGAATTCATGATTCCATCAATCAAGTAGTCCAGGTCCAGAAGAAGCAAAGCAGCCCCAAACCATCACACTGCCACCACCATGTTTGACTGCTGACATGATGTTGTTTTTCTAAAATTCTGTGTTATTTTTACGCCAGATGTAATGGGATGCACACCTCTCCAAAAGTTTAACTTTTGTTTTGTCAGTCCACGGAATATTTTCCCAAAAGTCTTGGGGATCATCAAGATGTTTTTTGGCAAAAGTGAGACAAACCTTTATGTTCTTTTTTGTCAGCAGTGGTTTTCACCTTGGAACTCTGCCATGCATGCCATTTTTGCCCAGTCTCTTTCTTGTGGTTGACTCATGCACACTGACCTTAACTGAGGCAAGTGAGGCTTGCAGTTCTTTAAATGTTGTTCTGAATTCTTTTGTGACCTCTTGGATGAGTTGTCGCTGCGTTCTTGGGGTAATATTTGTAGGCCGAGCTACTCCTGGGAAAGTTCACCACTGTTCCATGTTTTATCCATTTGTGGATAATGTCTCTCACCGTGGCTCGTTGGAGTCCCAAAGCTTTAGAAATGGCTTTGTAATCTTTTCCAGACTGATAGATGTCAGTTACTTTGTTTCTTATCTGTTTCAGAATTTCTTTGGATCGCGGCATGATATCTTCCTTTTTTAGGATCTTTTGGCCTACTTCACTTTGTCTGACAGGTTCTATTTAAGTGATCTCTTGATTCAACAGGTCTGGCAGTAATCAGGCCCAGGTGTGGCTAGTGAAATTGAACTCAGCTTTCCCAAAAATGTGAATAACCACAGTTGCTTCATGATTTAACAAGGGGGGCAATTACTTTTTCACATAGGGCCATGTAGGTTTGGATATTTTTTTTTCCTTAATAAATAAAATCATCACTTAAAAACTACATTTTGTGTTTACTTGGGTTATCTTTGTCTAATATTTGTCTAATATTTAAATTTGTTTGATGATCTGAAATATTTAAATGTGACAAACATGCAAAAAAATAAGAAATCAGGAAGGGAGAAAATACTTTTTCATTGCACTGTAGACAGTAATCTAGGCTTTGATCATCATGTGTCTACAGTGATGAGGAAATATTCTATGTTGCACAACTTATAAACAAAGTTATGGCATCTAAGTCCAAGGAGGTCATTGTTCCACTGTATTTGTATTCATCAGACCTATCATTGAGTACAATGCCCCCTTTGGTATGTACCTAACCAGGCATATACAACAAATGGAACATCCACAATGGTTCCTCACTAAAAGAATACATAAGTAATATGTCCTATGCAGACCACCTCAAGGCCCGATCCCTGTATTCTGTCTCCTACAGGCTTTTGAGGGAAGATCTATGCCTGGCATACAGGGCATTGTCATACCCCACTCTGAAGGACCTCTGATGGACCTCCTGCAAATCCACAAACCAAACTGTACCAGGATTACCTGTTCTAAAGACTTAAACCTTGCCTGTGATATAAATAGGACCAGCTGGAGAGATAGGGATGTATCCCGGAGACTAGCCCATCTATGGAACAGGCTCCCCATCCATGTGAAGCAGAGTTTGTCCCTAATCCAATTCAAGTGCAACTTGGGCAACTGGATGGGAAACTGGAAATTCATCCCTGGTTTGGCACTTATGTCTCTGATGCAAACAGGTAACCTGTAAATGGTTCATCTCCCAGGCCCATGCTTACACTTATAAAGGGTATCAGAACTTATCAGAGATTTGGGATGCATGACTAGGCTCAAAAAGGCCCTAGTGGTCATCAGCCTAGTGAACACCTATGAACCTATGAGCTGAAGAAGAACGGCAGCACCTCAAAACAGCATGTGTGAGGACTATAGAACAGGTATGTGGCTGAGCCAGGTATGGAAATAAGGTACATAAGGAAAGCTGGTGGGGGAATGCAGAAGTCCAGGAAGTCATCAAAAGAAAGAAGGAGCACAGGAAAAAGTGGGAGATAGAAAAGACGGACCAGGCTAGGAAGGAATACAGGATCGCTAATAAAGAGGTTAAGCGAGCAGTTGCAATAGCAAAGAAAAAAGCATCAGAGGCACTCTATCATCTTCTGGAAAGAGGCTCAGTAAATGGCACAAAGAAACTATATCAGGTTGCAAGGCAAAGACACAAAGATAAGGAAGTTAGTTGGACACCCCTTCATAAGGGATGCCAGTAACAACTTGCTCACCAGTCCTCAGGACATCAAAGGCAGATGGAAGGAGTATTTCCAGTAACTTGTGAATGAAGAAAACTCCATGGAAGCTGAACTGCCTGAGACACAGACTATGAGGAAAGGAGAGGAGGAGCCCACTGTAGAAGAACTAAGAACAGCACTAAGGAAAATAAAGTCAGAGAAAGCAGCAAGCACAAATGAGGTCACAGCAGATATGATAAAGATGTTGGGTTAAATATAGGAGAAATGGCTCCCGAGGGTACTCATAACTCTGTGGAGAGAAAAGTGCATCCCAAAAGACTGGAAAATAAGCATACTCATGCCAGTGTACAGGAACAAAGGGGACATTCACAATTCTGGGCAATATAGAGGTATCAAACTCCTGTCCTACTGCATGAAAGCCCTAGAGCAGGTGTTTAATAAATGAATATGCAGAGTAGTAGAAAGTAAGATGGGAGATGAGCAGTTAGCATTCAGATCAGGATGCAGCACAACTGATCCAATGTTTACAGGGATACAGGTAGTTGAGAAGATGTTAGAGACAAGGAAATAGTCCAACTGGGCATTCCTAGACTTGGAGAAATCATATGACAAGGCAAGGACCCAAGAAAGCTGATTTGAGCAGTCCTGCCCTCATTATAAGTTCCAGAAACACTGGTAGAATTAGTACAGGCTATGTAGAAGGACCCAATGACCCAAGTACGAACAGTGTTCGGTCTCACACGGGGGTTCTCAGTGGGAGTGGGTGTGCATTAGGTTTCAGCTCTGAGCTGACTGCTGTTTCTACTGGTGATGGACTACATTAGCAAACAGGTCAGCAAGGGAGGATCAAAAAAGTTGGTGTGTGCAGACAATGTGGCATTACTTGCAGACTTTGAACAAGAACTTCAGCAAAGGATAGGGGAATGGAATGCAAAACTGAAGGCACATGGGATGAAATGCAGTACAGATAAGACATTTGTAATGACAGCAAATTGAGGAAATCAGAAGAAGCTGAGAATTGAGATAGAAGGTGTAGATCAGTGTACATATCTCTTTAAGAAACCTCCTGTGGGCATGCACTGATTACTGAGCAATTGCAGAGACAGAGTTCCATTTTGTGTTAAGATGTTGCATAAGCTCTGTTTCTTAATTAGTATGTTTATAGTGATCAAATCTGCTACCCATCAATTTGTGTTTTCATGTAATAAAGCGTCTTAAATAAACTACCCCACCTGCTTGTTATCCTTGGAGTAAAGGACGAGCAACATGGTATCAGAAGTGGCATGTCTAATGGTCAGAAAGAACTCCAGTTTCTCTACTTTGACTTTGAGTGGTGTGTACAGAAGTGGATCGTCCTTGCTGCATGCATAATCGGCACAAAACAGGTCAGAAACAAATTTCTAATGTTAAACGTGCCCAGCACTTTCTTATTTGTTAAATATGAAATGGAAAATACAGTGTTTTTTGCTAAGCATGTATTTTTTCTTATTAACTGAGGCTATCCGAGTTATCAGAAGTGCATGAAGTGTTTGCATGTTTGTGCAGTGTTACAGTAAAGTTATTTCACAAATACAGCCATTTCAGAGCATATTTCACAAAGTGCAGTATTTCAAAGAGTTTATTGTGCATTTATGTGTAACTGCAAGGTGCAGAGAGATAACATGCTTGTATAATTACAAGTGGACCTGGGTTGCATTGTGTTTTACTATAATTTGTTGTTATGACAGACAGATTTCCAAAAACATCACCACTGGTATTTGATAATAATATTACTGAGAACTGGAGAGTGTTTGAGCAAGAGTATGACATTTTCATACAGGCTGCATTTTCTCATAAAGACGACCGTACAAAGAGACAAGTGAAGGAGAATCTAGAGAATAAACTATCAGCAACGCTGGGTGAGTCAGGAGTGGGAAAGATCAGAGATATATCAGGAGTCTATGAGATAAAAAAAGAATAGGTGAGAGTATACAGTTGAAGTAAAGGGTGAGTAAGAAAATAAGAACAGGTCTAGGACCTAAGGGGTTTAGTGTAATTACAGAGGAAAATACAGGGGGATAAGCAGGAGATAAGGGTTGAGATGAGAGTGTCACCTAGTGGACAGATCTAGTATTGCAGGTAAGTATGTAGGGAGCTAGCTGGTTTAGAACCAGGGAAGGAGTGATAGCTATTAAAAGGGGTTTATTATGAAGTAGAGGAGGTTAGTTGGATAAAGGGTAGATAGGAGGGGAGAATTAAAGGCTGCTGGCTGTTCAGGCTCGTAGCTTACATTATAACCCCTGAAGCAAGTAGTAGACAGTAGTCAGTTTTACAAGCAGGACTTAGTCAACCACATACTTTCTTGTTTCCTTGGGGGAGGGTGCAGGGAAAATAAGGCTGTTAGATGAGACTGCAGAATTAGATAGTGTCCTTTGTCACCAGGTAGGTAGGTTCTTAGAGACTATATCAGGAACAGCGCAAGATGACGGTGTGAGAGAGCTTTTGCTTCATGACAGTGATTTAACTTTGAATAACGTCATTGAGATTTGTCAAGATATATGAGCTTACAGAAAAAGCACCCTTTATAAACTACTGGAGCAAAGCTTATGTTGACAGTATGCAGCATGTTATTAAAAGAAACAGGCCCAGGCACATGGCAGTTACTGTAGCTCTAGCCACACCCACAAGTAAACCCCAGAGCTTTCTTGCAAGTTCCAGCGTTTGCACAGCCTCAGAGAAGCATAAGAGTAAGTCAGCAAAATGAAAGGGGTTCATGGCTGTTGCCACTCCCGATTAACCGAATTTCATTGTCAACTGTTGTAATTGTGGTAATAATCATGAATCTAAAAGGGAAAAATGGTTAGCTTTTGGTCAGCAATGCCATAAATGTAACAAATGGAGCCATTTCAAAAGATTTTGTAAATCAAAAAAATGTGTGTGCTCTTTTATTAAAAATGACCATTTTAAGAAACAAGTTGATCAGTTAGAAAGCCGTGACCCAGAGTCTCATTCTTTGTATGCTGATAGTGTGTCAGTGCTCAATGAAACAGTCAGTGAAGTTGATTTATAGGCCAAGAATAAAGTATTTTGTACTGTTCGGATAAATTGCAAGCCCATAGAGCTCAATGTTGATACTGGCTCAAAGTGCAATGTTATCTCTGCAGAAACATTTGCTAGAGTAAGTGCTGGTGAAAGGCTTGATTTGGCAAAGTGTGCAAAGCTTGTTGCACATGGTAATGAGTATATTCATACTGAAGGCTCAGTAGTGCTTTCATGTTACTCTGCAGGGAGAAGCTACGACTTATTATTTTATGTGGTCAAAATGCACAGTCATTATTAGGCCTCAGAGACACTTTGGGATTGCTTTCATTTAATAAGGAAGTTCACCGTGTTAGCTTGAAAGACCACTGCTCTAATTTTGCCCAGTCTATTTTTTCTACCTATGCTGATCTTTTTGAAGATGAACTAAGCAAGCTTCCAGTTGTGTACTCCATAAAGTAAGACCCAGATGTCAGTCCAGTTATCAGACCAGCCAGAAAAATTCTAATAGCCATCCAAACTAGAATCAAAGCCAAACCGGACAAAATGATGTGACAAGGTCTGATTTGTCCAGTTGAATCTGTATCTTCCATGGTGGTAGCTCATAAGAAAAGCTCAGATGACATCAGAATTTGTACCGACCCACAAGATTTGAACAAGGCACTGAAAAGACCTCATCATCTAATGCGCACAGTCAAAAACATTGCAGCCTTGATGCCAAATGCCACAGTTTTTTCTGTCTTAGATGAAGAGAGTTTTTTTTGGCAAATTCAGATTGACAAGAAATCATCATCACTAACTACTTTCAGTACTCCATTTGGAAGGTACAGATTTCTGAGAATGCCATTTGGGATACATTCTGCAAGTAAAGTCTTTCAATGTGCAATGGAGGAAATGTTTTCTAAGTATCCTTGTGCTATTATAGTAGACAACATACTAGTAGGAGGTAATGGTGAAGCAAAGCATGACAGAAACCTCAGAACAGTTCTGAAAAGGGCATGTCAAGTGAATCTTAAGCTCAATCCACAAAAATGCCAACTCAGGCTATGAGAAGTCACTTACATTGGTCATTTATTCACCAGTTCAGGCCTGTGACCAGACCCATCAAGCAAACAGCCATTCTCGAGATGCCAGCGCCAGACAATGTTCAAGCCCTGCAACATCTTCTTGGCATGGTTAAGTACCTAGGCAAGTTTATTCCAGATGAGTAAAATATCAGCACCACTCAGAGAGCTAGCACAAAAAGATGTATCTTGGTCTTGGTTAGAACAACACCAAAGTGCATTTGATGTCCTGAAGCAGAGAACTGCCAGTCCACCTACTCTCAGATACTATGATGTTCACACGCAAGTTACTCTTTCATATGATGCTTCAAAATTTGGTCTTGGAGTAGTCAATCTACAGGAGGGTCAACCTGTTGCTTATGCGTACAAAACTCATACCCAAGCTGAAATGCAGTATGCTCAGATAGCGAAAGAGCTTTTGGCAATTTTGTTTGCATTTTCCAAGTTCCATGATTATGTGAATGGTAGTCCTATCCAAACTGAAATGGATCATCAACCTCTAGTCACTATCCTGAGAAAGCCTATGCATTCAGATGCAGCCAGACTGCAATGTATGATGTAGAGATTGCAAATGTACCATTTCAACCTTGTTTACAAGAAAGGCAGACTTCTTTATCTTGCTGATATGTTATCCAAATCACCCAGAAGTATCACTGAACAGCATGACAATGAGCAATTTGATTTTGAAGTCAAGAAAGTGAGAAATTTTACTTCTGCATATCTTGATGAGTTGAGAGATCAAACAGCTGCAGATCCAGTTTTACAAAAGCCCAACCACTTGCTCAAATAAGGATGGTTGTCAAAGCAATCTAGTTTACCTCCAGAAGTGCAACCTTAAATTTCATACAGAGATGAGACTCTGTCTGACTATGGTATCATCATGAATGGTCCCAAAGTTATTGTTCCAAAGTCTTTGCAACCAGAGTACATCACTGTCTTACATCTAGGTCACCCAGGAGCAGATTCTATCAAAAGAAGGGTAAGAGGACTAGTACTTTGGCCTTCTATATCACAAAATATTGAGAGAGCACTTTCATCTTGCTCAGTATGTAATAGTACAAAGCCTTATCATCTGAAAGAACCACTTCATCTGAACCAGATGTGTAGATTTCCATGTATGACCGGACACAAAGTTACTTCTGATAATGGCCGCAATTTACAAGCCAACAGTTCAAATGATTTGCTGAAGAGTGGGACTTTACTCATGTCACAAGTAGCCCAGAGTACCCGCAGTCAAATGGTTTGGCAGAACGTGCAGTCCAAAGTGCAAAGCAGTTACTAGAGAAGTTGAAATGAGAAAATAGTGACATTTTCCTGAATCTCTTGAATGTCAGAAACATTCCTTGTGATAAACATCTTGGATCACCTGCTCAGAGACTTCTGTTAAGACAAACCAGAACCGCATTATCAATCAGTAGTCAGTTATTAGTTCCATGTGTCAAGAACAACAAATCAGTTAAAGCCAACTTGCTGAAGAAGCACCTAACCCAAACGTTCTACTATGATAAGACCAGCAAACAGCTTAATTCATTATGAGAAGAAGTGGTAAGGAAGCAAACATCCACAGGTTATGATCAGATTAGAGTCATGAAGAACATCTGCGCAGAGCCGAGATTGTACATTGTGGAATCACAAGGATCAGAATTCAGCTGGAATTGGGAGCATTTAATACTCATAACCGAGCTTGTACCACAGCACATAGCCTGTGAGAGAGAGACTCTTTATTTCACAGTAAGTTGCCCAGTGTTCCAACTCCTGAGGAATTTCCAGAAGCAGTTTCCATTCCTGCAATGAATCCCGAGGTGAGCTGTTCACCAAAACCTGTCCCTGTTACTAAGTCCAGTCCTGATGGTTATATCACAATATCTGGTCGAGTGTTGGGACCATGTTCCAGATATACAGGCACTTGGACATGACAATATGAATCATTTGAGCATTGTGTTTTCTTTTCTGATTGTGTATACTGATGCATGCCTAACTGCAATCTTATCTGATAAAAATGCATTATTTTCTTTAAGAGGGAGGATGTAGATCAGTGTACATATCTCTTTAAGAAACCTTCTGTGGGCATGTACTAATGCATTGATTACTGAGCATGTGCAGCGGCAGAGTGTCATTTTGTGTTAAGATGTTGTAGTGTAAGCATGTCTGTGTGTAAGCATTGTTTGTTAATCAGTTTATAGTTATCGAAGCTGCTATCAATCCTGATGTGTTTTCATGTAATAAAGCTTCTTAAACAAACTACCCCGCCTGCTTGTCATCCTGGGAGTAAGGGGCATGCGACAGAAGGGAAAGTATTGGAACAGGTTACCAGCTTCAGGTATCTGGGAAGTATGACAGATGAGAAGGGAAGTCAGAATGAGGAGGTCAAAGCTAGAATCAGAAGAGCTGCAGCAAACTGGCATAGAGTTTCAGGTGCAGTCTATGACAGAAGAATGCCAAAGAAGCTTAAAAGTAAGGTGTACAAAACAGTGGTGCGGCCAGTACAACTGTAGGGTACAGAAACCTGGGCAGTAAATGCAGAGTAGTTTAGGAAGCTAGAGCTGATGGAGATGAAGTGCTTGAGATGCAAACTTCAGGATAGATGGACAATTGAGGACATCAGAGCAGAAGCCAGAGTAGATCCAATTGCAGACAAGGTGAAAGAGAACAAATTATGGTGGTTCGGGCACATGTATAGAAAAGCAGAAAACAATCTGTTGAAGAAGATTTGGGGCAGACAGGATGAAGGCAAGAGGAAACGAGGGTGTCAAGCACAAGGTGGATAGATTGTGAGAGAAGACCTGAGACAGTCAGGCATGAGTGTTGAAGAAGGCACAAGTGTACCACTGAATAGAGAGAGATCTTGACAGTCAATATGACATCCCAACCCCATGTAGAAAATGGGGGCTTATGATGACAGTGATGTAAAGTATTCCCCACTGCTAAACCTGAATAACAAATTGCTTTTCTAGGAATCAAAAAACATATACTGATGTGTTTCGTGTAGAAATATAGTAGTGCATGCATTAATTTAAGAAAATTATACATTAAGTGTTCAGTCCTTTGTGACGTCATGACAAAGGTTTTCAGTTCATAGAAAAAAATTAGGGAGAAGTCAACAACAAAAGAAAATACAAAGACAGCACATTTTTTGTATTAAAATACTGTATAATATGATATTGGATGTGGTAAGGAGATTACATCCTACTTAAGGGTTTGTTACTTACACTTCCTTCAGAAAGTAACCAATATGCTTTAACAAGGCTGCTATTGCTTGTGGTTCTCTGAAGGCTGTTACAATTATACTGTGAAAACAAACATCCTGAATCCTGTCACTCCAAAGCAATATCATAAACTCATGCCACCAAATACATACACGTCTTTCTCTCTTTCTCTTCTTCTTCTTTCTCTTTTCTGTCTCTCCCTCACTCCTTCTTCACACAAACACACACAGGTATGATAGTCATCTAACCAGGAGAGACAAATTCCCACCATCACCACCTTCATGTCTATACCCATTTCAGTAGAGCATGCTAATTCCAGGGTCACACAACTTCTAAGCTGTCATATCTTGGGGGGCAGAACTGTACCTTTACAAATGTGCCTTGTCTGAATGTCACATGGCATCAAATTTCAGAAATAAATTTTCAGTCTTAGAATACTGACATTTAAGTAACACAGTCCATGATATTGAACAGTTTTCCTTTTTCTGTGCACAGTAACATCCAATCTTGTTTATGGTTTCACATGCCTTTTAACCTCAGAGCATTAAAAATCACAGCAGTATAGGTGTTAAAAATCATAGTAAAGGGGTCAGAAAGAGAAGAACTTTCTTATTTTTCACAAGAAGTCTTTATAAATTAGTCCCTAATTAGTGATATGGCATCTATACATGTGTGTGTGTGTGTGTGTGTGTGTGTGTGTGTGTGTGTGTGTGTGTGTGTGTGTGTGTGTGTGTGTGTGTGTGTGTGTGTGTGTATCTACCATAAACAAGTCTGACTTTATGACGATTAGCAGTTATTCTATGACATGCAGGGAGAAAGCATTATGCCTAAATCACACCAGTTGAGATGTACATGGTTGCAACATAATCCAAGTAAGGCTCCAGGCTATGTACATTTATTTTCATCTTGATAACTTCTTCTATGGTTATTTTTTGTGGGAGTCATCATTAAGATATGTTATAGGAAAAGCAGATAAATCGTACTGGAACTCTTACCTTCTTTAATGCTCAAAACATGATGCTTTTAGACATGATAAAAACTGTAGAAATGTAAGCAGGGCACATTTGCAAGCAACTCTAATTGCAAAGCTCAGCATGCTGCAGAAATAAATGCATGTATAAACTAATGAGATAATTAATATGTACATAACAGGAAGTACAGCATAACCAGAGTATTAGACAAAAACTTCTCTTGTAAATTGTACTGTTTAATCTGCAGAGAAATATTCTGGTATGACTACTCATTATTTTTTTACAGATTATACAAGATCCTTTGCACATCTTGGAAGCCCCTTCTTTATAAATTCTGACATCTCACTGCCTGTCAGAGCTGGCAGCACTTAAATTCTGAGTGCGTAAGCCAAAAAAAGACCCAGTATGTAAAAGAAAATTTCGATCATCTCCCTTCTCTTATAAACTTTTTTTTTGGGGGGTGGGCAGTAATCTCCCACCATACTCCCCGAACTTTTAACTCCAAGATGGCACTACCTCAGAGAAAATGGAATACTGTGAGAAATGGTCATCTTAGACTTAGTATATGCAAGGCAAGTCTTTTTTTTTTGTGGACTAGTCAGTCACTGTGATTCCAGAGTCTCAAATGATTACCTTGTTAACTTAGAGCAACATAATGGAACTGGCCAGTAAAGTATATTTCCAAGAAGCAAGCTGCATTTTGGTTCACTCATAAATGTTTGCACCTTTAGTGTAATAGTCATTAAATTGCACTCATTCTGCACATTCTAAAAGGATGTGTTTAAAGGCATTGCACATAACAAGACAGCCTGGTCACTTTCCAAAACTCAAGGACATGAGCTACCTGGCCAAAGGAGATGACATATAAGAGATCCCAATATGACTCTTCTGCACCCTCCATAAGTAAAATCCATGAAATAGTTGATCCAATGGTAAAAGACATAGGGAAACGTATGCAGTCTGTGTAACCTGCATACTAGTTTGCAACAAGCATTCATCCAAGGGGGCACCCATTCTGAAATGTAGAGTATAACAAGCTGTGCATTCGGAGCAGCAAGGGAACAGTGGACATTTTGGTAAACTGTATGAGAAAACTATGAACCCTGTATTATAGTAGCACAATGAGTGTTTAAGCAGGGAACATAGTATGGAAGAAATTTACTGCAATGCAGCTGAGAAACTTTACTGCACACAGACATGCCATGTAAATAGGGCATGACCATGTCACCTAACTATATGGATTCATAGGATCATTGGTATGTACTAGGCTAACAACCACTGGGGCTTTTTTAAGCCACACCATGCATCCTAAATCTCTGACAAAATCTAGTACCTCTGGTAAATGTAAGCAGGGGCTTAGGAGATTAAATATTTACACACTGCCTGTGTCCATTAAAGATATAGGCGCTAAACCAGGGATGAATTTCCTGTTCCCCATTCATTTGTCCAAGTTACAATTGAATTGCATTAAGGAGGAACTTCACTCCACATGGATAGGGAGTCTGTTCAAGAGAAGTTGTAGTACATAGGATACATACCTGTCTCGCCAGCAGGTCTTATTTATGTTACAGGCAAGGTTTAAGTCTTGAGAATGAGTAGTTCATGTGCTGTTTAGTTTGTGCATTTGTAGGGGGTCCATCAGAGTGGGGTCTGACAATGCCCTGTATGCCAGGTATGGATCTCCCATCAACAGCCTGTAGGAGACAGAATATAGGGATAGGGCCTTGAGGTGGTCTGCATAGGACATGTTACTTATGTCCTGTACTCCTTTAGTGAAGAACCTCTGTGGATGTTCCAGTTGTTGGATATGCCTGGTTAAGTACATACCAAAGGGGGCATTGTACTCAATGACAGGTCTGATGAATGCCGAATACAGAGGAACAATAACTTCCTTGGACCTAAATGCCATAACTTTGTTTATAAATTGTACAACATAGAATGATTTTCCCACTTGTGTAGACACACGATGGGCAAAGGCTAGAGTACTATCAATATGTGTCCCCAAGTCTCTGACTACTGGGTCAACTCTTAGGAGTGTGTTGTCAATATGATAATTGCCAGGGGTGACTGACTTTCCAAAGTATACTGTTATGCATTTCTTGGCATTTAGTTTTAGTCCAAGGCTCTGACACCAGTTATTTGTCTGTGTCGGCAATTCTTGGAGAACATTAGTATCAGTGGAGGATTCTGTGACTGCTCCTAATTTGCAATCTTCTGCACATTTGGTCAGATATGGGCCCTTGACATTGACAATGACTTCAGAGAAGTAGATACCAGAAAGGAGTGGTCCCAGGACAAATTCCTGGGGGACTGCTCTCATGACAAGCCTCTTTGTACTCTCCAATTCTAACTTCCTGGATCCTGTCTGTGACCAAGCCAGCTATCTACTTGGTTATGTAAGGGTTTATACCTAACCTCTTACATTTGCCAACAATGTTCAAATGGGGTGTTCTGCCAAAATGCCTTGGCCAGGTCAAGGTAGGCAGTGTGAACTGTTTTGCCCTCATCCATTGCTTTGGTGACCTTCTCACTGAAGTTCACCAGGTTGAGTAGCCATGACTTGCCCTTGACAAAAACAAACTGAGTTGGGTCTAGTGTCTGAATATTTCCTATCTCATTACTGATAATTTCTATGACAATTCTTTCCATGCCTTTTCTTATAAGGCTAATGAGACTTATGGGTCCGTAGTTTCCAAGGTCTGTAGATAGACCCCTTTGTGAGAGGGATGATGGTTTCTCTGCTCCATTCATGAGGTACGAAGCCTGTTTGAAGGCTATGGTTAAATAGTGATTCTAGTGTGCTTGATAGGTTATGCCTCATGATATGTAGAAGGCCGCCTGGGATATTGCCTGGACCCATTGATGCAATGTTCTTGGCATTAGAGAGAGGACCGAGGACCTATTTCATACTGATAGTAGGGAGAGTTATATTTTATGGTAATTCCTGAGGGGAGGCTGGAAAAGAGAAAGGACTAAAGTTAAGAGATGAATTTGTCTGCCAGTTGGTTTACTATATGTTCTGGTTTCTGTTTTTTTTAATTTATCCAAGTCTTTTGGGTTTCTAATACCATGCCAGGAATGGATCCCATTCCTAAGTCAAGGTATAATTAAAGTTCATGAAATTAGTATTGTTTCAGTCGTTGATGATAGCCAGAAGTGCTCTTTACAGCACCTGCAATGTGCTCAGTAATGACTCATTTTGCAATTCTTACAGTTACATGTATCGGTAACATATCTATTTAAGACTGGCAATGCTTTTTTATAAGACCCGTTGCTCTTACTACTACTGGAACTGCCTGGGTATCTTTCTTCCACATTGCTCTCATTTCTGCCTCCAAATCCTGGCATTTTATGACCTTGTGTCTCTCTGTATGTAAGACACTATAGTCATTGGGTGTAGCAATTTCAATAATCAATTCTACTTTAATCTTCTTTTCATGGACCACTATTTTTGTTTTTTTTGCATCTGTTTTTTGAACTGTTGGTAATGGATGATCCCATGTGATATAAACTTCATTATTTTCTGTGACGCTTTGTGGCTCATGTTTCTAGTGTTTTTCAGCTACTTTAATATTATAATGTTTGCACAATCCCCATTGCAACAGTCATGCCACATTATTATGTTTTTCAGTATACAGTCCCTCTGCCATAAGTATATCACAACCAGCAATAAGATGTTCAACTGTTTCCAGTTCTGTTTTACAAAATCTACATTTGTCGGTTTCTCCCACATGTTCAATAGGCTTTGTATACCATTGTGTATGTAGTCCACTATCTGGGGCAGCAATATTAATCTTTCATCTTTTGGTTTAAATTCACCTCTTCTTACCCGTTCTTGCATCAGATCCTGATCAACATGAGGTCACTCCAGGTGTTTTCTATACATGCAACTATATTTATGCATTTTCCACATTTCTGGCATTCTCATCTGATCCTTCACCTTATATGCTTTCTTTTGTTTTTTGTTTTTTTTTGGCACATGCAGTTGCTGCCTGATTTTTATCTACCTCTGGTTTGATTTCCATTTCTGCTTGACGCCGATATACTTCTGCTAGGCTAAGAAGGGAAGTCATATTAGACTTGTTCTCCTCATGTTTCAAAACTTTCACTACATTTGAGTCTTGTGAGGTCAACAGATATGTATGCAGTCCCACTCTCGGAGATCTGTACTTATAATCAATTTCAAGAAGGCCCATCCCTCCTTCAGAGTGGGGAATATATAGTCTTGGTAAGCACTGATTTTTATAAATCATTTGATGGGCATGAAACATCCTTCTTGTTTTCTTGTCCAAACTATCCAATACCTTCTGGAGCCAATCATTCACTCCAAAACTGTAAGTTAGGACAGGAAGAGCAAATTGGTTTATAGTTTGGACTTTGTTCCTAGATGTTAATGCTGTTTTTAGTATTAATTTGTCTTCTAAAATATTCCTTACTAAGTTTTATTTGTATTTTCTCATGTTTTATTGTTGGTCCTTCATCATTTCCCAAATATTTATACACTCTCTCTTGCTCAAGTTCTTTTATATCACATCCTTGTCCCAAATTGATGTTTTCTTGATGCTGCAGTTTTTCTGCTTTAAAGGTTGCTTTTGCACACTTATCAAGACCAAATGACATTCTGATATGATCTGAAAAAGTTTTGACAACTTACAGTTGTGCTTTTAGTTCCTCATCTGACAAAGAGAGGATGAGAAGTCTTTATACTTTTTTGCTTTCTGGGAGCCAAATTATAGCCATGGCCTAATATGTTAAGTAGACAGCTTCATGGGTTAAGGCAAACACAAAAGATCAGTGGTGACAGAGTCACCCTGGAATATCTCCCATTGAATTTTTATCCCTGGAGTAATGATTTGCCGTTTATCATGGATTTACTACAGAGTGGTTTGCCACTGTTTCATGGTTGCTGTGATGTAATTGATTAGTGTATGGTGTATCTTACATGGTTCAGTACAGATGACACCATTAACAATGAGCTCTGCACACTACTTTGTAGTGCCTTTGAGGTTACAGACATAGCTAAAGAATGCTTTGTGATTGTCTTTGGCCTGGAGTCCAAATTTCCCTTAAATCTAATTTTGGTAGACTTTGTCTTTTGAGTTGTTTGTTTAGTTTGATGAGGGCACTTTTATTGTGATGGCTGTTCATACCTCTCAACCTTTTAGTGCAAGAAATCTGGACAAAGATGAAAATAATGGGGGAACAAAGGCCCAAAAGTAGAGACAGATTTTCATTATTGTTCTTATAACCATAGAAAGTTGCTGGAATAATAGGATTTGTTTTGGCGCGCATTTTCTGAAGGATATGAAGTACGAAACCCAAATGTATGTCATTATGTATTGACTTCAGTGATTTTCCAGAAAACCACAAATTGTACAAGGAACAGACCAAAGATATGATACAAAAATCTGGACGTTCTGCAAAACTCTGGACAGCTGGGAGGTTTGTGGGTGTTACACCTCCTACCTTTTGTTATGATTTTCCTCCTTCAGTTATGCAGCCTGTTGATGTTGTGATTCCATCAGGGTGGTTTGTTTTTTGAGTTAGTTCTGTACTTATTCCTGCTGTGTACAACTGCCTCTATGCAGATACATGGTTGTACAGGGTTTCTGTGAACAGTTCCGCAGAGGCTGCAGTGTTCACTGGATTTAGGTTGGCTTGAACTTTTGTCAGATTATCACTTAATAGTAGAATCTTGAACATTCCAGGGTTAGTTGGGGTTCTGGGTTTCATTTTTACTTCAGAGACCATTTTGTGATCTGACCTTACCAGAGAAGACATTATACTAGGGGGTGCGCAGCGCTCTCCCATATTAGTGAGGACCAGATCCAGTATGGTTGCACCACTAGTTGGTGTATTGATAAGCTGGACTAGGGAGTTTGTGTTTACAAAGTCCAGGAATGTCTTTTCCTGCGTTTTTGATGTTGCATATGATTCCCAGTTAATAGTGGTGTAATAGAATTTGCCCCTAAATATGGTATTGGGTTGGGTGGTGAGTGCTTCCAGTAAGCTTAAATATATGTTTTGGTTTTCCTGGGTCATTCAGGGGAACATATAGCTTGCTTGCAAGGAAGTGGTATGGGATTTTGCCTATGGTGACTGTAATGTGGAGAAGCTCAAGTGCATTTTCCTATTTTACCAGCTGTGAGGTATATTTATTTTGATGTAAATAGAGACACCTCCTCCTTAATTTCCTGCCTGTGTAGTACTTGCTCAAAAGGCATTATAGCCTTGCACTACTGGTGTGCTCTTCATAGCCTTAAATCTTGTCTCAGTGACCACACAGGCATCAGAATTCTCTAGGGTGAGGAGAGCTTGTAGGGAGGGGAGTTTTGTGTTGAGACTTGTAGCACTGACCAGTAACTCCTTTAGAAGTTGTCAGCTTTGATTTGCTATGCCAGAAATATTTTCAGTTTGGCATTGCCAAAAAATGCACTGTGGAGAGGACAATGTATTAATTAATATTCAAAATTCTAGAGGGGAGAGGTGCAGACCATTCCTGAGAAAGCAGCGTGGGCTGTTGACCATCTCCTTCCATGTTGACAAATACTGTATGTCCTTATAATGGAACCAGAAACTAAGCCAATTATTAAGGTCAATCATTTTCTGTTTATATTGTGGCATCATCCTTGGAGAAGATAAAATGCTGTTCAATGCTAAACTCTTATCAGCATGAGAAACATATTCTGAGAGCTTCATGATGTCTCTCTTCATATAGTCCAAGGAGGTATGTCTCAAGTAATTTACTCCCACATAGACTATGACTGAGTCATACTGGTATTTGTGATTCAGTGACATGAGTCTTTGCGTAATGTGGTAGATCCTTGCCCCTGATAAGCAACTGACAGTGGCTTTCTCCTTAGTCCGCATGGTGAGAGGGGCATCAGTGTCTCACGATGAAGGCTCCAATGACTAGAATGTTAGATTGTGTGGTGGCTTGCGTTATGGGATTAGAAGTCAAGGCCCCATGAGATGTGGCTGTATTGGTTTATGTGGGTGTTGTTTTGAAAGAGTATATTTGGGAATGCTGAGGGTATTTATTATGGGTCTAGGACTATTCACTGAAAGCACATTTCACTGAAACTCAAATGACTGCACAAATCACTGAAAGCTCAATTCACTGAAAACACAATTCACTGAAACATATTTCACTGAAAGTTATATATATGGCCTTTTCCCCACTATTGTGCAACCCTGGAGCTAGTATATATAGTAAGGGGGGTTGTAGGGGGCACCACTGCCCCACATATTTTGGATATATATATATTAAGTTTAGAAAATAGTAATTTATTGGAATTGCAAGTATCCATGTATATAGTTCAAAATATTTAAAATAGGCCCCCCACACCCCCCGATGTGGGGAGCGGTGCACCCCACACCCCCTTACTATATATATATATACTAACTCCAGGGTAGAACTACAGTGGGGAAAATGCCATATATAACTTTCAGTGAAATGTGTTTCACTGAATTGTGTTTTCAGTGAATTGAGCTTTCAGTGAACTGTGCACAGTGAAACGTGCTTTCAGTGAATAGTCCTAGACCCATTTATTATATGTACTTCACCTAGGAGATCTTTGGGGTTTAGGAAGGTTACATTTAAGTGTCTCAGCATATTGGAATCTATGTATCTGCTTTGTACTGTGTATGATGGGTCCAGCTTTTATACTACTAACAACCTTATTGACATTAGGTGTGTTTTTAAGTGAGAATGTTGCCTCTGGTGTCATTCTGTAAATACACCTCTCAAATACTTTATCAGTTTGTTTGAGAATTAGCTGGTTGTCAGTAAACATGAGGTAATTTCTACACAGCCTCAGGATGCCGTTATCCACCAAGCTGATAAAGGAGATAGTGGGAAAGTTCATATCCATGGCAACAGGCCCATTTTTATCCATTGTATGTTTGTGGTAAGAATATAGATTAAAGTGAGTAGTATTTGAACTGCAGTTCAGGGAGAGGGCTTATCACTGGACAATGAAGTATAGGTAAAATTTCAAGGATGCTTTTACAGGAAAAATGTCAACTGAAGGTGCTTGTGACAATGTATGGCTCTGCCAAACACTTGACAGGAAACTGCAAAAAAAGACACTGACAATTTATGGATGAAACATTTAGGGAGATGGACAGCATCAAAGCAAGCAGTGCTTACTTGAAAATAATTAACTTTGTCAAGAATGACAGATAGTAGGGGTTCACCTAATTGGTTACTGTTTTGACTACTACTACTGCTGGTGGGGTTCACCTAATTGGTTACTGTTTTGACTACTACTACTGCTGGTGGGGTTCACCTAATTGGTTACTGTTTTGACTACTACTACTGCTGGTGGGGTTCACCTAATTGGTTACTGTTTTGACTACTACTACTGCTGGTGGGGTTCACCTTATTGGTTGCTGTTTTGACTACCACTACTGCTGGTGGGGTTCACCTAATTGGTTACTGTTTTGACTACTACTACTGCTGGTGGGGTTCACCTAATTGGTTACTGTTTTGACTACTACTACTGCTGGTGGGGTTCACCTAATTGGTTACTGTTTTGACTACTACTACTGCTGGTGGGGTTCACCTAATTGGTTACTGTTTTGACTACTACTACTGCTGGTGGGGTTCACCTAATTGGTTACTGTTTTGACTACTACTACTGCTGGTGGGGTTCACCTAATTGGTTACTGTTTTGACTACTACTACTGCTGGTGGGGTTCACCTAATTGGTTACTGTTTTGACTACTACTACTGCTGGTGGGGTTCACCTAATTGGTTACTGTTTTGACTACTACTACTGCTGGTGGGGTTCACCTAATTGGTTACTGTTTTGACTACTACTACTGCTGGTGGGGTTCACCTAATTGGTTACTGTTTTGACTACTACTACTGCTGGTGGGGTTCACCTAATTGGTTACTGTTTTGACTACTACTACTGCTGGTGGGGTTCACCTAATTGGTTACTGTTTTGACTACTACTGCTGCTGGTGGGGTTCACCTAATTGGTTACTGTTTTGACTACTACTGCTTCTGGTGGGGTTCACCTAATTGGTTACTGTTTTGACTACTACTACTGCTGGTGGGGTTCACCTAATTGGTTACTGTTTTGACTACTACTACTGCTGGTGGGGTTCACCTAATTGGTTACTGTTTTGACTACTACTACTGCTGGTGGGGTTCACCTAATTGGTTACTGTTTTGACTACTACTACTGCTGGTGGGGTTCACCTAATTGGTTACTGTTTTGACTACTACTACTGCTGGTGGGGTTCACCTAATTGGTTACTGTTTTGACTACTACTACTGCTGGTGGGGTTCACCTAATTGGTTACTGTTTTGACTACTACTACTGCTGGTGGGGTTCACCTAATTGGTTACTGTTTTGACTACTACTACTGCTGGTGGGGTTCACCTAATTGGTTACTGTTTTGACTACTACTACTGCTGGTGGGGTTCACCTAATTGGTTACTGTTTTGACTACTACTACTGCTGGTGGGGTTCACCTAATTGGTTACTGTTTTGACTACTACTACTGCTGGTGGGGTTCACCTAATTGGTTACTGTTTTGACTACTACTACTGCTGGTGGGGTTCACCTAATTGGTTACTGTTTTGACTACTACTACTGCTGGTGGGGTTCACCTAATTGGTTACTGCTTTGACTACTACTACTGCTGGTGGGGTTCACCTAATTGGTTACTGCTTTGACTACTACTACTGCTGGTGGGGTTCACCTAATTGGTTACTGTTTTGACTACTACTACTGCTGGTGGGGTTCACCTAATTGGTTACTGTTTTGACTACTACTACTGCTGGTGGGGTTCACCTAATTGGTTACTGTTTTGACTACTACTACTGCTGGTGGGGTTCACCTAATTGGTTACTGTTTTGACTACTACTACTGCTGGTGGGGTTCACCTAATTGGTTACTGTTTTGACTACTACTACTGCTGGTGGGGTTCACCTAATTGGTTACTGTTTTGACTACTACTACTGCTGGTGGGGTTCACCTAATTGGTTACTGTTTTGACTACTACTACTGCTGGTGGGGTTCACCTAATTGGTTACTGTTTTGACTACTACTACTGCTGGTGGGGTTCACCTAATTGGTTACTGTTTTGACTACTACTACTGCTGGTGGGGTTCACCTAATTGGTTACTGTTTTGACTACTACTACTGCTGGTGGGGTTCACCTAATTGGTTACTGTTTTGACTACTACTACTGCTGGTGGGGTTCACCTAATTGGTTACTGTTTTGACTACTACTACTGCTGGTGGGGTTCACCTAATTGGTTACTGTTTTGACTACTACTACTGCTGGTGGGGTTCACCTAATTGGTTACTGTTTTGACTACTACTACTGCTGGTGGAGTTCACCTAATCGGTTACTGTTTTGACTACTACTACTGCTGGTGGGGTTCACCTAATTGGTTACTGTTTTGACTACTACTACTGCTGGTGGGGTTCACCTAATTGGTTACTGTTTTGACTACTACTACTGCTGGTGGGGTTCACCTAATTGGTTACTGTTTTGACTACTACTACTGCTGGTGGGGTTCACCTAATTGGTTACTGTTTTGACTACTACTACTGCTGGTGGGGTTCACCTAATTGGTTACTGTTTTGACTACTACTACTGCTGGTGGGGTTCACCTAATTGGTTACTGTTTTGACTACTACTACTGCTGGTGGGGTTCACCTAATTGGTTACTGTTTTGACTACTACTACTGCTGGTGGGGTTCACCTAATTGGTTACTGTTTTGACTACTACTACTGCTGGTGGGGTTCACCTAATTGGTTACTGTTTTGACTACTACTACTGCTGGTGGGGTTCACCTAATTGGTTACTGTTTTGACTACTACTACTGCTGGTGGGGTTCACCTAATTGGTTACTGTTTTGACTACTACTACTACTGCTGGTGGGGTTCACCTAATTGGTTACTGTTTTGACTACTACTACTGCTGGTGGGGTTCACCTAATTGGTTACTGTTTTAACTACTACTACTACTGCTGGTGTTACCACAGCTTCTCTCCACTGGGTATTAATGTCCCTTTGCTTTTTATCTCATCAGAAGAAAAACAGTAGCTCTAATCCCAAGATGAGAAGCAGGCCACGGGCTGTTAGGTGATCACCAGTCTTATTCCAGATGATGCAGATGCCTGTAGCTTTGTTTTTGGGCCATTTCTCCTAAAATGTGTGGTTTTCTGCTAAATCGCTGGCTTATCACTGAGAACTGAAATGAGAAAATAATGGCAGATGCATGAATTTCAGACTCATGTGCCTAAGGCAAAACAGCTTGCTCAATACACTAATAGGTGACTCAATAATGAGGCACTCTGATGTCTCACTCACTAGGTTGAATATGGAGAAGTTAACTGCTGTCTGTCAGGTGCCAGACTCCGACACATAACACATGCACTAAGGTCACTCCACAACAAGTACAAGTATGACTCTGTCACTGTTCACACCCACAAGGACAGTGACTCTGTCACTGTCCATGTGGGTGTGAATGACCTGAGATGCACCTCCCTGGACTACATGAAAAGAGACATGGAGGAGCTCTCGGTTTATGTGGTCCAGGCAGGTATGACCCTAGCCCTGAGCAGCATCCTACCGTCGCCCAGAATGATAGCGCAGTACAAGCAGAAAATAATTAACTTGAAGAATTGGCTAAGTTTCTGGTGTCATTCTAAGGGGATCCAGTATCTGTCTGCTTGGGATGACATGACTGACAGACCTCAATACTTTGCCAGAGATGGCCTGTATCTTTCACCCCTGGGTTTCCAGATACTGGCTAAGCCTCTTGCCACCCTTATAGTGCCTTTTTTAGGTGATGCTCCAAAGACCAAATTACCACTATAACAGCTATAAATAAATGCAATCTATTGGAAAGTAGCACCATTTTAAACCTTAAACCTTGTTAAAACTAATAGGACAATATTTGTGGGTGATCCTGGGATTAAAGATTTGGTGGGTGATGCTCCTTGTGTTAATTTCAAAAGATGCAGCAATATTAAAGAGAAACTAGAGAGGACATTTACCTCCATGGATAATTCTCATGTGAATTAGGGGTACCAGACATTGTGGTGCTTGCAAATAATTCACTTTTATTTGTGAGGGGGAGGTGATTAATTTACCCACCATTGGATACGTTTTTCGGTTCCATCAAAGTTTCATTTGTAGTACAACTGCCATTATCTATTTAGCTTTTTGTGATGCTTGTTTTTGTTCTTATGTGGGGAAGACTGAACGTTCTCTCCGTAAGAGAATATATGAACATCTCTATGATGTTAAGCATTGCAATGAAGCTAATGCATTGTACAGACATAAGGTAATTTGTAACAAAGGTAAAAAATTTAACTTTTTTGTGCTAGAACAAATACCCCAAAATCCCAGAGGTGGTCCTTGGGGCACTTTGATTGAGTATAAAGAATTATTATGCCAACTGCATTTAAACGCCACTGAAAACCCTAGGTTAAATGATGCCATTGCGATTACCAGTGCATTGTAGCTGAAGACTATGAAATTGTAAAATGTTTCCTTTGGGTCAAATATTATTATTTATTTATTTATTACTTTTTATTAATATTGTTCTGCTCATTTAAAGATTCTCTAGTGTTTTGCGGTTAATTTACACTAGTTAACTTATGCCTTTATATGTGTGACTTAAATATTTAAGTTTAATCATCTGTGAAGTGAGGGGGTGGAGCTAGGAATTAAACTGTCTATTTGTTTCTCTTTTCGGCTTTTCCCGGTTAGGGTTCACCATAGCAGAACTCCGGTCCGCTAATGATTGGCAGTAGATATTTTATGGTGCCGAGTTGCCAGCCCGACACCCAACCTTCAGTGAAGGCACGCCCATTCACGCATGTCTTTCAAGCGCCCACTCAACCATGGGAAGGACATGCAGACTCCACACAGAAGGAACTCCAGCTGAGAATCGAACAGGAGAACCTCTTGCTGTGAGGCAAAAATGCAACCGCTGCACAGTAAAATAAAACATTTCAAAGCTTTACTGGAAAGGCTCACCCAGACACTGCCATGGCTTGCTGTGAAGAAAAGGTAAGTTTGCTTTAGTTTTCTTCTATTTGTATTACCCTATTGACTTTTTCTGTTTTGTACATTGTGATTTGTTTTCTCTACACTGTGTTTTACTTGTATTCTGCTTTTAATTGCATTTTAAAACTTGAAAAGAGACCACAGCTGTGTCTGTTGGAAGTCAGACAGAATTTTTACCACCCTCACACCCTATTGCTATTGTGTTCTTAAACACCACTGTCTTTCTAATTGCCTGCCCCTTATGTTAATTTGACAATATATCTCCTTCCCTCTCTCCTTCCAGTGGCTGGTGTAAGTGAGCACAAAATGATCATTTTGTGAAATCACTCTCCTTCAACTATTTAAGTTTATTGGCCATCCCACTGTATTCCATAGTACCAGAATAGAAAAGTGCCACTTTCAATCCATCTTGCTCTTTTAAAAATAGTGGCTCTCCACTTAATGGCTAAAGCTTAAGTTACCGACTTGCATATCTAACTGCTTAGTGCACACTGCAGGGTTTAGGATATTAAACCTTTTTTTTTCATCTTACCTTAAAACATGTATTGCAAGACCAGCAGTTATTGGAGAGCTTACATTCTGCCTCTCAGTAGTCATCTTGGGATTAGTGCTTCTGTTTTCTCCTGGTGAGAGAAGGAGTACAGGGATATAATTTCCTGGAGAATGCTGATCACCAGAAAGCCTAATAACTGGTTTATAGGTGATAGCTTGGAATCTGTGCTTATATTCCGGTCCTGGAGAGAGGAGCAGCAGAATGTATTGATTCTTGACTGTTTCTAGTTGGAGAGTGAGTGTCTGCGCTTAACATTCCTGACTGGTCTGGTTGCTACTTGAGGCATCTACCAGGAAAAGGCTACAAACCTATAGACCCTTGCATCATCTGGGACAAGACTGTGGATCACCAAACAGGGTGTGGCCTGCTTCTTATCTTGGGATTGGTGCTAACATTTTGTTTCTGGTGAGAGAAGAAGCAAAGGAGCATTGCATCACAACAGAGTGAAGCCATGGTGACGCCAGCATTAGCAGTAGCCAGGCAGTAGCCGTTCATGTAACTCCCCTCTTTTCATCATTCTTGACAAGGTAATTCTTTGTTTTCAGTAAGTACTGCTTGATTTGTTTCTAACTTCAGAATATCTGCCTAAATACTTCAATCTTAATTTTCAGGGTCTCCATATTAGTTTCCCCTCAAGTGTTTGTCAGTGCTCTGTACAGACTCAGACACCTTGAGTGACATTTTTCCTGTAAAAGCACAACTGATATTTCTTCAGTACCTACTTGCACATAAGACACCTAGTTTGCAGTGACAAACACTGTCCCCATAGCTGCAACAGTGACTGATATTCTCACTCCAACTGTCTAATTAATAGAATAAGGTCTGTTGCCATGGATGAACTTTCCTACTGGCTTGGTGGATATGGGCATCCTGAGGCAATGTAGAAATTGCCTCATGTTTACTGACAACCAGTTAATTCTCAAACAAACTGATGTGGTATGTGAGAGATGTATTTACACAATGTCACTGGAGGCAAAGCTCTCACATAAAAGTACTCCTAATGTCAGCAAGGTTGTCAGTAGTACACACGTTGCACCCATTACGCATAATTCGAAGCAGACATATCGACCCACATATGCTGAGGCAATTAAACATAACTTTCCTAAACCACAAAGACCTCCTAGATGAAGTACACATAACAAATACCCTCAGCACCCCCAAATGCACTCTTTCAAAACAACACCCACATCAATACATAGAGCTACATCTCATGGAGCCTTTACCTCTAAGCCCATAAGGCAAGCCACCACACAATATAACATTCTGGCCATTGGACACTCTACTGTCAGACACACTGATGTCTCTCTCACCACGCTGAGTAAGGAGAAAATAACAGTCAGTTGCTTATCAGGGGCTAGGATCTGCCACATTACACACACACTCAGGCCATTGGACCATAATTACCACTCAGTCATAGTCCATGTGGGAGTAAATGACCTGAGACATATCTCCCTAGACTATATGAAGAGAGACATCATGGGAGTTTCAGAATATGTGTTTCAGGCTGGTATGAGCCTAGCATTGAGCAACATTTTACCTTCTCCAAGGATGATGCCACAGTATGAACAAAAGATGACTGACTTTAATAATTGGCTTAGTTTCTGGTGTCATTATAAGGGGGTGCAATATTTGTCAGCATGGAAGGAGATGGTCAACAAACTACTCTGCTTTGCCAGGGATAGTCTGCACTTCTCCCCTCAAGGCTTTCAAATATTAGCTAAAACACTGTCTTCCCCACACTGAGCCTTTTTTTAGATAATGCCAAACCAAAATACTTCCGACATAACAAATCAAAACCAAGAAAATCTAAAGGTTTTACTGCTCAGTGCTAGGTGTCTAAACAAAGAACTCTATACCCTAGAAGCTCTCTTTACTTTTGATAATGCTGATGTCTGTACGGTCACTGAGACATGGTTTAAAGCCACAGAGAGCACACCAACAATGCAAGGTTATAATGCCTTCCAAACATTTAGGCCAGCTACTTCACAGGCAGGGACTAAAGGTGGAGGTGTATCTGTTTACATCAAAAATAAATAAATATACTTCAAAGCTGGTCAAACAGAACGATGCATTTGAGCTGCTCCATGTTCAAACCACCATAGGCAAACTCCAATACCACTTCCTTGCAAGGTTCTCCTATATGACCCAGGAAACCCATACCACATATTTAAACTTATTAGAAACACTAACCATGCAACCCAATACAATATTCAAGGGTGACTTTAATTACCCTACTATTAATTGGGAATTCTATACGACACCAAATGTACAGGCTCAGTGATTCCTGGATTTTGTAAACACAAACTCCCTGAACCAGATAGTCAATACTCAAACCAGGGGTGCGATCATACTGGATCTGTTTCTCACTAATATGAGAGACTGATGCACACCCCCTACTGTAATGCCTTCCCTGGTAAGGTGAGACCTCAAAATGGTCTCCTCTGAAGTAAAAATAAAATCTGGACACCCAGCTAAACCTGGAATATTCAAGAACTATTCTAAGGCTAACCTCCTACTATTAAATGATAGCCTGGAAAAATTTGAAGCCCCGATAAGCCCTAAGAACACTGCTGACTTTGCTGAACTGTTCACAGAAACCCTGTACAAACATGTTAATAGCTGCATAGAAGCAACTGTACCCACCAGGAAGAAGTACAGAACTAACTCAAAAAACAGGCCACCCTGGTGGAATCACAAAATCAATAGGCTGTATAACAGGAGGAAGAAAATCATGGCAAAAATTAGGAGGTGCAGCACCCAGCAGGATAAAAGCACTCTCATCAAACTAAACAAACAACTCAGAGGACAAATAATGTCTACCAAAACCAAATTTGAGGTACGTTTGGCCTCCCAGGCCAAGGACAACCACAACCACAAAGCATTCTTTAGCATTGTCTGCAACCTCTAAAGTAATACACAATTGTGTCCAGAGATCATTGTAAATGGAGCCACTTATAGTGAGCCAGAAGATATAGCAAGCTTCCTAGCTGATAAATTCATCTCCAACTTTACCCCTCTCTTCCCCTCAACCTTCCCTCAGGAAATATCATCAAATATAACTTCTCCTACTATCACTAGGGAACAGGTCCTTAATGCCCTCTCTAAGACCAAGAACACTGCATCAATGGGCCCAGACAATATCCCAGGATGCCTTCCAAATAGCATAAAACATGACCTATCAGGGCCTCTGGAATTACTATTTAACTGTAGCCTCCAAACAAGCTTTGTGCCTCATGAATGGAGAATGGCAACAGTCATCCATCTGCACAAAGGTGGGCCAGCTACAGATTCTGGAAACTACAGACCCATAAGTCTCACTAGTCTTATATGTAATGCCATTGAAAGAATTATCATGGAGATCAATAGATTAAAATCCAAAAAACACTGAGTCCCAAATGGCAGCAGTGCTTCCAACAAGTTTAATCACACATCCAGTATGCCATGTAAAAAAAGGTAAAAAGCAGTAAAAACTTCACACGTGTTATTGCTAAGAACAACAACCATATAAAACAGAATTATAATTGTAAAGCACTTTTCATCCGGATTCTATCCAGACTTCTTCAGACAACGAACTGACATTACAGTCATGTTTAAATAACCTCTCATTCTAAAGTTGACCTATCAGGTCGCATTATTCTCGATTTAAAAGTTTTTTAAGGCTACATTTACCTTTGCTCAGAATGAGTGCAAATCCTTGATAACAATCATTTAAAACATTTAAAACATATCAGCCAAGGCACATGAAATATGTTACCCTAATAAACAACACTCTGTTCTTGATTTAGTCAAGTTTAAAGAAGTGTGTGTAAATATGATCCGTCAATAATAAACAAAGACTTGTTTGTGTGATCGGCAGCCATATATTGTTAGGGCTTATTCTCGATGGCCTCTATATAAACATAAATGACATCTGTATATTAAAATAACTTATAATATGTTACCCTAATAGATAACATTATGTCCATATTTTAAATTAAATACAAAAAAAATATATGTATGAATACAATCTGTCATTGATAAATAAAGGCTAGTTAGTGTGATCGGCAACCATATACTATTACAGCTTCTTCTCATAAATCTCAATATAAACATATATGACATCTATGTATTGAACTAGTGTTCTATACAGTTCCTAGTTTATTATACAATTATTAGTATTTAATAATATTTGGTAATCAGCTACAAATATTAGTGTACAATCGTGACTATATCCTAATAAAACTATCGTTTGTGATCTCCATTGTTACATAAATAACACCCGAGTATTAATATAGGAATTTTATTAATTTCCTAACTATTTGTGAAGTTAATACTCTAATTACCAAGGTTCAATTTAAGCAATAAACCTAAATAAAATATATTCTAAAGGGGCCCACAATTTAAATATTTATTACTGGTTAACTTATCTACTACAACCTATGACTCCTATTAAATTACAAAATTGAAAAATTCCTCCTACAGATCGTCTAAGTCTATAATACTATTAATATTCAATGTAACAGGTAAGTAGGCAGAGTTATTAACTCTGTGGAGTTACTCATGGAAAAGATTATACAAAGAATAAATGTTATACATAAAAAATGTTAAACGTAGTTTCAAAGAAAGGTAGCCCCTTCTCAAATGGTCCCTTTTACTTCCACTAAGAAAAAACAGGTGTTTGGCAGTAATAATTAATTTAAATGGAGAATAATGTGACCTGATAGGTCAACTTTAGAATGAGAGGTTATTTAAACACGACTGTAATGTCCGTTCGTTGTCTCAAGAAGTCCGGATAGAATCCGGACGAAAAGCGCTTTACAATTATAATTCTGTTTTATATGGTTGTAGTTCTTAGCAATAACACGTGTGAAGTTTTTTACTGATTTTTACCTTTTTTTACGTGGCATACTGGATGTGTGATTAAACTTGTTGGAAGCACTGCTGCCGTTTGAGACTCAGTGCTTTTTGGATTTTAACCATTGGAGTTTCGTTCATTGGTGCTAGTATGGAGATCAAAAGAGGTATAGTAAACCGCCAGACACTGGACCCAATCCAGTTTGGTTTATTCAAGGGCAGATCATGCCTACTCAACCTGGTGGACTTCTTTGAGAAGGTTACCAAAGCAATGGATGAGGACAAAATTGTTCATACTACCTACCTGGACCTGGCCAAGGCATTTGATGCAATACCCCAATCGGGCATTGTTGACAAACTGAAGAGGTTAGGTACAAACCTGTATGTCATCCAGTGGATAGCCAACTGACTCACAGACAGGACCCAGAAAGTTAGAATTGGGGAGTCCACCTCTACAAAGAGGCCAGTCACGGGTGGAGTCCCTCTGGTATCAATCCTTGGACTGCTCCTTTTTGGCATTTACTTCTCAGAAGTCAAGGACAATGTCAGTGGTGTCTGGTTGAATAAATTTGCAGATGACTGCAAATTAGAAGCTGTCACTGAATCTCATACTGACACAAATGTTCTCCAGCAGGGGCTGATATAGACAAACAACTGGTGTCAGAGTCATGGACTAAAACTAAATGCCAAGAAGTGCATAATTGTATCCTTTGGGAAGTCATCCATCCCTGGTAACTATCATATTGACAACACACCCCTTAGAGTTGACCCAGTAATCAAGGACTTAGGGACACACTCAGATAGTAATATAGCCTTTGACCATCATGTGTCTACAGTGGTGAGGAAATCATTCTATGTTCTGCAACTTATAAACAAAGATATGACATTTAAGTCCAAGGAAGTCATTGTTCCACTGTACTCGGCATTCATCATACCTATCATTGAGGACAATGCCCCCTTTGATATTTACCTAATCAGGCATATCCAACATCTGGAGCATCCACAGAAGTTTCTCACTAAAAGAATACAAGACATAAGTAAAATGTCCTATGCAGACCTCCTCAAGGCCCTATCCCTGTATTCTGTCTCCTACAGGTTTTTGAGGGAAGATCTATGCCTGGCATAAAAGGCATTGTCAGACCCCACTCTGATGGACCTCCTGCACATCCACAAAAAAAACAGCACCAGAAATTCTCGTTCTGAAGACTTAAACCTTGCCTGTGATATAAACAGGACCTGCTGGAGAGATAGATATGTATAACTACCTTGTCTATGGAACAGGCTCCCCATCCATGTGAAGTAGAGTTCCTCCCTAGTCCAATTCAAGTGGCACTTGGGCAATTGGATGGGAAACCAGAAATTCATCCTTGGTTTTGCACCTATGTCTGTAATGCAAAGAGGTAAACCTGAAAATGGTTCATTTCCCAAGCCCATGCTTACACTTATGAAGGGTATCAGAACTCGTCAGAGATTTGGGATGCATGGCTAGGCTTAAAATGGCCCTTGTGATCATTAGCCTAGTAAACACCTATGAACCTATGAACCTAAGTCTGATGCATTTAACATGTTATTAGCTTGCAATTTCACATTATTTATATGCACAGGAAAAAGTTTCTTCTACTAAATCTCTTTTACCATTTAAACTTGATATGTTTGTATTTTTTATGCATGCCAGTCAATTATCTGAATTTTAGCCAATTAACAGCTATTGTTTGATTATGTTGTTAAGTATCTTTACCTTCTGCCACCTTTTACCATTTATAAGGGGTGGTAGTGCAACTTTGTGATAGTTCTGATAATGTCCATTTAAGTTTTGGTATGAAAGACCTTACCTCCTATTTTTTACAATTATATTTTGTAATTAAATTTTGGCCAAGTGTGTTTCTTTCTGCCTTTCACTGTCTGATAAATATCCAGAAGTGCAGGCATGTTGCAAGATAACCCATGTGTACTATGTTCATAGGTTCATAGGTTCATAGGTTCATACTAGGCTATCTGTCCTAGGGCATTTATAAGCCTAGCCAGAGTGTGTTTGGCTTTCGCCACCCATTTTAAATTAATTTTGCTATGCCTTTTTTTGAGGTTAGTATACTGTGCCTCTGTCTAACAGTGACACAGAAGTGATAGCCGGGGTAAACCTACAATCTCCCATCCACTCATCAAGATTCCTCTTGAAGAGAGTCAATGTGGGACTCTGCTTAACCTGGACTGGGATTTTATTCCAGAGTGAAGGGAGCCTCTGGGTTATGAATCTGTCCCTCCAGCATGTCCTATTTATTTCAGTGCTAAGGTTCAAGTCTTTCGAGCGCGTAGCTCGAAGGGATTTGGATTTTCTGAGGTGCAGCATGTCCATTAATTCCGGGTTGGACATGGCTTTATACGTCAGGCACAGATCGCCTCTGAGCAGGCGGTATGCCACTGAGTAGAGCTGGAGTTTCTTTAACCGGGCAGCATATGGCATCTGTTTGAGCCCTTTGATCCTCTTGGTGAGGTACTTTTGGGGTCTTTCCAGTTGCTGCAGGTGTCTGGTAAGGTACATCCTAAAAGGGGCATTGTACTCAATTATGGGCCTGATGAGGGATGAGTAAAGAGGTACGATGACCTCCCCTGATCTAGATGTGAAACCCTTCATGATTAGGTGGGCTATATAAAATGTTTTTCTAACCACTTTGGCCACGTGGTTGTCAAATGAGAGATTGCTATCAACTTGGGTCCCCAGGTCCCTAATGACTTCTTCTGTACTTAATGGATTACCACCTATGTGGTAATTTGTGGGCACTTTGTTTTTGCCAAAGGGGATGACTATACACTTTTTGGCGTTTAGCTTGAGGCCATGGCTCTGGCACCAGTTTCTATGAGGCCCTATTGGAGGATGCTTGTGTCGGCTGGAGAGTTGATTATGGCACCCAGTTTGCAATCATCTGCGAACTTGGTCAGCCACAGTCCTTCCGTGTTGGCCTGTACCGCCGAGAAATATATAATGAACAAGAGAGGTCCCAGGACTGAGCCTTGTGGGACACCACTTGTAACTGGTTTGGAGTCTGACATGGCTCCAGCAATTCTAACCATGTGGGTTCTGTCCTTGAGCCAGTTTGCAACCCATCTAGTGACATAGGGGTTTATATTTAAGCTGGTGAGCTTATCTATAATGCCCGAGTGGGGTATTGTATCAAAGGCTTTTGCAAGGTCCAGGTAGGCTGTGTGGACCACCTTCCCCTCGTCAATGGCCTTGGTGACTGTTTCAAAGAAATCGACCAGGTTTAAGAGGCAGGATCTTCCCTTAACAAAGCCAAACTGGGTAGGATCCAGTGTCTGTAGGTCCCCAATATCTTTATTTATGAGGTCCATGATGATCCTTTCCATAGCTTTGCAGACCAAGCTAGTCAGGCTTATGGGGCAATAGTTTCCAGGATCCATTGAGGCACCACCTTTGTGGAGAGGGACCACTGTTGCTGTACGCCACTCTTTGGGTACATATCCTGTAGTAAGGCTAGGATTGAACAGTAGTTTTATGTTTGGGTTTAGCTCTTCTTGGAGTTCATGTAGGACGCAGCCCGGGACACCATCTGGTCCCATTGATGCTGTGTTTTTTGCTTTGGAGAGGGCTGCTCTTACCTGAGCTTCTGAGATGTCAGGGGGGCAGCACTCTGTTGGGATGGATATTTGCCCTTTTGGTGGGAGGGGGGAGAAGTTTGCACTGAACCTGTCAGCTAGGATGTTGGCAATGTCTGTGGGCTCGGTGTATTTTTTGTCATTTTGGACTAATTCTGAGCATATCTGGGAATTCCCACCCAGGTTCCTAACATAACTAAAGAAAGCCTTGTGATTATCCTTAGTGTCCTGTGCAATTTTTCTCTCGAAGCTGGCCTTAGACGATTTTATGAGTGCCCATAGTTTTTGCTAATACTGATCAGAGATGCCTTCCCTTTTGGGATTTTGCTCTATCATGTAGTAGCTTCCTCCTTCTATTGTATAGTTTGTTTATGGCTGGGGTCCACCAGACAGGACGCCTGCCTTTGGAGGATTGGGTCTTGGTTTTATTTGGGATTGCATGATCCATGCATTCCTGAAGGTGTTCATAGAATGCGTTTATAAAGGATTCTGCGGTCTGGGCCATATTTTCCACAGGCCTGGGGGCTTTGAAGGATTCGCCTCGGTTTTGAGGTGTGAAATTTGCTTTAGAGAAGTTTTTCACTGTGGTTTTCTGGGCAGGGGGTGGGGTCGGGATGTGAATATCCAGTGAGATTAGTTTATGGTCTGATCTTACCAGTGAGGGATACACTTCTGGTCTGGAGCATAGTGTCCCCATGTTGGTGATGATCAGGTCCAGTATGTTTTCCCCTCTTGTGGGAGTGGTAACAAGTTGTTCCATAGCATTTGAGTTTATAAATTCTAGGAACCTTTGGGCTAGGTGTTGGAGCTAGAGTAATGCTCCCAGTCTATGTTTGGGTAGTTGAAGTCGCCCAATATAATGGTGTTTGGAGAGACCTTCATATTTTCCAGTATTCTCAGGAAGGCCAAGTGGGGTTCCTGTGTTTGTGAGGGTGGTCTGTAGCAGGCTATAAACTGGAAGGCAGTTTTACCCACAGTTAGTTGCACATGGATAGTCTCTGATGCTTCGTGCTGTGCCACCAACCTGGCGGTGTGGGTATCTTTGACGAATATTGATACTCCCCCTCCTTTTGTGGTTCAGTCCAAGTTTTGAGGCCGAAAAGCATGGTATGAGGTATAACCGGGTAGTGCTGGGGTGCTCTCAGGAGCCTTGAACCAGGTTTCTGTTACTGCACAGATATCGATGTTCTCCATGCTAAGGAGAGTTTTGAGTGTGTGCATCTTGAGGTTTAGACTTCTGGCATTGAGTAGCATTACTCTTAGTTTCTTATCCCTTGTGATACCTATGGAGGTGGGTTTGTCTTTTGAGCCTTGCCTAAAAAGGCACTATGGGGTAGCAAGAGCCTTTGCAAATATCCAAAGCCCAGGGTGACAGGTGCAAGCCGTCCCTAGCGAAGCATCGTGGCTTGTCGAGCATGTCATCCCAGGCTGACAGGCATTGGATCCCCTTTGAATGACACCAACACTTAAGCCAATTGTTGAAATTGATCATCTTGTCTTCATATTGTGGCATCATTCTTGGTGAGGGTAAGATGCTACTCAAGGTCAGGGTCATACCGGCCTGGGCTACATGCTCAGAGAGCTCCTCTATGTCTCTTTTCATGTAGTCCAGGGAGGTACATCTCAGGTCATTCACACCAGCATGGACAATGACTGAGTCATATTTGTACTTGCCTTGGAGTGACCTGAGTGCTTGTGTTATGTGGCGGATCCTAGCGCCCGAAAGGCAGCTCACCGTGACCTTCTACTTGTTCAGCCTGGTGAGCGGGACGTCAGTGTGCCTGACGATAGAGTCACCTATTACAAGTGTATCAGGTGTGTTGTTTAGCCTTAAGGGCTGTGACTGTTCAGCACACTGGGTTTGTGAGCTATGTGTTGCACGTGTTTTGTTTTGGGGTAGTGGTTGCTTGGGTGTCTGCTTTGGAGGTCTCTGCTGCTTAGGCAGATTTTTATTTAGAGCCTCCGAGTATGTTTTTGTGTGTTTATGTGTTTGGTTTGTTGTCGTGGTAGGTCTATGTGAGACTGGAATTGTAGTGAGTGTGGTTTCTTTCTCCTCCTGACTGGTTACGCCAGTACTGAGTTGGGAGAGCTTAGCCTCCAGTTTGGCTATATGGTTGCATCTCTCACATGTGTTGAAATTTGTTGGGAGGAGGAGAGGGTTGTCTGTGTACATGAGGCAGTTGTAACATTGCCTCAAGATTCCCAGATTCACCAACTGGACTGGAGAGGAGATTGACAACTGATCTTTGGACATGCTAGAATAGTATTGGGAATTCCTTTATAATTGAAAAAAGGGCCAATGGGGAACAAGGTACTCAAGGGAGGTTTGTGAGGGTGTAGTGCTTTTAATTTTTTAGAGCTGACTTATATAATTGCTTTAGTGAGCAAGTGCCAGGTAACTTAAATGCAATGTGTTACAGGTAACTTAAATGCAAAAACGACAAACAGTAACTTTCTTTCAAGTGAAACAAGGAAATAAGTACAGTAAGCAATGCAGATATCACTAGGGATCCACAGAAGTGCTAAAAGGCCGCGTTTTAGGTGGAATTAGCGTTTCAGGAAATAAACAAACAACAAGCATACAAATAAAGCTAGATTCAGCAGGCCTGGATCTAGTCTATGCTACAGCAAACAAGGTGTACCAATTTCAGTAAGAAACAGTTAGAATATGCAGGCACTATAAGCCTCTAACCAGAAATTCCCTGCTCAGAAGGGCAGAGTCCAGCCTCTCCTCCCACAAGAGTGCAGACTGCAATCCTTCTTAACGTAAAATAACTGGCCTGAAGCCCAAGTGCTTAAACCAGAACTAATACACTTTTAGAATAACAGACACTCAGCTCTCAATCAGCAGTTCCCAACTTAGAAGGATGTAAGCTACCTGTCCTGCCACCACAGTGCAGGCCACAAACCTTCCTAATGTAAAACAACTGGTCTGAAGCCCAACTGCTTAATCCAAAAGACTAAGAAATGATAGCTACACTTTAATCAAGTTACTACCAGCAGTAATAAATACAACTGAATACTTTAAAGAATGCCTGGATTACTGCTCAAGTTATACAAACAAAGCTAGATTCAGCAGGCCTGGATCTAGTCTATGCTACAGCAAATGAGGTGTAAGAAGCAGTTCAAATATGCAGACACTATAAGCTTTAACCAGAAATTCCCAGCTCAGAAGGACAGAGTCCAGCCTCTCCTCCCACAAGAGTGCAGAACACGAACCCTCTTAATGTAAACCTGTTCTGCCACTACAATGCAGACCACAAACCTTTCTAATGTAAAACTGGTCTGAAGCCCAGGTGCTTAAACTAAAAGGCTTACAATGAGTTACACCAAGCAGTAATAAATACAATTGAGTACTTTTAAGATGACGCAAAAGCAAAATAAAGTAGGAAAAAACACAAATACAGTAAAAGCAGATACATTTTTTTTTTTTATCTTTGAATTGTATTAGCATGCTGTTCATTCTGGGATGTTCAATAACATGTTTTGTGTACAGTATATAAAGACTTGGTGCATTTACAATATATTAAATATATTACATGTAATCCTGGTGCTCTGTCATGTATGAGTCTTATTCACAATTTTCTATTAAATTAGCAGTGCACATGTCTTGCGCATTGAGGAGCATGCCCATGATTGCTGTACAAACTTAAAAAAATTTTAATGACATTACTAACTCACTAATACTTTCTTAAAGAATTTTGTCAACACTACATTTTATAACAAGTTGCAGCCACGGTGGTGCAGCGGTAGCGTTGTTGCCTCACAGCAAGTGGTTCTCCTGTTTGATTCTCGGCTGGAGTGCCTTCTGTGTGGAGTCTGCATGTCCTCCCCGCAGTCGAGTGGGTGCTCGAAAGACATGTGTAAATGGGTGTGCCTTCACTGAAGGTTGGGTGTTGGGCTGGCAACTCGGCATCATAAAAAATCTACTGCCAATTATTAGTGGACTGGAGTTCCTCTGTGGCGACCCCTAACCTGGAAAAGCCAAAAAGACAAACAAACATTTCATAACAAGTTGCAAAGACTTCTCAATGTGTCCCAGTGTCCCAACAGGAAACAAAATGCACACACATATATATCTATATCTATCTGCCTGTACACACACATATAATACATCACACATACACACACACACACACACACACACACATATATATATATATATATATATATATGTGCGTGTCGGTTCATAGGTTGGTACTGGGCTATCTGCCCGCCGAAGGCATATATTAGCCCAGCCACATTGTGCGGTATTCACCACCCCTTTAGTAGTTCCCTGGACCCTTGTACTAGCAGCTAGTACCGTTGGCCCCTATCTAGTAGTGCTGTTGGTGTGATCCCCAGTGTGAACTTTCTGTTACCCATCCACTCATCAAGGTTCCTCTTGAAGAGTGATAGTGAGGGGCTCTGTCTTATGTAGATCGGGACCCTGTTCCATAGTAAGGGAAGTCTCTGCGAAGGGAATCTGTCCCTCCAGCATGTTCTATTCATTGTTGTGTTGAGGTTTATATCCCTAGAGCATGTAGCTCGAGTAGATTTGGTTTTGCTAAGATGGAGCATGTTCAACAATTCATGGCTCTGTACGTTAGACAGAGATCGCCTCTGAGAAAGTCGTATGCAACAGAGAACAGTCTTAGTTTTTTCAATCGTGCTGCATAGGGCAACTCTTTGAGGCCAGTAATCCTTTTGGTTAGGTACCTTTGTGGTCTCTCCATCTGCTGGAGATGTCTAGCCAGGTACATTCCAATTGGTGCATTGTACTCAATAATGGGTCTGATGAGTAGAGGGGCACCATTACATCCTTAGATCTTGATGCAAACCCTTTCGTGATCAGATGGGCCACATAGAAGGATTTTTTAACCACTTTGGCAACATGGTTATCAAAGGAAAGCTGACTATCTACTTGGGTCCCTGGATCCCTTATTTCTTCTTCAGATTTCAGGGGATTACCTCCTATGTTGTAGTTTGTGGGTACTCTGTTTTTTCCAAAGGGGATTACTACGCATTTTTTGCATTTAGCTTGAGACCATGGCTTTGACACCATGCATCAGTCTCATTTAGGCCCTTCTGGAGGATCTCCATGTCAGCCAGAGACTCTATTATAGCACCCAGTTTGCAGTCATCCACAAACTTAGTCAGCCACAGCCCTTCCATGCTTGCCTGTACTTCTGAGAAGTATATGCCAAACAGGAGGGGCCCCAGGACAGAGCCCTGAGGCACACCACTCATTACTGGTCTGGATTCAGACATAGATCCTGCTATTCTTACTTTATGGGATCTGTCAGAGAGCCAGTTTGCGATCCATCTTGTGACATAAGGGTTTATGCCCAGGCTGGCGAGCTTATCAATAATACCTGAATGGGGAATGGTGTCAAATGCTTTAGCAAGGTCAAGGTAAGCCATGTGTACCTCCTTTCCCTTATCTATAGCCTGAGTAACTGTCTCAAAGAAATCCACCAGGTTCAGGAGGCATGATCTGCCCTTGAAGCCGAACTGTGTGGGGTCCAGCGACTGGAGGTTCCCAATCTCTCCATTTATGAGTTCCATAATGATTCGCTCCATAGCCTTACAGTTCAGACTGGTCAGGCTTATTGGTCGGTAGTTCCCAGGGTCAGTTGTGGCCCCACCCTTGTGTAGCGGGACCACCATTGCCGTGCACCATTCTATGGGCACATATCCTGTGGAGAGGCTGAGACTGAACAGGGTATTAAGATGCGGGGTTAATTCCTTTTGGAGCTTGCATATGACACAGCCTGGGACACCATCTGGTCCCATGGAAGCAGTGTTTTTAGCTTTAGATAAAGCCTTGTTAACCAACGTATCAGTAATAATTGGACGTACACAATCCTCTAGAATGGTAATAGGCCTTGTAGGTGGTGGTGGGGGGGGATTTGCACTGAACCTGTCAGCCAAGATGTTGGCAATGCCAGAAGGGTCAGTGTATTTTGTTCCATTTTGTACTAGCTCAGACCAGACCTAAGTGTTGCCATTTAGGTTTTTGACGTAACCATAGAAGGCCTTATGGTTATCCTTGGCATCCTTGGCAACTTTCTTTTCAAAATTAGCTTTAGTTGACTTGATGAGGGCCCTCAATTTCTTACTAATGCTGATCAGGGATGATTTTTCTACTTGAGATTTGGCCTTTTTTTGTATAAGTCTCCTCCTTTTATTGTATAGTTTGCTTATGGCTGGGGTCCACCAGACTGGTTTCTTCTTGCTTGAGGAAGGAATCTTGGTTTTATTTGGGATAGCACAGTCCATGCAATCCTGAAGGTGCATATAGAGTGCCTTGGTGTAGGATTCTGCATCCTGGATATCATTATCCTTCTGCAGGGGGATAGTGAAGCTTTCCACTTCTGACACAAGTAGTTTGAAGTTTGCTGTGGAAAGGTTTTTGACTATGGTTTCTTTGATTGGGGGAGGTGGAGGAGTGAGGATGTCCAGGGTTATCAGTTTGTGGTCGGATCTGACCAAAGAGGGGGTGATAATGGGTGTGGTACAATGGGCGCCCATATTTGTGATGATTAAATCCAATATGTTGTCCCCTGTAGTGGGGGAACATACTAGTTGTTCAAGGGCATTTGAATTTATAAATTCTATGAATCGCTGAGCATAGGAGTTGGAACATTGGTATTTCACCCAGTCTATACCAGGGTAGTTGAAATCACCCAAGATTATGGTGTTGGGTAGGACCTTTATATTTTCCAATGTCTCAAGGAATGCAGAGTGAGCATCTTGGGACATGGTGGGTGATCTATAACTGGCTACGACTTGAAATGTGGTTTTGCCTGCTGATAGTTGCGCATGGATGATCTCTGGGGCATCATGCTGCGCTACTAACCTGGAGATATGGGTATCCTTGATGAATATGGATACACCTCTGCCCTTTGTACTTCGATCCGGTAACTGAGGCCAGAAGGTATGATATGAATTGTAACCTGGCAGTGCTGGGGTGCTCTCTTGAGCCTTGAACCAGGTTTCCATCACTGCACAAACATCGATTTTCTCCATGCTGAGGAGAGCCTCGAGTGTGTGCATTTTGAGGTTGAGACTTCTGGTGTTGAGTAGCATTACCCTTAGTTTTTGGTTACCTGTGCTGGTTATGGTGGTAGGTTTGTCCTTTGAGCCTTGCCTAAAAAAGGCACTATGGGGACGGCAAGAGCCTTGGCCAGTATTCAAAAACCTAGGGGTGACAGGTACAAAACAACGAGGCTTGTCTATTATGTCATCCCAGGCAGACAGACACTGGATCCCCTTAGAATGACAACAGAATGTTAAGAGAAAAGTTTTAAAAACATACTGTTATTTGTCTTTTTCCTCTTCTTGCAAAGTGAACATGTTATTTGCTGGGATATGCCTATCAAAGATGGGCCTCATCTGTGAACAAAATGCAGCATTGCTTATAAACCTGAATAATAACTGTTTTCTGCTTTTCAGAATAAAGAGACTTGGTTATAGCTTAGTGAAGCCTGGGATAAGGACGCACGGCCGAGTAAGAGTTAATTTACTGAAGCAGGCTGTGTGTCCTGGAAAATTTGAGCTACCATTGTTGAACTGAACATTCTGTACTTCTTGAACATTCTGCACTAACTGTTGGTTTGAGGTAATTTTGATAAACATGTTTACCACAGGTGTTTTTCCATAGCCAACTGTCAACGGTCAGAAATGTAACAAAAAGTTGTTTTGCTTGCAGTATAAAAGTTGATGTCAGTAAACAAGTTGACCAGAGGAGGAGATCATCTTGGCCAACATGATGTGTAATCTGGTTAGCTGCCAATAAAGAAGTTTTTCATCACCTGAGACAGATGTGACTCGTCTGAATTTTTCTTCTGACATTTTGGTCCTTCGGACCGGAAACCTCTACGAAGATACGGATCAGACCGACAGAGAGACCAAAAAACCTGTGCAGGTGAGGGTTTCTCATCTTAAGATTCCCTCAACTGAAAGCCCTCTGACTGATTTGTTGTTGAGAGGAGGCCGGCCGCTCTCTGAGGGATGGTTTCCGAACTAAAAGGGGAAACGGAGTCTCATCTGGTTCAGGTAAGATGAAAACTAAATTTTCTTTTAATTTAATTTAACCTTGTCGACAAGGGTTTTATTTTTTAGTTAAGGGTGGGTAGGATTACTTGTTAAGATTATTTTGTTAGGATCACCTGTTAAGATAGCCCCATTTTATAATAAGCCCTGTAAAGTAACTTTGATACAGTCCTAAAATAATAAATCTAGGGGAAACATGGGTTTGAGTTGCTGCAAGTGTGAGAGTGATGTCTGTTTAAATGTTGATGCTAAGTATATGAAAGGTTTAAACAAAAATAATGTTAAATTTTTGAAAAAGTGGAAGTTGAAATATGATTTTGATGGTACACTGAATAAGAATGCCTGTGCAAAATTGGTTAGAGATTTGAAAAGAGATGCAGGAACTAGAAGTAAAAAGCAAAGACAATTTGGATTTCCCCAAGCACAAAAATGGTTAGAAGAAGTAAATAAACGAGCTATAAAAGAAAAACAGTGCCAGGAAAAAGAAAAAATAAATCAAAAGGGATCACTAGTGCCAAGTGGAAAAGTAGCTTTATTTTTAGATAAGGAGGATGAGCATACAGTTTGTGCGGTACAAAGGCAGGCAACTGCCCCACATTATGGGGAAATTGCTGCTGCCGTACTGGCGGAACCTCCTCAATATCAGTCTGAAGATGTGGGATCTGTACAGCAGGGTGGGTTGTTGGCTGCTCAAGGAAGTGTTGTGACCCCTCCAATTTACCCGCAAATTCCCGTAGTACCTAAGGTTGCTTTGCAACAGGTAGACCAACCTATGCAGTTAAGGTCAGGACCAGCAGGGCAAGGACGTTGGGCCATTAAACTTTCTGACTACTCAGAAGCTCTTCCCTTAATACAAGTTGCAAACCCAAAAGCAGGGGATGCTGGACAAGAACCAACTATTTTAGTTTATCGTCCCTGGGCTAGAGAGGATATAAAATGAGCTACAGATGGTATTCCTCATCCCAAGGTTAATTTCCAAAAGTTTTCTTAGGACATAGTTGGTATGCATTTAGGTTATCATCTAAATGGTTTAGAAGTAGAACAAGTAGTGTGACAAATCCTGGGTCCAGATTGGCACTTAGTCTGTGGTACTTGGACATTTAAGGCAGATGACGGCACTACATTAAAGCATAATTCTGGGGTGTTAGACACACGAGTCACTGATCTGTTAAAGAGAATTTCTGATAAGTGGCGTCCAAGAGCAGATTGGACAGTAATAAATCAGTGCATTCAAAATGATGATGAATCTGTAGACCACTATATTGTAAGACTGACAGAAGTGTTCAATAACCATTGTGGGATGATGATTCCGCAGGATCAGACCAATGATAGTCCGTATGAACAGCAATTGAAAAATGCTTTTCTTAAGGGTTGTAGGGCTCCAATAAGTAGTTTTATAACTAAGCATATGGTAGATCATAGAACATGTAGACTGCAATATTTGTTTGAATATGCACGGCATGCTGAGCGACATTTCAATTTAAAAAAGAAAAAGAAAGTAGAAGTGTTAGCAGTAGGGGATGATGGTGGTATATTCTTGGTACAGGATCAAAGGGGGCAAGGGCGCCGTGGTGGCATAAAAAAATGTGGGGGCCCGAAATGGGACACGTTAAATGAACTGGGTGGACATTCAGAGGAATATGAGGGAAGTTTAAAATGTGGAGAATGTTTTAAGTGCGGTAGATGTGGGCACTTCACTGCCGACTGTGAAGAGTGGCAACACCCCCCACAGCTTACGGACAAGGGCTCCGCATGACTATATGATAGTAAAGGAAGGCGCCAAATTCATTATTGTGATTATTGTAGAGAAGAAGAAAGTGCGAATGATTGTGATGATGATGAGGCAGACACTCTCTGCGATGAATGTCAGAACACTCATAAGGAAGGGCGGGATTGTGACTGTGAAGTCATAAACCTGGCAAATTTGGGTATTGCTATGCATCTAGATCAAAAACCCATGACAGAGTTTTTGGTTGAGGGACAGAAAGTGGAGTTTTTATGTGATTCGGGTGCATCGCGTACACTTTTGGGTCCAGCAGTTCTGCCTCCAAACTGCGAAACAGAAGAGTTTATCCTTGTGAAAGCGGCAAACGGGAAATTCTATAAGGAACCACTGTCTCATCCTCTATTGTTCACAGATCCGCAAACAAACCTAACTGTTAGGTGTAGGGTAATTATATCGAAAGTTTGTCCAGTTAATTTGCTGGGAAGAGATTTGATGCATTTGTTTGGAATAGCGGCAATTTCCGCACCTAAAGGCATTGAGGCGAAAAGGTTAGCGGATGGCTTGGTGGTACAGAGAGTACAAGACTTGTTTTACTGGTATAGCCAGGACTTGATTTCAAACGGGCCGGGGAGGGTTGATACAGATTTGATCAACCTAGCTTTAAGTAAATCTAGGAGCGGGTCACCGCAGATTGCGCACTTACATTGTACAATGTTCTATAGAAAGGCCCCTGGACCGGATAAAGAATTTGAAAAAGAATTCTTTAAGCACAAACGTGCAAGGATAATTTTGAATGATGTGTTTTGGGATACGCAAGGTAATACAGTAGTGACCTGTATTTTGACCAAGGAAATTAGTTCTTTATATCGCTCAGGTTATAGCCCACATATTTCAATTACTAAAGCGGTGGGGACACATTGGGTAGATTTGGCAAAAAAGGTGACGAATTGGGACACAATGTCCGAAATTCAGTTGAAGGATCAACAGATCCAGGTACAAAGATTGAATTGGGTGACTTGGGCACAGCCAAGCGTGCACTTCAGGGATGACAAAACAGAAATGGCATGACAAATCCTCCTAACTCAAGAGGAAGATAGTGCATTAAGTGCCTTACCTGTAGATTTATGGTCAAAAGGTAAAGGGGATGTAGGACTGATGAAAACAGCAGGTGAAGTTTGTATAACTCCAAAGTCAGGTTTTAGACCTCGTACACACCAATACCCGCTAAGTAAACAAGCAGAGGAAGGAATTAAGCCAGTAATTGAGCAGCTAAAACAGGTAGGAATTCTTGTTGAATGCCCAGATTCATCCTGCAATATTCCGTTGTTTCCTGTAAAGAAACCGGATTGGTCATGGAGGTTGGTTCAGGATTTACAAGCTGTTAATTCAGCTGTGATCCCAAGAGCACCGGTGGTCCCTGATCCCTATACATTACTTAATGATTTACTACCTCAGAACAGATATTTTTCTGTCATAGATATAAGCAATGCTTTTTTCTCCATACCACTACATAGGAGAGTAGAGTTTGGTTTGCATTCACTTATCAAGGTAAAAGATACACCTACACCAGATTGCCACAGGGTTATTGTGAGAGTCCGACAATATTCGCACAAGAAATGGCTGCGAATTTAGCTCAGTTTGTTCCCCCAGAGGGAAGCCAGGTTCTGTTGTACGTAGATGATATCTTGTTGGCCTCACCCACGCAGGAAGGTTGTAAAAGGGATACCCTTGTCCTTCTTAGTTTTTTAGCTGAGCAAGGACATAAAGTAAATAAAGAGAAGTTACAATTGTGGAAAGCACAAGTAAAGTACTTGGGTTATTTAATTTCTCAGGCAGGTAGACAATTGGAGAACAAAAGAAAACAAGCAATTCTTGAGGCACCTATGCCCACAACTAAGCGGGAGATGATGTCCTTTTTAGGTGTGTCTAATTTTTGTAGAACTTGGATCCCTAACTATGCTGAGGAAGTAGGGCCATTGACCGCACTAATCTATGACACTCCCATGGCAGCTAAGAATAATTTACAGTGGACAAATAAGGCAATACAGGCATTTAATAGAATTAAGCAATTGATAGCAGGATCCTCTGTTTTGGGTTTTCCGAACTATTCTAAGCCGTTTATACAAATGGTTGATTGTAAGGGAGGATATATGACTTCGGTTCTGGTACAAGTACATGGGGATAAACAGAGACCGATAGCTTTCTACTCCTCCAGATTAGATCCTGTTGCAAGGGCATTGCCGCATTGTGTTCAAGCTGTAGTGGCAGCCGCCATGGCAGTACAAGCCTCAGCACCATTAGTTTTGTTCCACCCATTACAATTGCGGGTTCCACATTCAGTTGCTACTGTACTTTTGCAGGATAAGATAACCTTTTTATCTCCTAGTCAACATTTGTCATGTATGACAGTGCTGCTGACACAGCCTCATATGACCATAGAAAGATGTACTACTCTTAATCCGGCGACACTTTTGCCGACTTCAGAGGAAGGTACTCCACACGTTTGTTTAGAGAGCATTCATGACAAAGTGCTTCCCCGACCAGATTTAACGGATATTCCGTTGGTAGATTCTGATCTTGTTTTGTTTGTAGACGGATCAGCAAAGAAGGACACTGTAGGAAAAACACTAGTAGGGTATGCTGTCACCACAGAAACTGAAGTTTTGGAGGCAAAAAGATTGTCAAACATTTATTCTGCGCAAGCAGCTGAGTTTGTGGCTTTGACTCGAGCTTGTACCTTAGGGGAGGGTAAGAAAGTGACAATTTATACAGATAGTCAATATGTTTTCTCCACTGTACATGTTTTCACTCAACAATGGAAGAATAGGGGAATGGTTACTGCGACAGGCAAACCAATAAATCACAGAGATTTAATTTTACAGTTGTTAGATGCAGTGCAACTACCACTTCAGATAGCGATATGTAAATGTGAGATGTTAAGAATATATAGACTTTGTAATAAGCCTGAAATTTTTAACAAAGAACTGACTTCTATGGTACAATCTTTTGCATCTAGAGGCTACAGTAATGAAATTTTAAACAACAGTCTTGATAGACTATTTAATGGTAAAATAAAGAATAAAAAGGGCCCAAAAAAATTTTTTGGTCCACAGGGTTATGATTCTAATAAAGTTTGTGAGGTAAAGGAGTCTATATATTTTGTGACTACTTTTGGCTCCTTTACAGATATATTTATAAAGATTGTTAGGCAATTTTGGAACTTTTTATGTTCCTTAAATAGTGTGCAACATTGGATGAAGTTAAATTTACAGTTTTCATATCGTAGGGGGAAGAGTATTAAAGACTTTTTAGTTAAGAGTAAGTTTAGCTTACCCCCCCTTATGTTGCATAATGTCCCTATCAAGACAGGCACATTTGGCTGTGGGAAATGCAAGGCTTGTACATTTATTGTACCCTCATTTGATGTTATTAATAATATAAAATTTAATACCAAAAATCTTTATAATTGTAATACAGTAGGTGTGATTTACTGTTTTCAATGCCCATGTAAAAAGTTTTACATTGGGGAGACCAAAAGGGCGTTCAAATTAAGACTTCTAGAACATATTAGGAACATAGATAATTGTAAGGAAGACAGTCCTGTAGCTTTACATTTTTCACAGTTCCATGGGGGCATAAGCAATCATCTTAAAGCGACTGTTTTAGAGCAAGTTTATATATCTGAAAATTGTTATGTGGATGTTAAATCTGTTTTAGTACAAAAAGAAGCAATGTATATTTTAAAGTTTAAGACAATGCCTCCATATGGACTCAATGAAGAGTTTAATTGGAAAGCATTGCTTAATTAATTGCTAAATGCTGAATGGTTAATTAGCAGTTGCACTTGTGTATATATATGGTGTAGTTTTTACATGTATTATACTCCTTGAAGGCTTTTGGCCGAGACGTCAGAGACTGAAGCTATTCCTAGTTTTTATTAAACTGTTCGGTGGAACCTGTGGTTGTTGCTTTTTCTGTATCGTGTTCCAGGTTGCTGTTGTTGTACATCTATGTCTACAGATCCACAACTCCACTTGCCTCGTATTTTTAGAGACACTATGGATGGAAGCCAATTATCCTTGGACAATTTTCTGGCAAATACAGCCGAAAGAGGTGAGCGACTTGCAGCTCAGAGAAATGTAACTGACAGCAGTACTGTGTGGGAGAAATGGGATGAGGACCGTAGGAAACGATCCTCAAATCCGTTTTCTTGTGTAGGTAGAAAAATACCTCTTGCTGTCAATACAGAACATAAAGTACTGTTTGATGACCTCGAGAAAAAAATGTGGAAAGAAACAGCTACACATTACAATATTTGTGGTCTACAAAAATATCTGGAAACAGAAATTACTCCGAGAGGCTTGAGGGTGTTTAAAGACCCTACAACCCCATTTGATTTAACATCAGAAACTGACTGTGCATTTCATAAGAGGTGGGTGAATGCTGCCCACAAATGTGTGACCGAATGGTTACACATTCTAATTGAACGGGATCAGCTTAAACAAAAAGAACTGTGCTTAGAAATTAAGAGACTGTGTGCTGACCTTACTAACAGTGTGCCTGTATCTACGCTCGAAGAATTCTTAAAACAAACTAATTTGAAACTTAAAGAGTACGAGGTCACTTTAATTGACAGAAAGAAGGGCAAGTTGATTTGTGACGTACGCGACTACGAGAATAATAGAGCGTTTTTGTCCAGAACACAACGTAATAAGAGAAACAAACAAGTTAGGTTTTCTGCTAACTTGCCTGGGAACCAGTTTCAATATTCCTAGGCATCGGAAGGCGGTTATACCTCATTCGAAGACGACAACTTTGATGTAGAATACCCTGTGCTTCCTCAAGCAGAACCAACTGAAAATTTTCACCAAACTTTTCGTAGCGAGTCGAATACCAACTTTCAACAGGCCAGAAGACAGAAGCGTATGCGGGAACAGTTCGTTAACACAGGGGGACAAAGTTTTGAATATAAAGGACTCAAACGTGGTAAACGATAAGCGACAGTGTGATGTATATAACATAGATACTAATGAATATGTGATTAATTTATCTAATCATCATTTTAAAGATGTGGAGTTAGCTGTACTAAACAAGGGACTGAAATTTGTTCCAACTGTAGTCACAAGATTGCATGACATCCAGAAAGATGTATTTATGTTTGGTAGAAAATTACATCTTAAGTATTTTTTTAGAGACAATGCATTTTCATCGTCCATCTGTAATAGTGACATTAGTAGTAGTTTGTCATATAGTTTTTATTCTTGTGTGTCAGATGATGTTATGAATGCTTATTACAATTTGGATACCTCTAAAGTACCTTCTTCTAGCAATTTTGTTCCTAATACACTTAATGGTGATGTGAGTAACTGTGTTAATTTGATTAATCACTTTACTGAAACTGCATATAAGGACTTTATGAGTGAGAAGGCAAATATTAAGTACAATATGCAGTATAATGAATGGAAGGCTCTAATGACACTTGCCAGTCTAAAAAATGTTGTATTTAAACCATCTGATAAGGGGAACAAACTAGTAGTGATGGAGGCAACTATGTATTTTGAGATGTGTATGGAACATCTTAGAGACACCAACACATATAGAATTGTGGATTCTAAGTTATATTTATCGTCTATGGAGGAATATCTGGCCCTTATTAACAAGGGAGTTAGATTGGGCTATTTTTTACAGCATGAAGTTAAAAGAAAATTTAAAGTGGATGGCTGTAAGATGGCGTTATTTTATTGCCTGCCGAAAATACACAAGAAGTTGTTAAGACCTCCAGGCAGGCCCATAGTTTTAGGTAGGCAGTATTTTTTGCATAATTTAGGTATTTTCTTACATCATTTTCTTTTATCCTATGTTGTTAAGTTACCGTCATATATCACAGATGTTTTTGATTTTTTAGAAAAGATCAAGAAAGTAAATTTTAAACAGAATATGTGTTGGGTCACCATTGATGTGAAGAGCTTATATACAAATATCCAACATAATTTTGGGATTGAAGCTATTAGGCTGTTCCTAGGTGACTCACCAGTTACTGAGTACATAGTTGAATTGGTTCATTTTTCATTAACACATAATTTTTTTGAATTTAATGAAAATATTTATCAGCAGATTTCAGGTACAGCTATGGGGGCTCCTTTTGCCCCCATGTATGCCAATCTTGCTATGGGGCTATTTGAGCGAGAAATCATCTATAAACATAATTTTTTTAATACACATGTAATACAGTATTATAGATATGTAGATGATTTGATATTTCTGGTAGATGGGAGTGTATTTGATATAACAAATTTTGTTGATGATTTGAACACTAATAGATGGAATTTACAGTTTGATGATTTAAAAATTGGGACCATTGTTCCTTTTTTAGATGTAATTCTCGATATTTCTGATGGCAAGAATTTGGTGACATGTTTAAATAGAAAATTTGAAGGGGGGTTTCAGTATTTATATGGCACTAGTAGCCATCCCCCACACACTTTGAATGCTCTTCCTTATAGTGAGATGTTAAGAATATATAGACTTTGTAATACGCCTGAAATTTTTAACAAAGAACTGACTTCTATGGTACAATCTTTTGCATCTAGAGGCTACAGTAATGAAATTTTAAACAACAGTCTTGATAGACTATTTAATGGTAAAATAAAGAATAAAAAGGGCCCAAAAAATTTTTTTGGTCCACAGGGTTATGATTCTAATAAAGTTTGTGAGGTAAAGGAGTCTATATATTTTGTGACTACTTTTGGCTCCTTTACAGATATATTTATAAAGATTGTTAGGCAATTTTGGAACTTTTTATGTTCCTTAAATAGTGTGCAACATTGGATGAAGTTAAATTTACAGTTTTCATATCGTAGGGGGAAGAGTATTAAAGACTTTTTAGTTAAGAGTAAGTTTAGCTTACCCCCCCTTATGTTGCATAATGTCCCTATCAAGACAGGCACATTTGGCTGTGGGAAATGCAAGGCTTGTAAATTTATTGTACCCTCATTTGATGTTATTAATAATATAAAATTTAATACCAAAAATCTTTATAATTGTAATACAGTAGGTGTGATTTACTGTTTACAATGCCCATGTAAAAAGTTTTACATTGGGGAGACCAAAAGGGCGTTCAAATTAAGACTTCTAGAACATATTAGGAACATAGATAATTGTAAGGAAGACAGTCCTGTAGCTTTACATTTTTCACAGTTCCATGGGGGCATGAGCAATCATCTTAAAGCGACTGTTTTAGAGCAAGTTTATATATCTGAAAATTGTTATGTGGATGTTAAATCTGTTTTAGTACAAAAAGAAGCAATGCATATTTTAAAGTTTAAGACAATGCCTCCATATGGACTCAATGAAGAGTTTAATTGGAAAGCATTGCTTAATTAATTGCTAAATGCTGAATGGTTAATTAGCAGTTGCACTTGTGTATATATATATAGTGTAGTTTTTACATGTATTATACTCCTTGAAGGCTTTTGGCCGAGACGTCAGAGACTGAAGCTATTCCTAGTTTTTATTAAACTGTTCGGTGGAACCTGTGGTTGTTGCTTTTTCTGTATCGTGTTCCAGGTTGCTGTTGAAGGTACTCCACACGTTTGTTTAGAGAGCATTCATGACAAAGTGCTTCCCCGACCAGATTTAATGGATATTCCGTTGGTAGATTCTGATCTTGTTTTGTTTGTAGACGGATCAGCAAAGAAAGACACTGTAGGAAAAACACTAGTAGGGTATGCTGTCACCACAGAAACTGAAGTTTTGGAGGCAAAAAGATTGTCAAACATTTATTCTGCGCAAGCAGCTGAGTTGGTGGCTTTGACTCGAGCTTGTACCTTAGGGGAGGGTAAGAAAGTGACAATTTATACAGATAGTCAATATGTTTTCTCCACTGTACATGTTTTCACTCAACAATGGAAGAATAGGGGAATGGTTACTGCGACAGGCAAAGCAATAAATCACAGAGATTTAATTTTACAGTTGTTAGATGCAGTGCAACTACCACTTCAGATAGCGATATGTAAATGTTCTGCACATACCAACAGAAAAGATCCTGTCTCCAGGGGAAATGCCCTTGCTGATATGGCTGCAAAAAAGGCAGCTCAAGAAAATGATTTGCTTTTACATGACAATGATTTAGAGCCCGGACACCTCTTAGACTTAGAGACACTAAAAGTGATGCAAACATTGACAACACAGAAGGAAAAATGTCGTTGGATAAAATATGGTATCACTCAACAGGATGGGTTGTATAAGGCATCAGATGGCAAAATGGTATTACCCTCAAACCTCTTTAGGTATGTGGAATTGGTTAGCCATGGACCTGCCCATGTAGGAGTACACACGATGATTCAAATAGTGTCTAAGGTGTTTTGGTGTAAGGGGTTTTCAACTTATTCAAAGCAATTCTGTTTATCTTGTTTATTATGTGCAAAGTATCATGCTCAGGAGGGAGTTAAAAAGTCTCAGCAGGCATTCCCCACCCCTCCATATCCATTCCACACACTCTGTGTGGATTTTATTGAATTGACACCCTCAGAGGGGAAAAGGTTCTGTTTAGTCATTATTGATGCTTTTTCTAAATGGGTAGAAGCTTTTCCAGTAAAGCATCCAAATGCACAAACAGTAGCAAAGCTTTTGACTACAGAAATAATTCCCCGATTTGGTTTACCAAGACGCATTTACAGTAATAATGGGTCTCATTTTGTTAACCAGATTGTTCAGAAGTTGGGTCAAGTGTTTCAAATTGATCTCAAGTACCATTGTGATTACCATCCCCAGTCAGCTGGACTGGTGGAAAGACACAACGGTGTCTTGAAGAGTAAGCTTCGCAAACTGATGGCAGAAACACATAGATCATGGACTGCGTGCCTTCCTTTGGCACTCCTGTATACGCGAATCTCACCCTCCTACAAAGGACTTACACCATTTGAACTTTTGTTTGGGAGACCATATTACGTCCCACAGTGGCAAGGATTGTTGCCAGCGGAACGTGAGGGGGGTGAGGATCTAGCGGATTATATGAAGAAGCTGCTAAATGTCAAGTCTCTTGTAACCAATGACTCCTTTGCAGATTCCAGAAATGAAACCTTGTTAAGTGTGGCACCCGGGGACTAGGTGTGGATCCGAATTGTGAAGAGAAAGAATTGGTCATCCCCCAGGTGGGAAGGCCCATACCAAGTACTTATCTCGACACCTACGGCTGTAAAGATCGCTGAGAGGACTTCGTGGATTCATATCACCCACTGTAAAAAAACTCAAGACTTTTCCTTCTGCCATTGATATTGGTCAAACTCCACCAGACCTCTGAGCAAAAAGTCTGGCTACAAAGGGGGATTAGCTCAATAGGGGTTAGTTCGTCTCAAACCCAGTGAAGAAACCAATGGCGCAAGGTAGTCCTTAGGGAGGATGGCCATGTTCAACTGGTACTTGAACTGTTACACGATGATGATTTTGGTGGCGAAAGTAAATATGTCCATACGAGAAGGAACAGTTGCAAGAGAAAAAGGAATGGTAGTGCTGCAAGCGCAAACAGGTGTTACTACTGTGTTTAAGGTGAAACTTTGTGAAGGAATCTTGGACTGCTCTAAATGGAACAATAATGATTTCTTGACTCGTGCAAAATACTTGTGCAATAGAGACTGTACATCCTGGTCAAATGTTTGGTGGTCAACAGATGTGAATGGATGGGAAACAAGTGGTGCAGTGATACCAGAGAAAGATAAAAGCAGGCAGCAAAGAATATAAATTGCGCATTTCCAAGGTACCGAAGTAATTACTATATCCATTGTGTCACCACAAGAAAGTGATTCAGGAGTTTACGGAATTGGAGTGTCTCTTCCAATTGGAACTGATCCTTTGGGGACCCTCCAACTTAAAGTGCAAAGCCTTAAAAATGCTACAAGTAAAGCAGATTTTGCCTTCACAGAAGAACAATTGTTACTCAAGACGGGATTCATACACCGTAACGAATGGTTATCTTGGGTTAGATATAGTACCCGAGAGGCACATCGTGAGAACTGTGTTTCTTGTGCTGAAGGTAAACAGCAACTAGTGACAGTCCCATTGATGCAAGGTGAAGGTAACCTAACGTGTCTGTTGAAATTATTCTTCAACAAAACTGAAGATAAATGCAAAAATGAAACTCAGTGTTTTCCAGTCATAAGCAAAGTTGAGAAACTGCCTACAGTGATTTCCTATCCAGGTTCGTATATGTGCATTTCCAGAGATGGCACAGGGAAGAATTATGAAAATATGGGACAGAACTATTGCAATGTCACTGTGAATGGCAATGAGAATCCATTTCTGGAGAACCAAACTCATAGTTTAGCAGACGTATGGTGGTTATGTGGAGACAACAAACTCAGATCAAGGCTTACGATTCCCTGGAAGGGAACTTGTGCACTTGTAAAGTTAATTCTGCCATTCTACATTTTCCCAGTTCCAGCAAGCAATTTCGTAAGAGAACTTGAAATAAACCCGAAGCGGTTGAGTAGGAGAAAAAGAGAGGTACCGAAGCAATCCTTCGATAATGGTGTCTACGTCGATAGTATTGGCGTACCAAGAGGCGTACCTGATGAATACAAAGCAATAAACCAAATAGCAGCTGGTTTTGCATCCATCTTTGTCTGGATTCAACCCAATAAGAATGTGGACTGGATCAACTACATTTACTATAACCAGCAGCGTTTTGTGAACTATACCAAAGATGCATTGAAAGGAATTGCTGAACAACTGGAGGCCACTTCGCAGGTGGCATGGCAGAATCGAATTGCGTTGGATATGCTCCTGGCCAAAGAAGGAGGAGTTTGCAGGATGTTTGGGACTTTCTGTTGTACGTACATTCCAAACAACATTGCGCCTGATGGAAGTATCACTCGAGCTTTGAAAGGTTTGGAAATGTTATCCGAAGAATTGGCAGAGAACTCTGGGGTAAATAATCCCTTTACAGACTTTCTACAAGCATGGTTTGGAAAATGGAGTCATCTCATTAGCAGTTTCCTGGTGTCATTGGAGTCGCTGTGGCTATCGTGGTGGTATGTGGTTGCTGTTGTATACCCTGTATCAGAGGTCTTCTACAAAGACTGGTTGATACTGCTGTTACAAAGATGATGTACCAGCAATTGCAACAGACTGGTTAAGTGGATACATTGAAATGTGACTTTTGCAAATGTTTTTGAAGTTTAAAAGTTTGTCTTGCCAATGAAGTAATGTATGCAAAGAAAAACTTAGTTTTTACCATATATTGCTGAAATAAAAAGACAAATAAAAAGTGTTTTCAGGGGGGAAATGTTAAGAGAAAAGTTTTAAAAACATACTGTTATTTGTCTTTTTCCTCTTCTTGCAAAGTGAACATGTTATTTGCTGGGATATGCCTATCAAAGATGGGCCTCATCTGTGAACAAAATGCAGCATTGCTTATAAACCTGAATGATATTTGTTTTCTGCATTTCAGAATAAAGAGATTTGGTTATAGCTAAGTGAAGCCTGGGATAAGGACGCACGGCCGAGTAAGAGTTAATTTACTGAAGCAGGCTGTGTGTCCTGGAAAATTTGAGCTACCATTGTTGAACTGAACATTCTGTACTTCTTGAACATTCTGCACTAACTGTTGGTTTGAGGTAATTTTTGATAAACATGTTTACCACAGGTGTTTTCCATAGCCAACTGTCAACGGTCAGAAATGTAACAAAAAGTTGTTTTGCTTGCAGTATAAAAGTTGATGTCAGTAAACAAGTTAACCAGAGGAGGAGATCATTGTGGCCAACATGATGTGTAATCTGGTTAGCTGCCAATAAAGAAGTTTTTCATCACCTGAGACAGATGTGACTCGTCTGAATTTTTCTTCTGACACAGAAGCTTAGCCAATTGTTGAAATTGATCATTTTGTCTTTGTACTGTGGTATCATTCTAGGAGAAGGTAGTATGCTACTCAAGGTCAGGGTCATACCAGCTTGGGCTACATGATCAGAGAGCTCCTCAATGTCTCTTTTCATGTAGTCCAGGGAGGTACGTCTTAAATCATTCACACCAATATGTACAATGACAGCGTCATACTTGTACTTGTTCTGGAGTGACCCAAGTGCCTGTGTTATGTGGCGGATCCAAGCACCCGATAGGCGGCTGACAGTAACCTTCTCCTTGTTCAGCCTGGTGAGTGGAACATCCGTGTGCCTTACTATAGAGTCTCCTATTACTAGCATGTTAGGTATGGTGTTTTGCCTTAGGTATGGTGTTTTGCCTTAAGGGCTGTTGTGAGGCACACTGCTGAGGTGAATTATGTGTTTTCTGGCTTGTGTTTGGGGATGCAGGTTGCTTGCTTGCCTGCTTTGGAGGGCACTTTTTCTTTTTCAGATTGGTACCTAGTGCCGCCGAATATGTTTTTGTGTATTTATGCGTATGTTTTGCCGGTGCTTGTTTTGTAGATTCATGTGTGACAGGTGATGTGATGCAAGTGTGTCCCTTATCCTCTTGACTGTCTGTTACAGTCATGGGTTGAGAGCGCTTAGCCTCCAGTCTGACTATGTATTTGCATCTTTCACAAGTGTTTATGTCTAGAGGTAAGAGGAGAGGGTTGTCTGTATACATGAGGCAGTTGTGACATTGCCTCAGGATGCCCAATTCCACCAGATGAACTGGAAAGTACACCTGAAGCTGACCTCTGGACATGCTTTGAAGAGTAAATTGAACTTAATTCCTGTGGACGATCGAGGGTCTTATGCTATATTATAATAGTGCTGTCTAGGAAATTTGGAGAATAATAGTGCTGTCTAGGAGATTAGGACAAGTGCTGATTTCTGTTTTGCAAGTGCTGCAATAAGAGCAGCTGATCTGAAGCACTTGAGTTGAGGCTTGCCTAGTTCTAAGGGAAAATTTACAGTGCAGACTTTGTGGGGCCGGGAATAGTGTACTCCAGCTAACCGGCGCTGCCCGACACTGCTCTGTGCGCAAGACCATGCAAAAAGAGAGTTGCAGGGTTTTTCCTCTAGATAAGTGAGGAAAGTGAGTACAAGAGCTGTTTTTCTCTATGCAAGTGAGAAAAGTAAGTACAAAAACTGTTTTCCTCTAGGTAATGAGGAAGATAGAGTGCTATAGTAATTAGTAGCTTATTTAGTGCTTACAAGTTCTGAACAAGTGCTGAGCATGAGCAAGCAAATTTAAGTGCTAAAACTAAGAATCTGTATCTGCACTAGATGAGTTACAGGACAGAAACAAGTGCAAATACAGGCTTTCAAATCAGAAAGTTGAGAGAGATGGAAGAGATTGCCCAAACGGCCAATAACTACAAATTCTGGGCCAGAACCACTACTTATGTGGTAGACAGGTTACCTAGTGCTTACCACTCCCACTGATAAGCTAGAAGGCTTCCCTCCAACACAGAAAGGCTTGGGGGACTCAGAAGCTTACATACAGTCCTGGATACAGAAAATTTGTATCTGGAACACTAGTTACAGGAAAAGTAGGAAACAGGCTTACAGATTTTTTTTTTGTTTTTACAGAAAAGTAGCAAAAACAGTAGTAAAAAACAATTCACATGCAGTGCAAGCTAGCACACTTGAGTATGCAGCAATATTAGACCAAACACAGTTTAAAAATGCAATTAAATTAAAAAGGACTAAAAGCAAGTGCATAAAGAGTTTATTAGGTAGAATGTGGTGAAGAGATGGGATGGGGGAGTGTCCCAGATCAAATCTAGAGTGGGGCGGGCAACTGCAAAAGCCACCAAATGTAAACTACAAACCAAAAATAGGGAGGGTGGGTAGGACAAAACAGTTTCAACAGAGATCTAAGCAACAATTAAACTCTATAACCAAAAAAATATATATACTCAGCTCTGTATAATTGCAGATACTATGTAAGGCAGTCTCTCAGAACACAGGTTCCAGCAATTTGAATGCAGCTGTTACTATGCCAACTGAAGAGACAGCAGAAAATGGGGTGGGGAAAACAGTTTCAGCAGAGATCTAAGCAAAAACTAACAGTACAAACTTTAAAACCAAAAAAATATCCTCAGCTCTGTATATTTGCTGGCCAGTCTCTCAGAACAGTGAGACAACAGTTTCAACACAGATCTAAGCAACAATTAAACTCTATAACCAAAAAAATATATATATACTCAGCTCTGTATAATTGCAGATACTATGTAAGGCAGTCTCTCAGAACACAGGTTCCAGCAATTTGAATGCAGCTGTTACTATGCCAACTGAAGAGACAGCAGAAAATGGGGTGGGGAAAACAGTTTCAGCAGAGATCTAAGCAAAAACTAACAGTACAAACTTTAAAACCAAAAAAATATCCTCAGCTCTGTATATTTGCTGGCCAGTCTCTCAGAACAGTGAGACAACAGTTTCAACACAGATCTAAGCAACAATTAAACTCTATAACCAAAAAAATATATATATACTCAGCTCTGTATAATTGCAGATACTATGTAAGGCAGTCTCTCAGAACACAGGTTCCAGCTATTTGAATGCAGCTGTTACTATGCCAACTGAAGAGACAACAGAAAATGGGGGTGGGGTGGGGAAAACAGTTTCAACAGAGATCTATGCAAAAACTAACAGTACAAACTATATGTATATATATATATATATATATATATATATATATATATATATATATATATATCAATGTAGATATAGATATAGCTATATATAATTTACATAGCACAGCTCTTGCGTGTTTTGTTAAACAAAAATGCATTCTCTTCACAAATATATTCAAAGTAGAGCTTTTACTTACACAACTTTCCTAATTGCAGTAGGTGTGTGAGTGGCTCCGGTAAGCTGTACAATATTGTCTACAAGAGAGTCACGATCTGAACTTGAACTGTACATTTTGAAAGTGAAATGGGTTGTGAACCGGTGTGAGTACTGCATTACAGAAAACTGGAAAAGAAGTATTAGTCAATTACTTCCTGTTTCTAAGCAAAATGAGTATCTGCTAAGATATGTAAATAAAAAGAAAAACTGTAACAGGATTTATAATACATACGTATGTAAAATAATTTATTCTCAAGCAGAAAAATCTGTAAGCAGTATCATTTCAACAATTATATACTGTACAGAAAATATGCAGTAAGAGGAATATTTATTCAGTTTTAGTTTTGTTTACCTGCAGGTGTCCAGTATATAAGTATATTATTTATAAGTGGAGTGCAGAATTTATGCCATAGCATTCTGATACAATGTTGCTGATTTTGTGTAAACTAATGACATACCTGCATGCCATACTGTGTCCCATCTGGGTGTCTGCATTTGATTTACCTCAGTACTACCCACCATGTTTCTGAATTTGTTTTGAAATCTACACCAGCTCCTTATATCCTGAACTTATTTTAAAAATATGTTATTGCTGTTTATCTATTCTCTGTGACTTTAATGTGCTGCTGGGTCACAAAACTGAACAGTTGATTCAAATCCCTGCTTCCCAGCTCTAGGATCTGGGATGGAGGTTTCAGACTTCACTGTCTCTCACTGATCATGTGAATTTTGTATTAGGTTCATAGGTGGACACGAGGCTAGCTGCCCTTCTGGGCCATTCTAAACTTAGCTAAGCGTTTGAGAGATAAACACCTTAACTATTAATCCAATCCTTCCCTTTTTCCTTTGTTTACATGGATAACCTTTAAAGTCTCTGGTTTCCTCCCATTTGCAAAAAAAGCTAGTTGTTTGGCTACTCTGATTCCTCCATACCATTATATCAGAAAATCTCAAAATGGCAAAAATGCCAAATAAAAAAATGTAAGCCATTTTGCAGAATCACAAAATAAAGAATCAATGAAGTGGACTTTGTGGGGTTTACTTTGGTTTCTGCATGGATGATAAGTAGGTTCCCTGCAATGTTTCTATATTTGTAGCAAAAAAAAAACTGACAAGCTCGAGTTTTTCAATGTGCATTTCCTTAAAACTTCTGTAATACAGGTTCATGGGACTTACATAAATGACCACTTATCAGCCATATGGCTTCTGAAAAACAATATTTTTTTTACTATTTTTAAACTCTTTAGGGATACATTCAGACCAATACAGACAAACTCCAGTAACTGTGGACATGAATGTTTTAGTCTTCTTATAACATCATCAGCACAGCATAAATTACTTATTTAGTTATACTTTAGAAGTACAGGGTCATTACATCACTGATGTCCATATACATTAAGGTGCCAACTAAATATCCCAACTAACATCCAACCAAGGGTAAAATGGTTTCACACACAAACTATTCAGTAAAAACTGCAACAAAAAAACAAGCTAGAGTTTTCAGTGTCTAATTCCATAAACCTCCTGTAATGGAGGCCCATAGAATATATGTAAATGACCCCTTAAGGACATTGTGTTTCAGCTACATGGCTTCTGCATGACCTTGACTTTTTTACTTTTTTAAAAGTCTTTATGGATACATTTGGAATATTTTGCAGGCACCTTAATGTATATGGACATTAGCTGGTGTAATGGCCCTGTGTTTCTAAAGTATAGCCAAACAATCCACTTATGCTGTCCTTTTGATGCCATAAGAAGGCTGAAACATGAATGTCCACAGCTGGAGGGGTTTGGCTTTATTAGCCTGAATGTATGCACAAAGACGTTAAAAAAAAAAACATCATGGTCTTTCAGAAGCCATGTAGCTAGAACAACTGATGACCTTAAAGGGTCATTTTTTTAACACAAAAATCATCTTTATTAAATTATCATGTAAGATATAGGCAATCTTACATTTATTCAAAGGAAAATAAACCATACCAACAAAATCTCAGTTGCAAACATTATACATTACAAATCATGCTGACACAACTGTAGTTGCAAACATTATCAGTCAACCATTACATAGCTCATTCAATTCCTGTCCCTCTTTTAAACCTCGTTCCGCCTCTGCATGTACTGATCCCACACTTCCCATTTTTTCCTATGTAGTTTGCTCCTACCCTTTGCTAAAAATCCCAATTCCAGTTGTTTTATCTCTGTTACAATCATCGCTACTTCTTGTATATCCCATAGGCCTCCATTACAGGATGTTTAAGGAATCACAAAATGAAAACTCTAGCTAGTCTGGATTTTTATTGAAGTTTTTACTGAATAGTTTGTCTGCATGACCTTTTTACCCTTTGATAGTATATATATATATATATATATATATATATATATATATATATATGTATATATATCTAGGTCTACTTTTAAATCTCAAAATACTGCAATATTGAAATGGAGTATCTCGAGATGAAAATGTCAAGAATCCTGTTGTTCAAAATTTTAAGATAAATCTGAGAATGCCAAATTTGTAGTAGTTGTGGTGCAGTGGTTTGCGAATTGTATGCTGTTCCTTTAAGGGGTAGTGGTTTGCGGGATGTAGATATGGTGACCAATGTGTCGTTATGTATGGAAGATTCAGGAAGGTGTTTAGTGTGTAAGGGTTTGGGAGAGAAATGATGGGTGAAAGCAAGGAGGAAGAGATGAAGAGCCTGTTGTTAAAGCCAGAAATAGAAAGAGCAAAAGTTGAACTGATTGCTGCTAAAAAAAAAAGGAAACAAAAGTACAGCTGTGTAAGTTGAACTTGCCATAACAGTAGGTATTTGAATGATCACTGCTGCAATACCCTTAGCTATATAGGTTATATCCTGACAAGGATATAACAACCATTCATCTTTCAAAGCTTCACGACACCTTCTACGTGTGCAAACTGTCAAGTAACTGAAGCTGAGCTGATTAAAAGACAACTGGACTTGAAAGCCCTTCAGAGTTTTCCTACCAAGAGAGAAAGGGATGCTGAGCCCTGACAATGCTAGGAATAATAAAAAGTAAACGTCCCCACCCTGGTATGAAAAACACACCAAAAAACAAGGGGGTGGAGGGAAGGAGTGGCTACTGCAACAGTGATCATTCGAACATCTACTGTTATGGCAAGTTCAACTTACACAACTGTATTATGTTCATCATATTGATCACTGCTGCAGTAACCTTAGCTATATGCGGAGATTACCATAGCTAACTATATTTGGCAGGTTGATTGAGATGGGTCCAGGAGGCCCTGAAGAATGGCCATATTCAAAGCTTCATCTAGAACTAAACAAGGAATCAGGCTTATAGGGCTTTGTAAAAGTATATACAGAGGGCCAAGTAGCATCTTCTAGAATACTTCTAGAATTCAACCTTTCCAAAAAGCAGCACATGAAGCCAAGTAGAGTGAGCCTTGGCCCTGCCTGGAATAGATTTGTCATGGTGAGTCTAACAAAAGGTAATAGCCTCAGACAACCATTTGACAATAGTCTGTTTTGACACAGGTTGTCTCTTCTTCTTACCTTCACATGAAATGAACAATTGATCTGAACATCTGAAAGAATTAGTTGTGTCAAGATAGAACCAGAGTTGTCTGTGGACATCCAAGGTATGGGGTATCCTTTCTCCTTTATTTTTAGGTTCAGGAAAGAAACTAGGCAGATGGATAGTTTGGCTAAATGTAAATTCAGATACTACTTTAAGCATAAAATGATTAGTTCTCAAAGAAAACCTGTCCTTGTGGAAAGTGAGTTAGAGTTGACTCAGCATAAGAGCTTACAACTCAGATACCCAGAGGTGAGAGCAATCAGTAAAACTGTTTTCCATGTTAAGAACCTTAACTCAGTCAGATTTATTTGCTCAAATGGAGGAAGTGTTAGTGTCTCTAACACAGAAATGAGATCACAAGAAGGGGCCCCACCAGTTTACTTAGAGGCCTTTTACATAAATCCCCTTTCAAGAACATTTTGATGTGCAACTGTCTTGAAAGAGGAGGATCCATGAGCAGACATGCTGAAATGGCTGATAAATAAACCTTGATAGAGGCATAAGAAAGGCCATTGGATAATAACTCACACAAATATTGTAAAAACAGTGAACAACTAGCTGTGAATGGGTGCTGGTTATGTTGTTGGCAGCGACTAGAAACCTCTTCCATTTGCTAATATATGATTTCCTTGTAGCAGATGTTCTTGACTCCGTTAGTACCTGCTGCATGTCCTCAGGAAACAGATAGCTAAAAGGGCTTAAGAGCCAATCATCCAGGCAGTCGTTTGAAGATGATTGATATCAGGGTATATCAAGCAGCCCAGTTCTTGTGTGAGTAGATCCATTCTGTGGGGAAGCTTCTGGTAATTACCCCTGGACATTTCCAAAAGAAATGAGAACTACTGTTCCCTGGGCTAAAGAGGAATCACAGCAATGACCTTAGGGGATTCCCTCTGCATCTTCAGAAGTACCCTGGATATCAGTGGAAAGGGTGGAAAAATCTATAGGAACATTCAAGTCCAAAGAAAAGAAAAGCAAAGGCATCTGTCTTTCAGCCATTCTTGTATTGAGCCCTGGAACAGAATTTTGCCAGTTGACTTTTCAGAGAGAAAGCAAAAAGGTCTAATTGAGGAAGTTCCCACAGATGGATCAAATCTTGGATAACCCACTGATCTAGTTTCCATTCATGAGGGTCTTCCCTGTTCCTGGTCAACTTGTCTACCACACAGTTTTGCTCTGAAACAATGCACGATGCCTGTAGATTGAGACTGTGCTGTGAAGCTATATCTCAAACTAACATTGCTAAAGGAGACATGGCCTGGTTCCCCCTTGCTTGTTGATGTACCAATAACTGTGGTATTGTCTGTAACCATCTGAAGAGGTCTCTGGGACCAAAATGATCCAGAGAGTCGAGTGCCTTGATCAGGGCAAGCACCTCTTTGATATTTATGTGCTTGTATCTGTCCTTGATGTCCCAGACCATTATCCTTCTTGAAACTGCTCCCAAAACAAAGTCCAAAGTGTCTGAGATGACTGAATGACTGCTTTGGAGCAGGGAGACCTTCATTTAATGATGTCTGTTGTTTCCACCAAATTATTTCTCTTCTGACAAACTCCAATACTGGGATCTGAAAAGATGAAGGGTGTTAGTGCTGGGACCAAAGAAAGATCAGACACCACTGCATCTTTCTCGTGGAATTTTGCCAGAGTTATCATGAGAATCATAGATGCCATGAGACCCAAAATCCTGAATTATTCACCCATGGTGGTTAAAGTCTGAGTAGAAACCATAGAAATAGATCTAAATAAATATCTACTTTTTTCCTGTGGAAGAAAAGCTCTTTGAAATTAAGTTACTAGATAGCATCCCAGAAACACAATCCTATGTGAAGAAGTCAAGAAAGACTTTTGAATGTGCTCTTGGAAATCCAGCTTGTGTAAGAGATCTCTCACCCAAGATTGAGATTCCAGACATTTAAAAAAAAGCCTCTGCAAAGATAAGTAAGTCATGTAAACATGGAAAAATGTGGATACCCAGTAGACTGCAACTAGCTAAAAATAGCAGCTAGACACTCTGTGAAATGGTGCAGTGTTTAGTCCAAAGCATAAAGCAGAGAACTGATAATGTGATCCAGACACACAGAAAACCTTAAGAAAAGCCTGATGTCTGGATGATTAGGCATGTGATTATAAATATCTTTTAAGTTTAGGGTTACCAGAAAACTTGAAAGAGGAAGAAGAGGCAACAGCCTGTAAAGTGACATCATTTTGAATATGGGCGCCATCACAAACAGGTTTAGGAAAACAAGATCCAGAAATGGTCTCTAAGCATTTTCATTTATTGGGACTAAGAATATTGTTGAATAAAACCCTTTTCCCACTTGGGAAGGAGGAAATGCTTCTATTACTCCTTGGCACACCATGTGATGAAGAACAGGTGGGAAAAAAAGGTCCACTACCACAAAAGGAGATTAGAGAGCAAAACAACCAGACAGTATCCAAAGCACTTTATTATCCTCTGACGTCACAGACAAAAAAGCTTCAAGGAGTAAAACATTCTCACATACCCACCTGCCTTAAATTTACACACTAATTAATCACTTAACACTTGTAGCTTGGCTACGCACATCTGCATTACAAACTGAATCTAAGTGAAACTTGTAGTAGTGAATTTTAGTCTTCTGTTAAGTGCAAACTTGCAGTTTTAAAAGTACTGTATTTTCATTTTTTCTGTTTCCTAATTGTGTGTTTCTGAACAGTGTGTTGTGTGTCTCTCTGCAGTTCATTCCACACCCTCCCTCCCTGTTCCTGTGTTGGTATTAGTGTTGGTGACTCTGGAATTGCCCGCCCCTCCTGTAAGTCTGTATTAGAACACTCCTCCTGGGTCCATCTCATTTGCTCACTTAACCGAGTACAGTTAGATCATATTCTGAGTCTAGTGTTCACTCTACTTAATACAGAGAGAAGACTGGAGAAGGCCAGCCCACTTAGGTTTTTCCTTTCTCTCTTCTTGCACTTAAAAAAAATGTTTGCACTTAATTCATTTGCTTTTACTGTATTTGTGTCTCCTCCTACTTTATTTTGCTTTTCTTAAAAGTACTCAATTTTATTTATTCTGCTGCATTTATTACTGCTTAGTTGTAGCCTGATTAAATTGTAACTGTTATTCTAAGTCTCTTGGTTTAAGCACTCAGGCTTCATACATGCTGTTTTACATTAAGAAGATTTGTGGTCTGCACTGTTGTGGCAGGAGAGGTAGCTTACATCCTTCTAAGCTGATAATTGCTGATTGAAGGCCAGTGTCTGCTATTCTAAAAGTGTATTAGTTCTGGCTTAAGCACTTGGGCTTCAGGCCAGTTATTCTACATTAAGAAGGTTTGTGGTCTGCACTTTTGTGGGAGGAGTGGCTGGATTCTGCCCTTCTGTGCTGGGAATTTCTGGTCACATGCTTATTGTGACTGCTTATTTGAACTGTTTCTTTCTGAAATTGATGCACCTTGTTGCTGTAGCATAGACCAGATTCAGGCCTGCTGAATCTAGCTTTGTTTGTATAACTTGAGCACTGATCCAGGCCATATTTTTTTGGAGAAGGTTCCCCTGCACCCTAGTAAGCAGGGGTGTGCATTTAGAACTTGTATGATTGAAGACTGCTGGAACAGGTCTCAGTTTTGAGCTTTTTTTCTGGTTAATTGGGTAACGTGTTTAAGTCAGTTTGTTCACTTTCTATTGTTTTATATATATAGATATATATATATATATATATATATATGTATACACACACACACACACACACACACACACACACACACACACACACACACACACACACACACATACACACACACACACACACACACACACACACACACATATATATATATATATATATATATATATATATATATATATATATATAATTGCACTTTATTCATCTACTTTTACTGTATTTGTGTTTCTTCCTACTTTATTACTGGGGGCATTGACTACAACTCTGATCTGCGATATATAACAATAAGTATCCTGTTCTGTGCTTTTAAACAGTTTTTTGAGTGTATCTGCTTTATTTTCTGAAAAACTAATAAAAAAAAAAATATATATATATATATATATATATATATATATATATATATATATATATATATATGTATATATATATATACTTGCTTCCCGCACGTCTAAGCTAGCATAGTCCAGTTTTCAGGTTAGTGCTGAATTCAGGGCTCTGTTATAAATCTCTGTGTTTGCCCATACCTTACTTGGATAGAAGGAAGTTTCTCTGGTCACCTGTGAGAGAGGGGAGCTTTGAGCAGCCTATCTGTCCCTGGAGGAGTGGTTTCAGCCCAGAAATTAGTAGTTTATTGGCCATTTTGGGCTAATTTCTATCTCTTTCTTTTCCCTGCTATAAATACCGTATTTCCCCAGTTTTGCGCACCGGGCAGCGCTAGTTAGCTAGGGTAAAACTATTTCCGACTCCACAAAGTCCTCTTCAATTTTTCCCTTGGAACTAGACAAAATTTCAACTTAAGCACTCAAGCCATTCATTTCTCAGCCCGACTCTTGCTCAAAATTTATAGCAAGCACTTATAAACCCTAGCACTAGACCCTCCTGTACTGTGCAGAAGGACAAGGCTCTCTATTTGACCTTACCAGCCATCCAGTAAAACAGTTCACTGTACCTATCCCGGCATGTCCAAAGGGCAGTTTCAGGTGTACTCTCCAGTCCAACTAGTGAATCTGGCATTTTGAGGCAATGTTACAACTGCCTCATGTACACAGACAACCCCCTCCTCCTACCACACATACATGCAAGAGATGCAGTTATATAGCCAAACTAGAGGCTAAGCTCTCTCAACCCAAGACTGGATCAGACAGTCAAGAGGAGAAGGGAAATACTTGCATCACACCACCAGTCTTACACAGACCCATTAAACCAGCACCGGCAAAAAACACACATAAATACATGAAAACATACTCGGAGGCTCTAAATAAAAATCTGCAAAACCAACAGAGGCATCCAAAGCAAACATCCAATCAACCTCCTGCCATAAACAAGCTGTACAATAGAAGGAGGAAACTAGTACAGAAAAGAGTAAAATCCCAAGAAGGGAAGACATCCCTGATCAGTATCAGCAAGAAACTATGATCCCTCATAAAATTATCCAAGGTGAGCTTTGAAAGAAAAATTGCCAAGGACTCCAAAGATAACCACAAGGCATTCTTTAGCTTTGTCAAGAATCTAAGTGGCAATGCTCAGATCTGCTCGGAGTTAGTGCAGAATGGCACAAAATGCACTGAACCAACCAATATTGCCAACATCCTGGCAGACAGGTTCAGTGCAAACTTTACCCCCTCTCACCCCCAAAAGGGCCCATAACCATACCAGAAGAATGTAGAGTCTCTGACATCACAGACACTCAGGCCAAAACTGCCCTCTCCAAAGCCAAAAACACAGCATCAATGGGACCAGACGGTGTCCCAGGCTGCGTCCTACATGAGCTCAAAGACAAACTAACACCTCACCTAAACACACTGTTCAAACTCAGCCTCTCCACAGGCTACATACCCATAGAGTGGTGCACAGCAATGGTTATTCCGCTCCACAATGGTGGAGCCACAATAGACCCCAGGAACTATCGCCCTATAAGCCTGACTGGCTTGGTCTGCAAGGCTATGGAGTGCATCATCATGGAACTCATTAACAGAGACATTGGGAACCTCCAAACACTGAACCCTACCCAGTTTGGCTTTGTTAAGGGAAGATCATGCCTCCTAAACTTGGTGGACTTCTTTGAGACAGTTACCAAGGCTATATACGAGGGAAAGGTGGTACACACAGCCTACCTAGACCTCGCTAAGGCCTTCAACACCATTCCCCATTCTGGTATTATAGACAAGCTCACCAGCCTGAACATAAACCCCTATGTCACAAGATGGGTTGCCAACTGGTTCACTGACAGAACCCACATGGTGAGAGTTGTGAGGGCTAGATCCAACTCTAAACCAGTTACAAGTGGCGTTCCCCAGGGCTCAGTCCTAGGACTGCTCCTGTTCAGCATATACTTCTCAGAGGTACAGGCAAGCACAGTAGGACTATGGCTGATGAATTTCGCAGACAACTGCAAACTAGGGGCTATAATTGACTCTCCGGCTGACACAGACATCCTCCAAAAGGGTCTCACTGAGACAGATACCTGGTGTCAAAATCATGGCCTCAAGCTAAATGCCAAAAAGTGCATAGTCAACCCCTTTGGAAAAAACAAAGTACCCACAAACTACCACATAGGTGGTAGTCCCCTAAATACAGAAGACGTAATAAGGGACCTGGGGACCCAAGTAGATAGCAATCTCATCTTTGATAATCACATTGCCACAGTGGTTAGAAAATCCATCTACATGGCCCACCTAATCACAAAAGGGTTCGCATCCAGATCAAAAGAGGTAATTGTGCCACTCTACTCATCACTCATCAGACCAATCATAGAGTACAACACCCCATTTGGGATGTACCTTACAAGACACCTGCAACAGCTGGAAAGACCACAGAAGTACCTCACCAAGAGGATCACTGGCCTCAAACAGATGCCCTATGCAAGTCGAGTGAAGAAACTCCAGCTGTATTCGGTTGCATACCGCCTACACAGAGGTGATCTCTGCCTCACATATAAGGCCATGCCCAATGCAGAATTGATGGACATGTTCCACCTAAAGAAAACCTTATCCCCTCAAGCCACATGCTCTAGGGATCTAAACCTCACCACAACAATAAATAGGACGTGCTGGAGGGATAGATTCCTGTCCCAGAGACTTCCCATGCTTTGGAACAAGATTCCAGTCTACATTAGGCTGAGCTCCTCGCTAGCACTCTTCAAGAGAAACCTCGACGAGTGGATGGGAAACCTTAGGCTGAGCTCCTCGCTAGCACTCTTCAAGAGAAACCCCATGGATCACTTCAATGGCTCTGCTGGACAGAGGCACAGGCAAGTAATCTAAGGGGGGCCGGCGAAAGCCAACACATTCTGGCTAGGCTTATAAATGCCTTCGGGCAGATAGCCTAATACCTACCTATGAACTATTGAACCTATAATTAAATATTCCTATAAAATCATTAAATAACAAATCTCCAATTACACTCCAAGTTTAACCCATTTGGGGCCAAAATATCATACTTCAAAGTATATACAGATTCCTTAAAAACAGTCTGATTTACAGGATGATGAATGACCTCTTGGAAAGGAGGACTTTCCTCCCACTGCCATCTGTAACCCTAATGAATGATTTTAGAACCCATTTGTCAGAAACAATTTGTTGCTAAAGAGACAAATGGAGATTCAACGTTTTGTAAAGTTTAAAGGGGTCATGGTGTGACAGGGTCATAAGGTCTCTTAATTGTCATTTAGACTTGCTGGAATGTCCTTGCCAGTTCTGTTTAAACATCTGTTTACAGAATTCTGTTGAGACTGTTTGCTCTGTTTTTTGCAAAACTTGGATGAGGAAAAAGAAAATCCCTTGGACAATTTGGAAAAGGAGGGGTGAAAAATCTTAGAGATTCCCTGGATCAGCTTGGCCTTTTCATCACATGCTTTGATTAACTATGCATCAGAGGGGCCAAACATTAAATTTCTGACAAAGGGAGAAGTTAAAATCTCATTTTTTATCATCTGGGTGTTTTTGAGAATGCAGTCAAGCATACTTCCTTAAAACAGTACCAGTGACCATAGCCCTGGAAGAAGTATCATCAGTCATACACACACACACACACACACACATACACACACACACACACACACACACACACACACACACACACACACACACACACACACACACACACACACACACACACACACACACACACACTGCAAACCATAAGTTGTGATCACTGGAATAGAAGAAACTAAGTTATTTAAAGCAGATTTTTCTTCCCAAGAAGAAATTGTAGATAAACCATTCCTCATATGTTCACAATATGTCGGAACAAACTTTAACATATGAGCCCAACAATTTAAAATTCTGAAAATCAACGTTGCAAAAGTATGCATTTTTCCCATACCTATCAATAATTTTCCCACTCTTATTAGAAAGAGTAGGACTGGAATTATCTAAGGGCTTTGTCGCAGAGGAGTCAACTAAGGCTATAGCTGATAAGTCCACTTTGGGAATAGTGTGTACAAATTTAAAAGGCTGAGGAATTGTATACATTATTTCAGCCCTTTTAAAAAAGTATGTGACTATCAGGAAAATTGTAGGCATTGAGACACACAACCTCTAAAGCAGGCAGGGCAGGATGAAAGGGTATAGGGTCTGGAAAATCCTTCTGTAACAACTTGTATTTTTTGAGGGACTGAGAAACCTCAGTGTTATCCTACTGAAAACATTGGGACACTCTAGCAAAAGTATTAGAGAAAGAGAAACCCCCACACTGAGAATCAGAAAGTGAGTTCTCCTCTGAAACCGAATCATAAATCTGAGGACAAAACCGTGAATTCATTGCTGCATCTTTCTGTTTAGATTCAGAATCTTGAAGCTCTTCAGGAAAAGAGGCATCCCTCTTTCTTTTACCAGAATCTAGTCACTAAAAAGGATCAGCAGTCTGAATCAAACCTAAGCCAGTCCCAACAAACTACTTCTATACAAAGAAATCTAAGCAGATATAGATGCATGTTTGGTTTTCTGTTTTTTTTTAGAGGAAAATTGGGGCCAAGGGTTTTACTAATGCCAACTGCTGCTTCCCCAGGGATGAGCACCACATTCTGGCACAACAGGGAAACCTTCCCTGTTCCCTCTGCTACAACCAACAAGACTGGCTTCCCTTGCCCACAGTGGGGACCCTGACAGCCAGAGAGTATGTGGCTTACCTCCAGTCCATAGTGGCTGTAGGTGCTACACCAGAGGGATCAGGGGTAAAAGAAAGATGAGTGGTCTGAGGTACAACAAATAGTCACAGCAGTTCCCCACCTGTGGCTGAAGCAAATTGCTAGGCTGCTGTTGTGAAAAAGGCTGTTTCCCTACCTTTTTCTTTTTGTTTTTGTGGTGGAAAGAAGGACCAACCATGAGACTGGCAATCTGTTATGGCCAAAATGAAAATGTAGCATCTGTCCTGGGGAAAACAAGCAACAGATGCCAGTAAAACTACTAGTCCTCAATGGTTATGTTTTTCTTTTAACAGCAAAAACGCAGCTAAATGCACTTTCAAACATTATGGCAGCCATCCAGTGTTAACATAAACACACTTTCTTTGCAGAGAAACTGTCATTAGTTAGGTCTTTTTTAAACTGACAAAAAAAGAGTGCTCCGTTTAAAAGTATGTTACAGTAAGGCTTTTCACTGAAGGGAACTTATCTTCCAGCAAAGGAAAGCACAAGTTACCGGTCAGTCTTCTCAAGCCTCCGAGGAGCATACTCTTCAGTGAAAGGACAGCTCTGAAGGGCATTGCACCCATACTTGTCTTTTATCCAGCTCAGTTCGAGCTGTCTGACAGTTTGGGCATATGGAAGGTGCCCTAAAACTTTGGATGGTGGCTGGCTAGCTATTATATCCTTGGCAGGATCTAACCCATATAGCTAAGGCTGCATTTTCAGCATTAAATCAGATATGTTCAAGGTGGATATGAGACTCTGTCATGGATGTGAATTTTGTTTCACTGTTTGTGATTTTCATAGCCTGGATATGAAGGTACAGGAAATGACTAGATAATATTGAGTTCATAAGTTTCATACATTTGTAACAACTAGCATTTAAGCCATAAGGCCATCAGGAAGTACTAACTCCTTAAAATTTGGATTAAAAATTTCATTACCCATGTTTGGAGATATGGGATGACTGTTGTTTTCAGATAATGTTCTCCTATTGGTCTCAAATGAATGTGATTATGGCGTATACTAGAGGGATTCTCCACAGAGTGTCACATGACTTGGATGAAAATCAGCATCACCAAGTCAAAGGTCATGTTTGTCTTCCCAGAAAGACTGGATTGCTCTACTTGTAGAGACAAACTCATGGCAGATTTGTTTAAGTATCTTGGAGCCTTGTTCATAAGTAAAAGTTAGAAGGGACTGGCAGGGTGAGAAATGGATGGGTGTAGCAGAAGTACTCATAGGATGCAGCTCTCATTTTATTGGTCAGTCTGTGTTTCCATCCTTACCTACAGTAATGAGGTTTTGATAGTGACTTAGAGGATGAGATTATGGAAACAGGTATGTGATATATGACCATCTATCGAAAAGTTGCCTTATCAAATGGCAAGTGATTGAACACAACTTGTCAATCACAAATAAATAAAAAAAAATAAAAAATAACATTTTAAGCAAGCTTGTTTGCAGGGGACGAGCTCTTCTGCATCCCCAGGCCCTCTGCTAATATTATATACAAACTCTGAGATTTCAGTACAGTGGGGGAGTGCAAATTCCCAGATTCCAGTATACTGCAATCTCACAGTGCTAAACAAATGTTTCATGTGATCAGCTGATTTTTGATTAACTGTACACGCTTTTTGTCCGTTTCATAATTGCTACTTCAAACAATTGTCACTATCCTATATGTATACATGACCACTAAGCAGTGAGGAGGAATAGTGTTAAGGTAGGTACAAGGAAGGAAGTTAGTAAGCTTTCTGCATATTATAAGTGAGTAAAGAATGTTGAACCATAGTGGAGAATAAGTGAAGATGAGAGTTTGATACTGCCTGGACTTCATCCATACAAACCTAATTTAACAAAATATTTTTCTAGCATGCATGTAACCCTTTGTGATTTTGGAACTCAGTGTGCAAAGTTCACTAGTATAGTCATTGTACATACCATGAGTATTCTTTCACAAATCTACTCTTCTTTTTGGAGGCCCTGTGTGCCTATAATCATCTTAAAGGGATTTGTGACCTGCTGATGTCCATTAGGAGATCACTCACACTTCTGACTGGCTAGTTGTCACCAGCTTTGGGCTCATTATTCAAACCTAAGTGACTCACTGACACCAAAAGTATCATAGATGTGAGCAGTTCCTCATATGCATCCAAACAACTGTTGATGTCTCAAATCCAAAACAGAAACATTTGTTACTGATGTGTATTATAGCAAAATATCAGAAATATCAAAAGTCATTCTTCTCCTTAAGACTTTCTCTCTGTTCTTAGAAATGGTACATGGGCTTCACTGTGCTTTACTTTCTCCTCTGCACAAAATTTTATCCCCCTTCCTGCTGTCAGTATTAACTACCTTCTGCTTTCATCACCGCTGTGTCACATCTCAGACCCACAACCCAGTACTTCATCCATCAGTCATGTCGTTAGATGACCGGCCAAGGAAAACTGACAGAACAACTGTGTAAAACCTGTAAAAATGCATACTTACAAACAAACATACTGATGGTGCCAAAGTGTGCATTATTTTTAAGGTAGAGTGCTTCTGTGTTTTTGTTATCTTTTTGTCTTTACTTCTGAAGAACAAATAGCTTGCACTGATCAATTTCCATAAAATATGCCAACATAATATATCTAGATGCTAAATGCAGAAGAAAATAAAGATAATAACAATAAAAACACTTACCAGAGTGTGTTCTCTTTGGAATGTCGTCATGATATTTTTCACAAACTCTTTCATTGTTAAAAAATCAGATGCAGCCACACTTCCAGAGCCATCAATCAAAAATACTATTAGTGTCTTTGGACACTCTTCACAAAGAAAAACAAACAGAAAACAAGCCTTTTTAGTGTGAGTATGAAAATTTGTTTTAATGAAATTTATGCAATGAAACAAAATTAACAGTTTCTCTACAGAATACATTACTATAGAATTATATTTATAAATGCTATTCATCAAAAATGGCTCCATTAGCAAAGAATGATAAAGGCCTGATTATTACCCATGAGACTTGTGTTCTATTAAAACCTCATGCACCTAATGACATCGGTATCAGGAAGGAGTAATGAAAGGCTTTTACTTTCTCATCTATTCCTTGGAGGAGGGTGCAGGACTTGCTGGATGCACAAACCAGAGCACAAGCCCCACTGGTGATACTGGGTCCACACTGAGAGAGCTGGTGCTGCAGAAGGTGGACAGGTAAATAGAGGATTCTATTTCCATGGAGGTGGGAGCATTCCTTTCAAAGTACAACTGAATGACCACACATGTGACATCAGCCCAGTACAACAGTATGGGGTAGTGCTTGTAAGAAAAAGCCTGTTATAAAGCTGCAGTACAGTGTCTCCTTGTCTAGCCCTATCCTATGTAGAGGTACATGGTGGATAGTACACTAAAAACTCACATACAGGATTTGGAGTATCCCTCGTGTGGGGCTTCTCCAGCAAGGAACTCATTCACTGATATTAGTCAAACTAGAACACCACAGATGCATGGTAACTTCTGAGGATATAAATATTAGTGAACTGGCTATGAAGGAAGCCTAAACTCAGCAACAGTACTATTTGGCATGACTATATACTATGAACAGGGATGTAGGCCACAGATGTCTCACAAAAGAGCAAAAATAATTAATAATGGTAGCACACAAAACACTAGTAATGAGCAATTTGTGCCACTAAGAGATCAATGCAAAGAAAAAAAAAAAAAAAAAAAATATATATATATATATATATATATATATATATATATATATATATATTCTGAAAAAAAATGAATTCATGTGAAGGAAATAATACCTCTGTTCACTGAAATATCAGAAGTATAGCAAAGTATAGTATAGTCATAAAACATTGAGCTGCATTTACTGATATATCTGTACATCCCACACTATAAAATCCCCCCTAAATGAGAGTGTACCATGAGCTATATTACAAACAAACTGAGTGAAAGGGACACACCCAAACCAACTTTGTTTAAAGAATAGCAAAAAAGTCCATAACCTGAATGATGCTACCACATAGTACGAAACTGCACAAGGCTTACAACAGATTCAAAATATCTACAACTGAGAGCTGATGTCATGTCTACTTATGTCTTTCCATCAAAAATGCAATCTTCCAGACATAAAATAAAACACAGTCCAAGCAGGCAAATACCCAAAGGAAGAAATTTAATAAAACTAAGAACTTTAATCCACTAAATAAATAAATACAACTTCTTCAGAACATTTCAGTGTAAAAAGCAACATATTTATAGAAATTTGAAATTAAATGGTGCAATGACATGACATATTAAAATGCCATAAATTTATGACGTAAGCTAAAAACAAAATAGTATACAAATTGATCACTTTTTGTAACTGTAAACTAGTTGCATTTGAATAACAGTCATGCTTTAAGAACACATTTCGTATTTATGGTCATTTAGACCAGAACTTTATCAGCTTGCAAAAATGTTTGCCATCTTGTTACCCTCATTTTGAAACTATTCATGAAATCACCTTCTTTCATACCCTGTAATTCATGATTAATTGCACAAAAATAAAATGGTAAATGGTGTGCTTAAATAAATGATTAATTGATTTGACAGTCAAATGTGCTATGTTATTCTCTGTGATAATATCTTTCTGGTTATCTCTACACATAAAAAAAAATCACGTGCTGAGCATAGAGTTACATGGATCACATCTTTAGACATACAATTAGGGGTGACTCTTGGTACTGGCTGCTGGGCTGTAACCCCTCAAATAAAAAATGTGCATTTATTCTGACTGCAGTGGGCTGAGAATATGCATTCATGTGTGGCAATTATTAATTTGACCACAATCAGACATCTGAGGTACACAGTTTCAAAGGTCTCTGGCTGACCAGATTTACAGATGATTGCAAATTAGGAGCAGACAGAATTCTGACTGACAGTATTCTTCTCCAAGAAGGGCTGACACAGACAAATACCTGGTCAGAGCCATGTATTAAAGATAAACACCAAGAAATACATAACAGTATGCTTTGGGAATTCGGTCACCCGTGGTAACTACCATGCTGACAACACACCCCTAAGAGTTATCGGAGTTATCAGTGACTTGGGGAAACATGTAGACACTATTCTAGCCTTTGGCCATCACATGTCTGGGAGAGAGGAACTCATTCTTCACTATGCAAGTTATAAACAAGGGCATGACATCTAGGGCCAAGGACGTCATTATTCCACAGTATTTGGCACTCATCAGACCTGTCATTGAGTACAATGCCAACAGAAGGTCCTCACTAAAAGAATATAGGTCATAACTAAGATGCCCTATGCAGAGAACCTCAAAACCCATCACTGTATTCTGTCACATACAGGCTGTTGAAGGGAGGTCTGCACCTGGCATATAAGGCATCATTGGACCCTAGTGTGATGGACCTCCTGCATATCCACAAAACAAACAACCTCAGAATTACTCATTCAGAAGGTTTAAGCCTTGTCTTTGATATAAATAGAACCTGCTGGATAGACAAGTATGTATCCTCAGGACTACCCTTTCTGTGGACCAAGCTCCCCATCCATGTAAAGCAGAGTTCTTCACTAACCCAATTCAAATGTAACTTAAACAAATGGATGGTGAGCTACAAATTCATCCATGGCTTATCACCTATGTCTCTAATGGACACAGACAGCCTGTAAATGGTTCATCTCTCAGACTACTGCATGTAAATATTTTATCTCCCAAGCCCCTAGTTACACTATCAAGGGTACCAGAATTTGTCAGAGATTTGGGATGCACAGCTAGGGTTAAAAAGGCCCCAGTAGTTGTTAGCCTAATACACAACTATGTAACTATTAACAGTGCTCAAAACCACAAATACAAGGCTCCAAATGTCACTAAAAAACCCAGTAACCAAATAAAAGTGACAACGTCGTGCAAGAGCAAACAAACAAAGAGAAAACACAAAGGGCTTACCAAAAACAAGAAAAAATTCAATAAAAGAGTTTTTTATTAATTCAGTAAGTGCTTTAGTACCATCAGTTCTAGGACTTCATCAGAATAAAACAACATTCAGAAAACGTCTCTCTGCATATACATTCCTAACTAATTAAACAATTGGTTGACCTATAAAAACCTTAAAGGTTTTAAATGTATATAAACTAATTTCACATAAAAGTACACTGAAACTTTTTGTCTTTTCCCAGTTAGGGTTCGCCACAGTGGAACTCCAGTCTGCTAATGAATGGCAGTAGAGTTTTATGGTGCCAAGTTGTCAGCCCGACGCCCAACCTTAAACAAAGGCACGCCCATTCACGCTTGCCTTTCGAACGCCACTCGACCGCGGGGAGGACATGGAGACTCCACACAGATGGAACTCCAGCCAAGAACTGAACAGAACCTCCTGCTGTGAGGTAACAATGCTAACACTGCACCACCGCGACTTTTAAAAGTACACTGAAAATAAATACTTAAAATTCATAAATAATAATAAATAATAAAAAACAGAAAATACATTCGCTCCCAACTTTTTGAACATAATCCCATACTTGTAAAAATGTTCACTTATTATAAGATTAACCTTATTTATTTTACAATTTAGGTGTACAAAGTTTTAAAACTGGTTGAATTGATATACGGTCATTCAAACTAGTGGGGAGTAGGGGAAAAGGAATTTAATTTCAACTGGCATTGCAATTCTTTATACTCAAATCTATTCTTCCAGTTCCCTCGCCTTGGCTTAATTTCCACCTGTTTCAGGATAACAAACGTAAATTCATTATGGAAATGATGGGAACGGTCAAGCAATGTTAAAGCAAAGCATTATTAACATTCTTATTCTTTATACTCTATACATGTTCATATATTTACTTTTGAAGAGTTCTCTCAGTTCCCTCCACCTAAAAACATGGATACTAAATGCAGATGGGTAAGTAAACATTTCTTGATCTTCCACAATTTCCTCTTTTGAGGTTAACATTTGATTTAAAAATGTTACCCAGTTTTATACTTTCTTCCACAAAAATATAAGGAAATTGATTACAAAAAAACATATTTCCTGGTGCTTTGCCTACAATTTTTTTCCTTTTGTAACCATAGAGGAATTCATTTTGAACAAAGTCTTTAAGTTCTGCATAGTTTTAACACAGATTTTGGAACTGTTCCAACTGCCCTGGAAACCACGGTGTTAAATTTTAAAATATTCCAGTTCCTGTTAATAGTATCCTTTACTTTCTGGGAGGCTTGGCTAAACTCAATCACCATTGCCTATTTAAGGTTATTAGTGTCACTAATGGGGGGGGGGGCTTTAGCTCCCTACCAAACCCAATACTTAATAATGGTTTATATTTCTTGCCCCACTCATCCAAAACATCCACATTAAGTTTATTTATAAATTCTTTAGGATATCTTCTGTCTAAAAACATATGAAAAAATGCATCTCGTTCTAGAATAACATCTTCTCTTTTTGAAATTATCCTAATCACTCAAATCAATTATTAAGTATTGGGTTTGGTAGGGAGGATAAATGCCCCCATTAGTGATACTAATGACTTTGAAAAGGCAATGGTGACTGAGTTTAGCCAAGCCTCCCAGAAAGTAAAGGATACTATTAACAGGAACTGGAATACTTTAAAATGTAACCCAGTGGTTTTTCAGGGCCGTTGGAAAAGGTCCAAAATCTGTGTTTAAAACCGGACAGAATTTAAAGAATATGTTTAAAATGAATAGCTCTGTGGTTACAAAAGGAAAAAATGTAGGCAAAGCACCAGGAAATGTGTTTTTTTTAATAAATGTCCTTATATTTTTGAGGAAGAAAATATAAAACTGGACAATATTTTTAAATCAAATGTTTACTTTAAAAAAGGGAATTGTGGAAGTTCATGAATTGTTTACTTAGCTATCTGTATTTAGCGTTCCTGTTTTTATGTGGAGAAAACTGATAGAACCCTTCAAAAGTAAATACATGAACATGTATAGAGTATAAAGAACAAGAATGTTAATAATGCTTTGTTTTAACATACTTTACCTAACCATTCCCATAATGAATTTAAGTTTGTTATCTTGGAACAGGTAGAAATTAAGCCTACGGTAGGGGATTGGTAGAATAGGTTAGGGTATAAAGAACTGCTACGACAGTTTAAATTAAATGACTTTACCACCCTGGTTTGAGTGACCACATATCAGTTCAACCAGTTTTAAAATTTCATGCACCTAAACTATAAAATAAATAAGGTTACTCTTAGAATAAATTAATTTGTTTTATAAGTATGGGGTTATGTTCAAAAAGTTGGGAATGAATGTTTTTTTCTATTTTTTTATGATTTATTATTGCTTTGTAATTGCTAAGGATTTATTTTCAGTGTAATTTTATGTGAAATTGATTTATATACCCTTAAGACCTTCAAGGTTTTTATAGGTTGACTAATATGTAAATAGTTAGGAGTATATATGTATTTATATATATATATATATATATATATATATATATATATATATATATATATATTTATTTATTTATTTATTGCAGTTGGTTTACCAGGATAGTCCATTGGGCCATTGAAGAACCCGTTTTCAATGGAGTCCTGGGGAGAAAAGCTCCAAAAAAGAAAATCAATTTACAATAACATTGACCGTAAATATATAGGTACATACTATAAAAGAACATAAGCAAAACATAAATGTACTTAACATTTGTCAGTGACAATCTTGGTACAGGCTAACGAAGGAAGAAAAGCAAAACATAAAAGCATTTTAATGAACGAACATATTAGATGAATAGAGTAGAATGTTAGTACAGGGAAAGGTAGAGTTGGTTATGTGGGGTGGGTACAAGAGCATTCCCATTGAGATTCTAGGTGTAAGAAAAGTGATTTCTCGAAGGTAGAGTGGTTAGAGGTAGTGCGGATGTTTGGTGATAGGGAATTCCAGAGGCGAGCAAGGCTGAAGGAAAGGAGGTTTTTGCCTGGGGGATGATTCGGTTTCTGGACCTCTAGAAGATTTTGATTATTAGACCTTAGAACTCTATTTGGATGGTGCATTTTAAAGGCAGAGGAGAGGGAGGGACAGTTGGAGGGGTTTAGAATAAGCTTGTGGGCTAGAGTTAGTTGAGTATAAGCAAGATAGTTGGGAAGTTCTAACCATTTTAGTTTATGGAGGGAGAGACAGTGGTGAGTGGAAGACTTATGGGTGGTAGAGAATCTAGCTATTTTGTTATAGCAAGAGGTGAGCTGTTTTTTTAAGGAGCACTGAAGATTAGTAAGAAGTGGGGCACCATAGAGGAGGGAGGGAATGAGGAAGGAAGAAGCTAGAGTGATTTTAGTGGTAGGTGTGAGGTAGGCATTTTGTCTATATAGCATGCCAAGTTTTTGATGTGTTTTTTTGATGTTCTTTTGTAGGTGGGAACTAAATTTTAGTTGGTTGTCAATGTGGACCCCAAGAAGTTTGGTCTCTGACACTATTTCAAGAGGAGAGTTATTTTGACTGGTAACTAAGAGTGAGTTTATATTGGGGGGAGGGAGTTTGGAGGGAGTAAATAACATTAATTTGGTCTTTGTGGCATTGAGAGCTAGATGGTTGCAAAGCATCCATTGCTCAGTGGAAGAGAAGGCGTCTTGAGTAAGTTTTTGTAGGGTGGAGATAGAAGAGGCGGAGCAGATGATAGTGGAGTCATCTGCATATTGAATAATGCTAGAGAAAGGGATAGATTTGTGGAAGTCATTAATAAAGATGTTGAATAGAAGAGGGCCCAATATGGAGCCTTGTGGGACTCCGGTAGGGGTGCTTAGGAAGGAGGAAGTTGCTTTTTTCCATTTTACAGCTTGATTTCTGTTTGATAGATAACTAGAGAACCAGTTCAGAGAGGAGGAGGATAGGTAGAGTTTGGAGAGTTTAGTTAAGAGCAGGCTGTGAGAGATAGTATCGAAGGCTTTGGAAAGATCAAGGAGTAAAGTGGAAACAATTTGTCCAGAGTCTCAGGCTTTATTTACTATTTCAAGGCAAGAGAGAAGGCCAGTCATGGTGCTATGATTAGGTCTGAAGCCATGCTGCGTGGGGGTTATAAGGTTGTTGTCTAGGAGATGAGGAAGGAGTTGGATTTGCACACATTTCTCAAGGATTTTTGAAATGGGGGACAGGATGGCTATGGGTCTAAAATTGGTAGTGTTATTATTGTTACCCCCTTTGTGTAATGGTATAATAAAGGCTTGTTTCCAAATTTGGGGAACTGTGCCTTCTAGTAGGGAACGGTTGATTAGGATGCTAATAGGGTAGGCCAGACTTTCGGCAGCAATGTTAAGAAAGTAAGAAGGGATATTATCAGGAGCATTGGTACATGGTTTTAATTTCTGGAGGAGTTTCTTAATAGTAGTTGTAGGAATGGGATTTAAAGTGAAGATAGTGAAGTCGGGTGGTGTTGAATTTTGGGGTTGTATGGGTGAGGATAGAATTTGTGTGGAAGAGGAGGTAGAGGAATTAGTGGATTGGGAGGCGGTAGAGAATGAGGAGGTTAGTTTTGAAATAGAGTCAATAAAGAAGGAATTAAATTGGGTGGCTAAATCTAGTTCTGGAGCATTTGGATCTGGGGTAGGAGTATCTGGTTTGCTGGAGTGGAGGAGAGTAGAGATTCCTTTCCAGAATTTTTGAGGGTTGTTTTTGTTTTGGTTTTCGAGTGTGGAGAAATAGTTTTGTCGATCAAAAGAGATACATTTTTTAGCTTTATTGCGGAGCAGTTTGTATTCGTTGAGGAGTGGGGTTGTCTTGTGTTTTTGGTAGCGTGCCCACACTTTGTCTCTTTGTCTCATGAAAGATAGAGTAGTTTTAGATAGCCAAGGGGCTGATTTAGTTTTTATTCTCTTAGTCTGTAGGGGAGCTTGAGAGTCAAGTAATTTTAAGAATGTAGAGTTGAAGTATGAGACTGCGTTGTCTAGAGGTAATGTTTTTAGACAAGCCCAGTTTACTGCATTAAGTGAGTTTGAAAAGGTTATAGGGTTGAAGTTTTTTTGGTTGCGGATAGTAATGAAGTTGTGGGTCCGTTGAAGGTTAGTTGGAAGTCGGTGGGTAAAGGTGGGTAAGTGGTCGCCTAGTGGGTCGGGAAGGATGCCACTTTTGGTGAAGTAGTGGGGGTGGGAGACTAGGATCCAGTCCAGTATATTCCCATTAGAGGGGTTTTTGGCTGGGTGAGTAGGCAAGTTGATCAGTTGTGAGAAATGGTAGAGGTTGATATTAGTGTTGTTTGAAGGAGCTTGGATAAGGGCCCAGTTAATGTTTACTTAATGAGAAGTTCAGCGTTGTTGAAGTGTGGGATAGGTTTGTTGTAGGGGGAAACTACTAGGGAGGAGGAATATATAAGGGCTACTCCTCCGCTTTTTTTGAGAGGTCTGTCTTTTCTTATGATGGAGTAGTTTGGGGGAACTAATTCAGAGTCCTTAATATGTGGTTTCAACCAGGTTTCAGAAATAGTTAAAAAGTCAGGTTTGTTGTGTATAAGCCAAGCATGAAGGTTGGGGACTTTGTTAACGATACTTTGTGAGTTTAAGGAAGTGAATAGTAAGGATTTAGTTGTGGTGGTTATAGTGGTAGGGCCTGGATTGGGATGGATGTCACCTGATAAGAGAGTACTGATCAGGTGTTGTATGTAATAGTTTAGGTTAATAGACAGCAGGGTTGTGAGATTGGGGTTTATTGTGAAATGTAGGGATTTGCCAGTTCCTATAGGAATTGGGAATGTGTGATGGGGGATAAGTTTGAAACAAAATAGAAGAAGGTTGTCTGAGTGATAAAGATAGGAAGAAATTGGAGAGTAAGATTGTAGTGGAGGTGAATTGTGGTGGTTAGTTATATGAAAGGAATGGGAGTTGGAGCAAATAGTAGGCTGGGAGAGATGGTGTAAGTAAGATAAGGAGAGGAGAAGTAATAGTGAAGGGAAGATGGAGGAGTATCTAGAGAGCATGTTGTGAAAGGTAACAGTAGGACAGTGATAGGATATTGGTGTTGGTGTAAGGGAGATAGTGTTATATAGATAGAGTATATGATATATTAGAAGTGAAGGACAGTAGTATTGGATATAGAGGGGTGTGGTCTAGAAGAGGGAAAGGAGTAGGATTGGTTAATTAGATGAGAATGGGGATGAGAAAGAAAGTTAGTTTTGGCGGGAAAGAAGGAAGGTGTGTTCAGAGGATATATACGTGTGTATATATATATATATATATATATATATATATAGGATATATGTGTAGGATATATATATGTGTGTGTATATATATATATATATATATATATATATATATATATATATATATATATATATATATATATATATATATGGGTCCACTATGCAATCCCAAAATACTAAAATCCCGAACTTCAGTATTTCGAAATTACATAGCCGAAAATACTACTAAAATATGAAATCCCGAAACCCCATAACCATGAAATTTAAAATCCCGAACGTACACTACATATACAGTACACACATACACATGCACACAACTTCCCCCCACATTCTAATATATATTCCTACACTACATATAAGAAGGGGGGCAAGCCCCCCTTCACCCCCCCACTTAAATATTCTAACTCCAAGATTGCACAAACAGACAAAGGAAACTCACACCCACATATTTTACAGTCCCTTACACACACACATTACAGTCACAACACACACTTACACACACTAAAGCCCCTAACCAACACACTTAAACATACATACTTACCTAAACTTCCACCCATCCATTCACACACCGCACCACCAGAAGCGCTAATTCAACATCTCTGAGCTTCGAGATTTTGAATTTTGTGCTTCTGCAGGTTTGGGAATTTAGTATTTTCAGATTTCAGTATTTTAGGATTACATAGTGGACCTACATATATATATATATGGGTCTACTTCTAATGACCGAAACGCCGATACGCCGACAGGGAAATGACCGACGCCAGAAACCCGACAACACACAAACCCGACAACGCGAAACACCGAACACCATAACACCGACACACTACACGTAAACAACACAGTACACTACAACACATATCCACTAGCCCTAACCCAAACCCTAACCCTAAGGTCCGACACTACCGCACACTCTCCCTACCTGCACCCTAACCCTAACTCACTTACACACCCCAAACCCCAAGCTCCGACACTACCGCACACTCTCCCTGCCTGGACCCTAACCCTAACTCACTTACACACCCCAAACCCCAAGCTCGGACACTACGGGACACTCGGCCTACCTGCACCCTAACCTAACTCACTTACACACCCCAAACCCCAAGCTCCGACACTACCGCACACTCACCTATCACACACCCTAACCCTACATCCCTGAGTATTGCACACTTACCTGTCCGCTCCCTACTCCTAAATCCCTCACTATCGCATAGTTAACAGGTCGCGCTTACACATTCCCCTTGTCGGTCTTCCGTCTCTCGGGATTCGGCGTGTCGGTCAACTGCGTTGTCGGGTTTCTGGCGTCGGTTATTTCCCTGTCGGCGAATCGGCGTTTCGGTCATTAGAAGGAGACCCATATATATATATATATACATATATATATATATATATATATATATATATATATATATATATATATATATATATAAAGAGAGAGAGAGAGATGGGTTTTCTGAATGTTGTTTTATTCTTATGAAGTCTTAGAACTGATGAAATAAAATTGCTTAATGAATTGATAACATTTTTTATTGAAATTTTTCTTGTTTGGTAAGCCCTTTTGGTTTTTGCTACCCTTGGTTGTTCCTGCATCACATTGTCACTTTTATCTAGAAATTAAGATCAATAACTTTCAAGTAACTATAACTGATGGCCATACGTGTGTGTGTGTGTGTGTGTGTGTGTGTGTGTGTGTGTGTGTGTGTGTGTGTGTGTGTGTGTGTATGTGTGTGTGTATGTGTGTTGTGTGTCTTCAGTACTTGAACTACATTGCACTGTATGGTTTTGACAGCAGTAAACTGGAATTCATGGGGCCATGATTGATGTATTTGTTCATTTCATGCTAGTCAGACATTTGACTTGTACATACACTTAGATTTTGCAATAACTCATAGGCACATATGTGTGATTCTGTGTGTGTGTGTGTGTGTGTGTGTGTGTGTGTGTGTGTGTGTGTGTGTGTGTGCGTACGTGTGTCTTCAGTACTTGAACTACATTGCATTGTATGGTTCTGACAGCAGTAAACTGGAATTCATGGGGCCATTATTTATGTATTTGTTCATTTCATGCTAGTCAGACATTTGACGTGTACATACACTTAGAATTTGCAATAACTCATAGGCACATATGTGTGACTGTGTGTGTGTGTGTGTGTGTGTGTGTGTGTGTGTGTGTGTGTGTGTGTGTGTGTGTGTGTGTGTGTGTAGAGAGAGATATAGAAATAGATATATCTGTGTGCATGTGAGAGAGCTTAAGGGGTCAAAATGGTTTGCACACTGTGTTGTTTTGACAGTAGCAGGCAGAATATATGTGGTCATTATTTAAGTATTTATTCATGCATTTGATCCAATCCAATACCTGAGGTGTACACATCATAGAATTTCCTGTAATTCATTGAGACATCTGTAGGGTGTTTTGTATGTGCGGAGACAGTGGTGACTGGTGACCTCAAAAGGAGAGGCTGCAGAAAGCAACTTTGTAAATTTGTTTAAATGAAATTTGGTGGGGTTCTGTCATGAGAGGTTGGTGAGCATTACCTGTGATTGAACAATAGATGGGGGCAACCACTTTCATCTAGAGACTGCCACAGTACCCACTCATTATGGCCACTTGATAGACAATAAATTCCTCATCCTTTAAATTGGTATCCTTTCTACACACCCTAATATGCCCAAAATTCTCAGGTTTAAATGTGGAGGAAGCAACTTAATTAAGCTGAGGTCCAGTGGCCAGGAGACCACCAGAAGAGATAGGATTCTAGATCCTGTGAGTCTTTTCATAACCATTTCATCCAGTGATGGTCTGAATAAAAATCATAAATAGGGAAAGAAATTCAGGATTTTTTTTCAAGAAAAAATAAGTTGTCTAATACTTAATGTTCAAAGTTGACAAAATTGCAGTTTCCAATAAACTGAGCTGAGAAATGCAAAGATATACAAATCCCATCTGGGAATAGTGCCTGCTCCCTGACCTCTCAAAAAAGATTTTATGTACCTTTCTGGTATTAGATTAGAGTGAAAGTAAAACCCAAAATGACCACAGGCATGCATTATATACCTGAGGTTCTGTGGAGGAATCTAGAGCATGTGGATAAAGCCTACACATAGACCAGGAGTATATACAACACAGAAGGAATCGCAGCCAAAAACTCAGACATTGAGCCAAGTACTGTGAAACAGCAATATCACTTGCTTCCCCATTGTGCCAATGATCAATTGCTATAACACTCATTCTGCCCAGATTGCCACAACCCAAACAATAGCCCCAGTACTCAATAATTAAAGCCACATTAACTAACTTTGTATGCATTAGATATCACAGTGCAATAAAATACTGATAATAGTTATTCAGAATAATTTAACACACATAAAATGCTCCTCAATTATAACCACTGTTTGACTGCAACTACACCTCAGATGTTTGATTGTGGTCAAACTAATGAATAAATACATACATAACTGCCACAGAGGGATATGTAATTTCAACTCACACCTATCAGAATACTTTTTGCAAACTACTACAACCCCCACAACTTACCTTTCAACCTTACCTCAAGAACAAGGAGAAAACTAAAGATAATGCAGCAAAGGATGAAAATCAAAGACCGATATTCTTCTTACACACTTACAAAGTTGGCAGAATAACAGGCTTTGCATCAGCATGCTTTTTTTTTCTTAAGGCCTTTAAATATGAATCTCAAAAGTATGCCACTTTGCATTGACTGCAGTCCTCATTCATTTGCCAGGTAAAAGCACAAACATTATAAGGAACAGACTAAAATATGAAACAAAATCTGAGACATTATAAGGAGCAGACTAAAATATGAAACATTATATGAAAGCAAATCCAGTTGAGGTCAACTATGCCCCCACCCCTCACATTCCAGCATGTATAATACACACACACGCGCACATGTCCACACGCACACAAAACCATCAGTTACAGGGACTTGCATGACACCACAGAACTTTGATTGTAATCAAATAAATGAATAGATAGATAGATAGAGATAATAGTCAACTATAACATAAGAATGTATCTTCCTAGTTGAGTGTTGTCAGAATACAGTGTGCAACTCACTATGTCCAAAATATCTCTCAATCATTTAGATAAAGAATCAAGGAGAAAGTTAAAAATGGGAGAAAGGCCAAAATTAGGGACAGATATTGCTCTTATTTTATATACACTTCAAAAGCTGTAAGAATATCATGCTTTTTCTGAAGGGCAAGTCTAAAAGTTGCATGTGTGTCATTATTTAGTGACTGTAGTCCTCATTCATTTGCTGGAAAAATGCATAAAATTTATGAGGAACAGGCCAAAATGTGATCGAAAATCAGATATATTCCTGCAAATGTAGGGCCAGATGAAAGCAAGTATATGTGCTTCTACACACTGCAGCACTCACACACACACACACACATACACACACACACACACACACACACACACACACACACACACACACACACACACACACACACACACACACAGATGAGACCATCAATTGCAGCCACTTGTATGCATAACTGCAGCTGTACACCACAGAACTTTGTGATGAAATGAATAAATGCATCCATAAATAACTAACACACAGGAATGTAGCTTATTTGTAACTGCTGTCAGACATTACTGTGCAGCCCAATTCAAGCCCACACGCCACCCAAGTACCTCTCAGCATCTTAGTTCAAACATAAAAGAGGAGGGTAAGCTAAAAACGTTGGTAGAAAAGAGACAGATAGTCACTTATATATTTAGAAAATTGCTAGAATTATGAACTTTGCATTTGTGTGTTTTTCTGAAGGTTACTAAGATTGAAACATAAGTATTAGCAAGTGGAGTAAGCAGAATAGTTTAGGGGAGGCTCTATGGTGGTCTTGAAACTCTGCTCGTGAGGAGCAATATGTGTAGAGGTCTGAGCTAAACAAAAAAAAAAATAAAATAGCACAAGAAATTACTTATGTCATTTTACTTTTTTGACTTTTTTCTTCTGGTATTTTTGTTTTTCTTAATGGGGAGGTTGCAGCCCAACAAACAGGGCCATGAGCCACCTCTGGTGTAAATGTGTTAAAATAAATTACTGTGACCAATAATTACTTTTATTATTAGAATATATCTGAAGTGCTTAAAGTTAACAGAATTGGATTTTATTTCTAGGTACAGGAGATGTCTGCAGATAAAACTGACTGGTGCTGCAATTTGCTTAATTTAGGCTTTGCAGGACTATGGTATATTTAAGTGAAACAAGTTGGAATACTTAACTGTGGTGAGTATTTGTGAAAAATAAATTTGAAATACATTACTGTGACCATTATTTTATCACAGTCATGCATCTGTGCTGTACACATTCAACAAAGAGACTATAATTGTTATATTCATGGACTGTCTGTGAACAGAAGTGGTTTGCTCAGAGTAAACAGTCATGTTGGTGGTTTTGTAGAACTAATGTGTAGTTGTGGGAATCAGTTTGGACTCATTTAATATGGCTAAGGTTTGCATAATAAAAATTCAAATGCATTGCCATGACCATTATTTTCTCACATTCAGACATCTGAAGAATGTACAGTCAATAACTTTGGTATTAATTGCTGTGTAGGTGCTTATTAGTGAATACAAATAACTGACCCTGCTCTCATTTGCTGAAGTTACATAGTTATTACTCTGGCTTTCTGAAATAGTATATATTTGTGTCTAGCCAGATGGAATACTTTAGTGTGGCACAATCAGACATCTGAGATGGGAAGCAGTTAATAAAGTGACTATAATTGATGGGTATGGGGGCTATGTCTGATGAAACTGACTTCATGTGCATGGGGTGAGGGATTGCAGTATAGCTAAAAGTAGCAAGTTGGCCATAACTTCATTCACTTTCCAGTACTGTCAGGCACTTATTCACAATATGTGGCTATCTGTGACAGCCTGGCCAGAATATATATGAAAGTAACCTGATATACAAGGCCATGTCCAACCCAGAATTGATGGACATGCTCCACCTAAAGAAAACCTTATCTCCTTGAGCCACACGGTCTAGAGATCTAAACCTCACCACAACAATAAATATGAAATGCTGGAGGGATAGATTCCTGTCACAGAGACTTCCCATGCTTTGTAACAAGATTCCAGTCTATATTAGGCAGAGCTCCTCACTAACACTCTTCAAGAGAAACCTTGATGAGTGGATGGGAAACAGAAAGTTTACCCCGGGGATCACTTCAGTGGCTTTGCTGGACAGAGGCACAGGGAACTAATCTAAGGGGGCAGCAAAAGCCAACATATTCTGGCTAGGCTTATAAATGCCTTCAGGTAGATAGCCTAGTACCTACCTATGAACCTATGAACCTATAACTAATCATTGCAACTGTGGCAAAGTAAGTGGCATTGCTATCTCATGATGTGTTTGATTCACTGTATGAGTTTTTAGCTGCCATTAGTTCGGTGTGGAGTTAAGTTTAGCCCAGCTAACATTAAGAAAAATACTCTGAAATTAAATTACTTGGTTTAGGCCATAAAAGATTGTATCTCACAGGTCTGAATGCAGCCAGAGATGCAATGACTATGAAAGCCATGACTAGGAATCCTGCTTATTGTCCTTAGTGGCAAACTAATTGCTACCCTGGGGTGCCAGAGAATGGCTGGTTAGTACTTACAGGATTGACGGAAGTGTTATAATTGTTTTACAGTCCCCAGATGCTGTATTAAGCTTTTAGCTAAATATATGGGTGTATATTGTAACACATGTGCCAAATCTTGGCTCAAGTTTCTAGTGAGGGGTATAGTGTGGGGAATTACAAATTCAGGTGACTATATGTGATGTCATTCTATAGCCAGCACCATAATTATATTTAGCTACTTGTGAGAGATAACAGAACTCACTCAGCACTTTGTTGTTGGAACTGATACCAATACATTCATCCACTTCATCATGCCTTGCTCTAGCAAGTAAGTAGGGAACAGCAATTCTTCAGTCAGTTGGGAAAATGTAGCAGATTAGCTAAATATTATTTTTCTATATCTATCTGAACCTTTCTTTCTGTGCTGTTTTTGTATTTCCTGTGAAATGAAACTCTGTTGTTTATTGTTAATAGATATTCAGTGTTGTCCTTTTTTTCTTTTATTAAATATATGTGAACTTTCCATTTTGGCTAGTCCTTTAGAAAATATTTAATCTTTCAGAGTACTTATATTTATTTATTGCCACTGTGGTATCATGCTCCTGAAAGTCTTGCCAATTGGTTAACACTACCATTTGTAAAAATATTAATTTTACTAAGAGTAATTAGGTACCCTGGTAAGAACCTTAAAGTAGCTGGCCAGTGACTGTGAATCTAACTGATAAACTGGGCAGTGGTGGCATAGATGGTGAATCTGTACCAGCCTTTCCCAGGTGTGTGTGTGTGTGTGTGTGTGTGTGTGTGTGGGTGTGTGAAAATCAAATCTAGAATAGTGTGTGTGTCAGTTGCTTGGAACAGGGACAGATAGCACTGATCTCTGCAGAGAGAAAGGTGGAGTCTTATGCTGGACCTAGAGAGAGTCCAGCCACATGATTTGAAGTTGCGGTCTGTGTGCTCTTAAAGGAAATTGTGCTTGGTGCAGAGAGCTGCACCTGAAAATACTGTGTGTATCTATTCTTTTCAAAGTAAATGTTCCCCACCAGCGACAGTGGTGAGGATTGAGGCTCCTTGATTACTGGCCCAGGGCAGGGATGTTACATATTGGTGAGTAGTGGTGTGGATATTAATTGAACTTTTGTAGCCTGTAAGCAGTTGTCACTGAAGGTGTGTGTACTCTCATCAGTCACAAGGTAAGCATATAGAGTTTCATTTTTCACAACAATTTTATTTATTTTTGTTAGTTTAGTTTATCCAGGGGAAAGCAGGCAGAGGATTATTGCAAGCTGACAGTGAACCAGTTGGCTAAGGTGTACAAATCCAAAGGACTGGTGCATGCCAACCTGACTAAAGAAGAAATGATTTCAGCCTTAGTCACAGCTGCAGCACAGATCAGCAACCAGGAAGACAATCAGTCTGGTGATGGGGATGTGCAGACATCAGAAACAAGACAATTCACCATTTCCTCAGAGGATTTAAAAAACCTGTCTGGAATTAAAGAGACTTGAATTGGAGGCCAAACATTTGGAAATATAATCTACAGAGAGACTGCAGCATTTAAAAGCCAAATAAAATGAGAAACTGTGGAGTTTGTGGGCCAAAGAAAATGAGCAAGAAAAGGGCATAGCAAAATAAATTTAAAATGAGTGGCGAAAGCCAAACACATTCTGGCTAGGCTTATAAATGCCCTAGGGCAGATAGCCTAGTATGAACCTATGAACCTATGAGAAACTGCTGCATTTGAAGGCTGAAGAAAATGAGCAGCAGCTTCAACATGAGAAGGAGGTGCTGACACTTCGACAGGAACATGGAGGTAATGGGGAAAGGAGGAATCAAACCCCAGAAGCAGCAAAGGTCAGTAAATTTATTCTGCAGTATAAAGAAGGGGATCATTTTGTTGATAGTTTTATTCGTGTATTAATTTTGTTGATAGTTTTATTCGTGTATTAATTTTGTTTATAGTTTTATTTGTGTATTAATTTTGTTGATAGTTTTATTCGTGTATTAATTTTGTTGATAGTTTTGTGTATTAATTTTGTTGATAGTTTTATTCATGTATTTGAAAGAGCATGTAAACAGTATAATGCTGACCACGAGCTCTGGATATGGTTCCTGACCTCCCTTACTCCATGGTAAAGCTGTAACTGCTGTTTCTAAATCATCTGATATTGATTGTTTAAATTATAACAAGGTTAAACAATGTTTATTGAAATGTTTCGTGTTAACAACTGAAGCTTACTGTAAAAAGCTTTGTTAGTGAAGGGTCTACATGTACTTCTGTCTAATAAGTTCCTCAAATTTTTTATTTTTCTATATACAAAATATAGTTTGGATCCCTGTTAGTGTCTTCCAGTTAGTGTTAACAATGTTTTAATCATTAGATTATCTACTCTCATGTCCCAAATAAATACTGTAGGGCTAGTATTTACCTCAGTTTTATTAACTACTAGAATATCAACTTCCAAAATTGGTGGGAACCATTTCTTTCATTTGCCTAAAATCTCCAAGGCAACAGAATTTAAATAAGGCTGATCATAACCGTTGCCAATAAATAAGAAGTTAAAAATAGATTCCAATTCTTTTTCAAATATACTGTCATCCACAGTCAACCTGGATACCCTTGTTATCTGCCATCTTCACATATCATTGTACTCTTTTCACATACAGCCTTGAAGACTATTATAATGAAGATAACTGTTGACAAAAAGTATGATTTCTATAAATCCTACTAGCAAATAACTTATCATCCTTGCTAATCTCTAAAAATATATCCAAGAAACTTAGTGGTAAACTAAGTTTTTTTTTCCAAAATAAAATTAAAAAAGGATGCAGTAACATTCAGCTGTTTGAAATGTCTTACAAAAAATATTTGCCTTTAAAAGAAACTGGCTAAGATCATGGTGTTCCACCAATCTACCAAGATTAGCAAACTCTGGTGCTGCTGTAGCACCCATTGCCACGTACCATTAAAAAGTGGCTTCATCAACAGGCAAAGTGAATTAATACCAATGAGAGATGTATCTGTAAAGTGTGTCAGTTACATTCTAGCATACTCTAAGCCTAACTCCTGTGATATAGCTAAGAATAATTAATGTATATCTACTGTGAACATACTTATCTCATTATTTCATTACCTGTCACCTGGAAACTTCTAAGCTTGTCCAAAAAATACCACGAGTCCTTTACATAAGAATCAAATATGCACATAAATAATGAAAACCAATGAAACTGTGTAATAACCAATCTCTTAACACATTCTCGTTTTATTATAGTTCCTGTGTTTATCATGCAAAGCAACTTTTTTGTTTTCATTCTTGTTAGACATCATTATTCAATAGTCTGACAATAAACTCTCCTTTTCCTGCTGGAGCAACTATGTTGGTCAGTCAAACGCCCCTACTTTGGTGGTATCTCAGGGCAGAAACAGTGTACCCTGCACATTTTTTTGCCAGAAGCCTGAATTGGCTCTCCTCTGCATCATCATTTTCACCATAATACCAGGGCCACAAAAATTTGAGTTGGTATTGATAAAGTGGTATCAACTTCAGTAGCCAGTGCAATGGTGTCCCAGCACTGTAGTCAAGACTGCCATCTTTATGCTGAGGGGCCAAACACTGAATGCTTCTACATCAAGTATGGTGCTGATAATATTATGCCAACATCAGCTTCAAAAATGCCAATGCCAAACTCCTGGGACCTATTGATTTCTGGCATTAACATAATCAGTGCTGAAGATATCACTGTCACCAAGGGCATTGGTACAGAAGAAGGTTCAATCTATGCCATAGGACAAGGTGCAGCTGACAGTGCCGATTTCAGCACTACTAGTGGTGAGAAAGGACCTGAAGGAGGAATAACTTAGAGTCATAGATACGGCTTCTAGGTCAGTGGTACGTAGTTGGGCCTTCATTAAAGCCAGCATCATATGCTCCCAATCCAAGTGTGTAGGGCTTTTGAGTGATCTGCAGGAGCAAAAGGAAGAAACAGAAAGTCTTGAAAGTATCAGTCTGAAATGCTAGTATTCAGAAGAGAAACTGTCTGTCCTCCATCTCCTCCTCAGTTCCATGTCCTTTATTCTGGACAACTCCTGTGGTAGAGGAGGAGAAGACATAGCTGGGCCTGTAAGAGCAGGAAGTCATGGCTTGCGCAAAGGGGAAGCAAACCTAGAAATCTTAGATGGAGTCAGTTTCTCCAAAACAAGGAAGTCTGACTCTTTCTCTTCTCTTCATTTTTAAAACCTAAAGACCATGAGAAATGATTTGTCTGGATACTAGGTTGGACTTGGACTGAGTCTCTCTACTTAACACTTTTGATTGAAATACCCCCTTTAACACCAGTTTTCTCCTCCTGTCTGAGAAGGTGTGAGAGCTGAGATTGTTGCAAATGGAGTAATGTCCAAATGTGGTAACTCCAAGGCACATGACACACAGGTCATGAGAGCCTTTTGCCCACACTTTTTCACAATTTTTAAACATTTGCTTTGGTTCTTTATCCATTCTCAATGCTGTGTAAGTGCAAACACCAATGCAATTTACAATAACAAATGTAACCACAAAATCACTAATTCACAAGCAGTTACCAGCCTAACTGGAAAAAGAAGTCTACCAGAAGGGAACTCCCTTAATTCTTTAAACAGTAAATCCTTATAAAGTACTGGTCACTAAGCTGACCAGAAAGGAAGGAAGGATACAGACAGATTCAATTGACAAGGGTGAGTGAGGGAATGAAGCAGGACAGAAAGGGTAGAGGCTGAAAAAAGCAAAGTAAGGAAAGCTGATAACTGACCTAATTACTTCAAGTTTAACTATCAGAAAAAAAGTCAAAACAGTCATGTATCTAATCTGCACTACAAGAGGAAAATGATGTCCTCTAATGTTTTAGCTGTTTCTAGGTTTCATTGTGAATTCAGTGGTAGCAACAAGGTCTGAGGAATTATGGTCTAGGGGATCAGCTCAAGCTTGTAAAGAGGTCATTGCCAGGCAGAAGAGGCACCAAAAGCTACCAGTGGAATGGTTCTAGTATCCAATGTCTGGACAGAACCAGAGAAAATGCTATGGTTACTAGTTTGCACTTATGACATTATAATCTGATGGCGGTCTCTCAACATTTTATCTTTTAAATTGATCTGGAATAGAGATCTTAGATAGAACAATATAGTTACATTGGAGAAATGTAATATTGCGTACCTCAAAAACAAAATTGAAATATTTCACTTAGCCATAGCTCCCACATGACTCAAGTAAACAGTTCAAATATCTGAGGGTATACCCACAACAAAACATATTTAATTTCCATACAAGAACTAAAGGCAAAAATCAAAAGGCATGTGGGCATGAACTGATAAATATCCATGTGTTAATGAAATGCACAGACAACTCTTCTGCATGTCAGTGTATAAATGTAAGCAAGTAAATACTAACCCTACTGGCAAGTAAATTAGGACATTCATAAATCCAGCCAGATAACAGAGTAAAACTGCCTAAAACTAAACTGCAGATGAGAAATAAAGGGATTCGTAAAGGTTAGCACAAAGTGTAGACTTCTGAATTCAAGAACATTCTTACCACAATGCATGTGCTGTCTATTTACTCAGAAAGGTTACACTAAGTGTACAGATGGTGTACACTTTGTGATAACCTTCATGAATCCCAATGAATTCCCACGG
>NC_056744.1:1782354039-1782449039 GCF_019279795.1 Protopterus annectens | reverse complement strand
CTCTAAAAGGCAGTCACCTTCTCTGTACCACTCTGATGTTAGGCTAAGATAAACCTAAAACAACAAATAGAACACAGAAACACATTTCAAGCTGCTGATATCAGACATATTAAACAGCATGCCTCCTTACCCCTACCTCCAAACAGCCTCTATATGCATCTGATATTTGATTGTAAGAAAAATTTAAAAAAAATTGTCACAATAATGTGTTCCAACTTGTTGCTCCTAGTCAATATGTTGCATCTTCACTTCTGGGGTTTGTGAGAAAAGTTAATGAAATAAAGATCATGCTGTTTGCTGACTCAAAACAAGCTTAACATCTTTCTGTTCACACTTCTAAGGTCTGAGTTTGAGGAAAGTAAAGGAAACAGCACTGTTCCCAGAACCCCATAAACTATATTAACCTTCTACTCATGGTTCCAAGCAGGGCTGATTTTAGAATAGGTGCAGGTCAGGGAAGAGACCACTAGTAAGCCCATGTCAAAATCCACTTATACAGTCAGGAGTGTGGGAACATCAGACTCCTATAATCTACTTATAATCTAAATATTCTGTTATGCATTTTATGAATATTTTTCATAGATAATCATTGTTACTTTTTTAACTGCTACCAAGAAGAATTATGCAGGTGCTTGGCAATATTGTACATATACACCATTAAAAACATTGATAATATAATGATATTTTATGCACATCTCACACACACACACACACACACACACACACACACACACACACACACACACACACATGCTGACCACTCATCTTCAGGTAAATTAGATGAATGCCATTTCATCTACAGCATGTCTTTGGGGTATTAGGGAAAACTTGAGCATATGAGCAAGCCTACAGAGACAGGGAGGGCTTGCAGGGTCAACAAAGAAAATGCTACAAACAAGAACTCAGTCAGAGTCAAGTGCTATAAAATGACAAAACTGCTCACCGTGCCAATGTGGCAATGAATGGTTTATTTCAAACACATTCTGCTCCTGCCAAACCCTCAAAGATAACTACTTATTAAGTGTAAGGCTGACATTTCTGAAAGAAAGTGAAATAAATTATGACCAATGTGTTCTTCTTAAATAAACTACAGCAACATGGCATAAACCATGGCATTATTTGCATTGCACTGATTTCAGCAACTGCAGTACATTGTGTGATACTATTTCTTCCCTGCCATTTCAGTGACTTTTTTACACTGATCAAACCACAGCAGGGTAAGTAATTTTTATTCACAGACAGCCTCCATACCCATCAATTATAGCAACTTTATTGAGTGTATATACCTCCGATTTCTGATTGTGGTAAAATTAAAAATAATATTCTCCATGATTCATGTTTGTTTTACACAAACACCCAGTAATCACTGTAAACTATTCCTTTTTGCATTACACAAATGTGCATTAGTACTGTAAAACCAGATTAGTGACTATTCAAACCATGCATCAGTTAGTGTCACACTTACATTAAGAAGGTTTGTGGTCTGCACTGTAGTGGCAGAACAGGTAGCTTACATCCTTCTAAGTTGGGAACTGCTGATTGAGGGCTCCGTGTCTGTTATTTTTAAAGTGTATTAATTCTGGTTTAAGCACTTGGGCTTCAGGCCAGTTATTTTACATTAAAAGGGTTTGTGGTCTGCACTCTTGTGGGAGGAGAGGCTGGACTCTGCCCTTCTGAGCTGGGAATTTCTGGTTAAAGGCTTATAGTGCCTGCATATTTGAACTGCTTCTTACTGAAATTGGTACACCTTGTTTGCTGTAGCATAGACTAGATCCAGGTCTGCTGAATCTAGCTTTGTTTGTATAACTTGAGCACTAATCCAGGCATTCTTTAAAGTATTCAATTATATTTATTACTGCTTGGTAGTAACTTGATTAAAGTGTAGCTATCATTCTAAGTCTTTTGGATTAAGCACTTGGACTTCAGACCAGTTGTTTTACATTAGGAAGGTTTGTGGCCTGCACTGTGGTGGCAGGACAGGTAGCTTACATCCTTCTAAGTTGGGAACTGCTGATTGAGGGCTCAGTGTGTGTTATTCTAAAAGTGTATTAATTCTGATTTAAGCACTTGGGCTTCAGGCCAGTTATTTTACATTAAAAGGGTTCGTGGTCTGCACTCTTGTCAGAGGAGAGGCTGGACTCTGCCCTTCTGAGCTGGGAATTTCTGGTTAAAGGCTTATAGTGCCTGCATATTTGAACTGTTTCTTACTGAAATTGGTACACTTTGCTTGCTGTAGCATAGGCTAGATCCAGGCCTGCTGAATCTAGCTTTGTTTGTATGCTTGTTGTTTGTTTGCATGTTATTTCCCTAAAACGCTAATTCCATCTAAAACGTGGCTTTTCAGCGCTTCTGTGGATCCCTAGTGATATTATGCATTGCTTACTATACTTATTTCTTTGTTTCACTTGAAAGAAAGTTACTGTTTGTCGTTTTTGCATTTAAGTTACCTGTAACACATTGTATTTAAGTTACCTGGCACTTGCTCACTAAAGCAATTATATAACTCAGCACTAAAAAATTAAAAGCACTACACCCTCACAAACTCCCCTTGAGTACCTTGTTCCCCATTGGAATTCCCAATAGTATTCTAGCATGTCCAAAGGTCAGTTGTCAATCTCCTCTCCGGTCCAGCTGGTGAATCTGGGAATCTTGAGGCAATGTTACAACTGACTCATGTACACAGACAACCCTCTCCTCCTCCCAGCAAATTCCAACACATGTGAGAGATGCAGCCATATAGCCAAACTGGAGGCTAAGCTCTCTCAACTCAGTACTGGTGTAACCAGTCAGGAGAAGAAGGAAACCACACTCACTACAATTCCATTCTCACACAGACCTACCACGACAGCAAACCAAACACATAAACACACAAAAACATACTCGGAGGCTCTAAATAAAAATCTGCCTAAGCAGCAGAGACCTCCAAAGCAGACACCCAAGCAATCGCTACCCCAAAACAAAACACATGCAACAAATAGCTCACAAAGCCAGTGTGCTGAACAGTCACAGCCCTTAAGGCTAAACAACACACCTGATACACTTGTAATAGGTGACTCTATCGTCAGGCACACTGACGTCCCGCTCACCAGGCTAAACAAGGAGAAGGTCACGGTGAGTTGTCTATCGGGTGCTAGGATCTGCCACATAACACAAGCACTCAGGTCACTCCAAGGCAAGTACAAATATGACTCAGTCATTGTTCATGCTGGTGTGAATGACTTGAGATGTACCTCCCTGGACTACATGAAAAGAGACATAAAGGAGCTCTCTGAGTATGTAGCCCAGGCCGGTATGACCCTGACCTTGAGTAGCATCTTACCCTCACCAAGAATGATGCCACAATATGAAGACAAGATGATCAATTTCAACAATTGGCTTAAGTATTGGTGTCATTCAAAGGGGATTCAATGCCTGTCAGCCTGGGATGACATGCTCAACAAGCCACGGTGCTTCGCTAGGGATGGCTTGCACCTGTCACCCCTGGGCTTTTGGATATTGGCAAAGGCTCTTGCTACCCCCATAGTGCCTTTTTTAGGCAAGGCTCAAAAGACAAATCCACCTCCATAGGTATCACAAGGGATAAGAAACTAAGAGTAATGCTACTCAACGCCAGAAGTCAAAACCTCAAAATGCACGCACTCAAAACTCCCCTTAGCATGGACAACATTGATATCTGTGCAGTAACAGAAACCTGGTTCAAGGCTCCTGAGAGCACCCCAGCACTACCAGGTTATACCTCATACCATGCTTTTTGGCCCCAAAACTTGGACCAAACCACAAAAGGAGGGGGAGTATCAATATTCGTCAAAGATACCCACACCTCCAGGTTGGTGGCACAGCACGAATCATCAGAGACTATCCATGTGCAACTAACAGTGGGTAAAACTGTCTTCCAGTTTATATCCTGCTACAGACCACCCTCCCAAACCCAGGAACCCCACTCGGCCTTCCTGAGAACACTGGAAAATATGAAGGTCTCTCCAAACACCATTATATTGGGTGACTTCAACTACCCAAACCTAGACTGGGAGAATTACTCTAGCTCCAACACCCTAGCCCAAAGGTTCCTAGAATTTATAAACTCAAATGCTATGGAAAAACTTGCTACCACTCCTACAAGAGGGGAAAACATACTGGACCTGATCATCACCAACATGGGGACTGTATGCTCCAGACCAGAAGTGTATACCTCACTGGTAAGATCAGACCATAAACTAATCTCACTGGATATTCACATCCCGACCCCACCTCCTGCCCAGAAAACCACAGTGAAAAACTTCTCTAAAGCAAATTTCACACTCCTCAAAACCAAGGCGGAATCCTTCAAAGCCCCGGGGCCTGTGGAAAATACGGCCCAGACTGCAGAATCCTTTATAAATGTATTCTATGAACACCTTCAGGAATGCATGGATCATGCAATCCCAAATAAAACCAAGACCCAGTCCTCCAAAGGCAGACGTCCTGTCTGGTGGACCCCAGCCATAAACAAACTATACAATAGAAGGAGAAAGCTACTACATGATAGAGCAAAATCCCAAAAAGGGAAGGCATCTCTGATCAGTGTTAGCAAAAAACTACGGGCACTCATAAAATCGTCTAAGGCCAGCTTCGAGAGATAAATTGCACAGGACACTAAGGATAATCACAAGGCTTTCTTTAGTTATGTTAGGAACCTGGGTGGGAATTCCCAGATATGCTCAGAATTAGTCCAAAATGACAAAAAATACACCGAACCCACAGACATTGCCAACATCCTAGCTGACAGGTTCAGTGCAAACCCCCCCTCCCCACCAAAAGGGCAAATATCTATGCCAGCAGAGTGCTGCCCCCCAGACATCTCAGACACTCAGGTAAGAGCCGCCCTCTCCAAAGCAAAAAACACAGCATCAATGGGACCAGACGGTGTCCCCGGCTGTGTCCTACATGAACTCCAAGAAGAGCTAAACCAAAACATAAAACTACTGTTCAACCTTAGCCTTACTACAGGATATGTACCCAAAGAGTGGCGTACAGCGACAGTGGTCCCTCTCCAAAAAGATGGTGCCTCAACGGATCCTGGAAACTATCGCCCCATAAGCCTGACTAGCTTGGTCTGCAAAGCTATGGAAAGGATTATCATAGGTTCATAGGTTCATAGGTTCATACTAGGCTATCTGCCCGAGGGCATTTACAAGCCTAGCCCATCGTTTTGTGGCTTACGCCACCCCTTTAGTATGGGGAACTATACCCATTATTTTGCTGTGCCTCTGTCGAGCAGTGACACTGTGGTAATCCCTGGGGTATATCTGCGATCTCCCATCCATTGGTCAAGATTTCTCTTGAACAAGGCCAGCGAGGTACTCTGCCTCACATGTACCGGGATTTTGTTCCACAGCACAGGGAGTCTTTGGGTGATGAATCTATCCCTCCAGCACGTCCTATTAATAGCCGTGTCGAGGTTTAAGTCTCCGCCCTTGTGGCTCTGATGGATCTAGATTTTTTGAGGTGAAGCATATTCATCAAATCTGGGTTTGACATGGCCTTGTATGTTAGGCAAAGGTCACCTCTGAGCAAGCGTGCGACTGAATAGAGCTGGAGTTCTTTCAGTCGGGCAGCATAGGACATATTTTTGAGACCCTTTATCCTTTTGGTGAGGAACTTTTGTGGCCTCTCCAGCTGCTGCAAGTGTCGGGTCAGATACATTCGAATGGGGCATTGTACTCAATCATTGGTCTGATGAGTGATGAGTAAAGGGAGACTATGACCTCCCTTGATCTAGATGAGAATCCCTTCATGATAAGGTGGGCAATGTAGAAGGTCTTCCTAACTACTTTAGCTACATGGGTGTCGAATGACAGACTACTATCAACCTGGGTCCCCAGGTCCCTGATAACTTCTTCTGTGCTCAGTGGATTGCCACCTATTTGGTAGCTAGGGTAACCTTGTTTTTCCCGAAGGGTATGACTATGCATTTTTGGCATTTAACTTTAGGCCATGGCTCTGGCACCAGTTATCCGCTTCTGTGAGACCCTTCTGAAGGATATCTGTGTCAGATGTGTTTTCTACTATGGCGCCCAGTTTGCAGTCATCTGCAAACTTTATCAGCCATAACCCTCCTGTGTTTGCTTTACTTGGAAAAGTAGATGCCAAACAAGAGTGGGCCCAGGACTGAGCCCTGTGGGACACCACTTGTGACAGGCTTTGAGTCTGACATGGCGCCAGCAACTCTGACCCTGTGGGTTCTGTCACTCAGCCAGTTTGCAACCCATCTTGTGATGTATGGGTTAACATTTAAGCTGATGAGTTTTTCAATGATACCCGAGTGGGGTATTGTATCGAAGGCCTTAGCCAGATCGAGGTAGGCTGTATGGACTGCCTTTCCTCATCAATGGCTTTGGTGACTGTTTCAAAAGTCAACCAAGTTTAAAAGGCATGATCTGCCTTTGACAAAGCCAAACTGGGTTGGATCCAAAGTCTGCAAATTCCTATGTCTTTATTTATGAGGTCCATTATGATCCTCTCCATGGCTTTGCAGATAAGGCTTGTCAAGCTAATGGGCGGTAATTTCCAGGGTCGGTGGAGGCACCGCCTTTGTGAAGTGGGACCACAGTTGCAGTGCGCCACCCCTGGGTAATGATCCAGAGGTAAGACTTTGATTAAACAGCTGTCCTAGCTGTGGGTTTAATTCCTCATTGAGTTCATGGAGCACACAGCCGGGACACCATCAGGTCCCATGGATGCTGTGTTTTTGCTTTGGAGAGAGCAGTTCTCACTTGGGCGCTGGAGATGTTTGGGGGCTGAAATCATTTGGTATAGATATCTCTCCTTTGGGGAGGGGAGAAGTTTGCACTGAACCTGTCAGCCAGTATGTTGGCAATGTCTGTAGGATCAGTAATCTTCACATCATTTTGAACTAGTTCTGAGCATATCTGGGAGTTTCCTCCTAGGTTTCTAACATAGCTAAAGAAGGCCTTATGATTGTCTTTTGAGTCTTTAGCTATTTTTCTCTTGAAATTTGCTTTGGATGATTTTATGAGAGCTCTTAGTTTTTTACTTATAGTGATCAAGGGTGTCTTACCTTTTAAGGATTTTGCTCTATCTTGTAGTAGCTTCCTCCTTTTGTTGTAGGGTTTATTTATGGCTGGGGTCCACCAGACTGGACGCTTGCCTTTGGTACAAAGAGTCTTTGTTTTGCTTGGGATTGCCTTATCCATGCAGTCCTGCAGGTGCTGGTAGAAGGCATTTGGACCTCATAAATAAAGATATTGGGGACCTACAGACACTGGATCCTACCCAGTTTGGCTTTGTTAAGGGCAGATCCTGCCTTTTAAATTTGGTTGATTTCTTTGAAACAGTCACCAAGGCCATTGATGAGGGGAAGGTGGTCCACACAGCCTACCTGGACCTCGCAAAAGCCTTCGATACAATACCCCACTCGGGCATTATAGATAAGCTCACCAGCTTAAATATAAACCCCTATGTCACTAGATGGGTTGCAAACTGGCTCAAGGACAGAACCCACATGGTTAGAATTGCTGGAGCCATGTCAGACTCCAAACCAGTTACAAGTGGCATCCCACAAGGCTCAGTCCTGGGACCTCTCTTGTTCGGTATATATTTCTCGGAGGTACAGGCCAACACGGAAGGACTGTGGCTGACCAAGTTCGCAGATGACTGCAAACTGGGCGCCATAATAGATTCTCCAGCCGACACAAGCATCCTTCAAAAGGGCCTCATAGAAACAGACAACTAGTGCCAGAGCCATGGCCTCAAGCTAAACACCAAAAAGTGTATAGTCATCCCCTTTGGCAAAAACAGTGCCCACAAATTACCACATAGGTGGTAATCCATTAAGTACAGAAGAAGTAATTAGGGACCTGGGGACCCAAGTTGATAGCAGTCTCTCATTTGACAACCACGTGGCCAAAGTGGTTAAAAAAACATTTTATATAGCCCACCTAATCATGAAGGGATTCACATCTAGATCAGGGGAGGTCATCATGCCTCTTTACTCATTCCTCATCAGGTCCATAATTGAGTACAATGCCCCTTTTGGGATGTACCTTACCAGACACCTGCAGCAACTGGAAAGACCCCAAAAGTACCTCACCAAGAGGATCAAAGGGCTCAAACAGATGCCATATGCTGCCCGGTTAAAGAAACTCCAGCTCTACTCAGTGGCATACCACCTGTTCAGGGGCGATCTGTGCCTGACGTATAAAGCCATGTCCAACCCGGAATTAATGGACATGCTGCACCTCAGAAAATCCAAATCCCATCGAGCTACGCGCTCGAGAGACTTGAACCTCAGCACTGAAATAAATAGGACATGCTGGAGGGACAGATTCATAACCCAGAGGCTCCCTTCACTCTGGAATAAAATCCCAGTCCAGGTTAGGCAGAGTCCCTCACTGACTCTCTTCAAGTGGAATCTTGATGAGTGAATGGGAGATCATAGGTTTAACCCGGGTATCACTTCTGTATCACTGTTAGACAGAGGCACAGTATACTAACCTCGAAAAAGGGCATAGCAAAATTAATTTAAAATGGGTGGCGAAAGCTAAACACATTCTGGCTAGGCTTATCAATGCCCTAGGGCATATAGCCTAGTATGAACCTATGAACCTATAAAGCTTGAACCATGTAAAATGGTGTAAGTATAATTATACCTCAGTGATTTTTGAAACATTAAAATGCTTAGCAGTACAATGTTAAAAAAAGAATCGTAATACAAGGGGAATAGTTTGTGGGTGAGGAAGTGTACTGGAGTAATGATGTGCACCTTAAGTGGTCCAAACAGTATATTCCTCAAAGTACATTTTGCAAGTCAGTGTTTCTTTCTTTTTTTTTTGCTCCCTGGGGTGTCCCATATGACTCTACTACCATCACCTAATCAGTCCAGTCATTCGAGAGACATGGGTACTGGACATTCACCAGGTTAGGTAAAAGCTGTGCTGTCCATTCAGTCCTATTCTAGGATCACAGTCAGCCCTCCATTTCCTAGTGAAAAGTGTGTAGGAGGTAGCAGGTTAGCCTACAGAGTGAGAGGAGTGTCCTTTGCTCACAACAAAAGAGCCAGCACCAGACCAGACACATTAGCAAATCCTTTATTTGAGAAAGAGAGTTCTCAGACTGGTTTTGACACTAAGCCTTCATCAATGACAATGCAAATAACAGTAAACACTGTTTAAATACTAGTATGTGCTCATTTCCTGTGACATTACATTCAAAAAAAAATTTTAAGCTGTATTACAATTTATCATTAAGACCTGGTGTAAAAAGTAGCTTAACAATCCATCTGGTTTCTTTGTAATTTAATAGAGAGTGCCGATCACTCTTACATTTCCTATCACCCTGTACCTTATCTATTATAGTAAATCTTAATCTGGCAGTGGAATGTATCTAGCAGTGCCTATACAAGGCACCTGTAATATGTTTATTATGGATGTCACTCATGTTTGGATATTCTCAAACATAAGGGTCTGGAAGTTTGTCCCACATAAAATGATGGACAAGTACAACTAGCCAAATAAGTGACCCAATCTGATCCACAATTGGCATAGAAGTTGATGTCATATACTTGACCCATGTTTTGACTTGAAAACTGTTTAGTTTTACAGATATATTGACATGACGAACAATGCCCACAAGGGAAAAACCCCACTAGTTTCTCCCCTGCGATTGTTAATTGACCCATATGTCTCTTATTCATTCCATGACGTTTATAGTATGAAAAGTAAGAACCCATTTTTTTACCCTACGGAAAGAGAACTGACAATGTTCCGGCAATATCTGACCCAATTCCTCATTAGCCAACAATATGTTACAATGTTTACTGACCACATTCCTTAACAAATTAACATTACAGCCATAAGTGGTCATTAATCTCAATGTATTGGATTCCTTACACTTATCCCTCTCCTTGTATGTTAATAATTCAGACCTGGCTGTTTAGAAGCCCACTCCAAGGATGTCACAATGTCCCCCATCCTGTTTCCTCTGTTCAGAAATCTGCAAGTGAAATCATCACTGGAGCTGTTGAAATATTCTTCATTTGAACAAATCCCTTTAAGTCTTAAGAACTGGGATCTAGGAATATTTCTAACCGTGTGTGTGGGGTGCAGACTGGAAGCATACAACAAATTATTGTATTGGGGGTACTTTCTATATACCAAAGTGAGCAAGGTGTGATCAGGTTCCCTCATAACCTTAGCATCTAAATAGTTGGTTTCCTTATGACTGTAAGAATGTGAGAATTCAATACCCCAATCCGCATGCCACTCCATCCAACAGTCATCCAGGAATCTCCTCCATATATCAATCTCTGACAGGTAAATGTTATAGGCTTCATTATAGATCAGTTATTCCTCTATAACCCCATGAAAAAGATCTACATAAATGGGTACAAATGAAGCTCCCATGGCTGTTCCCTGGATTTGCCAGTAACAGTTTCCTTGGAAATAGATTACATTCTTGGTTAGGACGTGCTCAGCCATACAAATAAGAAATGTGTTGAACCCTGGTGTATATAAACCAACTCTATTCAACCAATAATCCAACACTTGCAATCCTGCCCAGTGTGGTATACTGGTATATAAAGATTGCACATCAAGAGTGCACATAAGCCAATTGGATTCAAATTGAGAATCTGATAAAATTTGTAGGAATTGTGTAGTGTCCTTAATTCTGGTCCAAATGAACGGTAATAAGGGCTGTAAATATTGGGTCAGACATGCCGACAAAGGTTCCATCAAAGATCCAATACCAGAGACTATGGGTCTACCTGGGGGTTGGTCTAAACTCTTGTGGATTTTCGGCAATAAATATGCATACTGTTTGCCTGGGTCCTTCACAGTAAGATGTGACCAAATAGTCTTATTGATAATGCCTTCCTGCACTGCTTCCTGTAGAAACTTATCAATATCTGTCTTGAAACTGGGAGTGGGGTCAGTGGACATGCACCTATAGTGCTGAGGGTTAGACAGCTGTCTATTTCCTTCCACCCAAAAGTAATTGGAATCCATAAGCACCACTGCTCCTCCCTTATCTGCAGGAAGAATGGCAATATCAGAATGGGCACACAGCACTCTAAGGGCCTTTTGTTCACCTGATGAAAGATTATGTCTAAACATTTGTGCTGAACATAGTTTGTAATGTACATCTTTGAGAACAGACTGTTGAAAGATCTCTACATTTTTGTTCATAGGTGGTGTAAAACTTGACTAGTGAAATCTGAATTCTGTAGATCTTTGAGAATCTAACCCAGAACCAAAAAAACAGTTTAAGATTAACATTTCTACAAATGGCCAATACATCCATAACAAACACATTTTCATCCACACAGAAACCTGGTACATAATTAAGTCCTTTATTAAGGAGCTGTTTTTGCTCCACTGTCAAAACATGAGTAGAGATGTTATGAATATTATAATATTCATTATTTACTTGACTAGTGAATGTAGCAGATTTTCTAATGTGTCTGTTCTGATGCTTCTGCCCACCCCTGTGTTTCCTACTTCTAAAGGGAGTTCCTGCCCCCGCTGTTTCTTTGCCTCTGGTGACTCACTCACTTGAATGCTCTCATTGTCTGTAGTGGAGGACTCATCCCCTGATGTATTATTACTTGAAAAATATTTTTTCAAAATGGATCAAAGTCTTTTTTTGTGTGTATAAGTATTTGGTACATTACTCTCTGAAAATCTGACATTTTTTCTAAATTCAAATGGTTTCCCTCTCTCATAATCCTCCAAATCCTTTGCAAATTTTCTTAATTTTTCCTCCTTAACCTGATTTTCAAAAGCCAGAAGGTCCTTAGAAAGTCTCTCCAGACAACTGATGTATTGCGGCTGCCCCTCATATTTCTTAACCTCCTCAGTCACTCGCTTAACATCTTCAATGTTTTCCTCTATGACAGGTTCATAATATGAGGTTAATACATTAACCAAAGCCAATGAGGCATTCTCTTGGGCCTTGCACCAATCCTGAATTAACAAATCATCTATCTTACCCACCAGAGGTTGAATCTTTATTCTTAATCCTCTGGGAATGATATTCTGACTTTGGTAGGTCCAAAAAAGTTTATGATGCCATATATTTGTATGTAAATTCTTCATAGATTTGCCCAGCTTAAAGAACAGTGTGTTACAGCTGTCAAGTGGATCAACATTACCTTCAGCCATAGTTCCATCATGACACCCTTTAAGCCAAAGACCTGAATGTCATTTTTATCTGCACACAAACTGTGTAAAATGGTATTTAGATCCATGACCATAAGCTGCTACAGTTATTCAACCCCAATCTTGTTCATTCAGGTCAAAAAAACTTCCTAAGCCTACACAATTACTGGTGTGCAAGGCCCACAAAATGAAAATACAGGTAGACAGCCACAAACACCAGCCAGCTGAGATATTCCACCAGACCCAATGGCCTTGAAAAAAGATTTTTTTCAATAAATGACCCCTATATAAATCGGGAATAAGATACTATAATGAAGGATATATATGGGAAATACATATGCAAACCTATCTAATGTTTGATGCCCAAACACCTCTGAACTCTATCATTCAGAAATGGACCCCAGTTCCAAACAGACAATGCTGAACGTAAATGGGTGTTGCAAAATGATTTATGTTTACAAACTAAACTAAAATAAATTCTGAATGTGTCCTATGCTCGCCAAATGGGAGCACCCCCATAGCAGTTCATCTGAGCACCATCATTGTTGTCTGTTGACAGGTAGCATGCCATGTATCAGGCATTCCCCATGCCTATCAGTACAGTGCACAAAGACAGTACAATGACAGTACAGGCTCAACAGCTTGAATTCTACTAGGTAATACCTACTTCTCCCAGTTAGTGTCACCCTTGTGCCAAGCCAGAACTTTCTACTTCCCTCCATTGATGGGCAAGCAGGCAGCAGCCACTCATTCCCTTCATTCCAGCCATCTCTTATAGGCATCCAAGCCACAAACTGAGTGTGGGTCACCTGTATTGTAGTCAGGACTTCACCTTGTATGCCACAGAAATGGAATGCAAAGTAGTATTTGCAAGCAGCTCTGGCCAAGTCTGAATTAAAAAAAAAATCCTATGATTATGTACCACAGGGTTATTACACAATGAAGCTAATCAGCAGTAGTAACTTAAAGTCCAGAATGATTGACCTTTATATGAAGGAATGCAGTTTCCATTAGCTCAAAGAAACCAGGATCTAGCTACACAAACACTCTTTTTTTTTGCCTTGTTGTTATAAAGCAGAATTAATTAATTCCAATGCCCTGGTCTTCTTACTCCCACTAGATGTAGCAACATCCTTGACCTTGTCATTACTAACATGGGTGACCATTACTCTACACCAATAGCAACTCCTCCTTGGTTACATCCGACCACAAACTAATCACCTTGGAAATCCACATCCCTACCACCAGCCCCTACAAAGGTAACCACCATGAAAAACTTCTCCAAAGCTAACTCTGGGCTTCTAAAAACAGAGGTGGCTAACTTCAAGGCAGCACCCATGCAAATGGAGAATAGTTGCATGACTGCCGAATCATACACCCATGCACTGTACGAACACATACACAAATGCATGGATCTCACCATTCCCAATATAACCATGACTCTCTCCTCAAGAAAAAGGAAGCCAAACTGGTGGTCCCCTGCCATAAAGAAATTCTACAACAGAAGTTGGAAACTGATGCGGAATAAGTTGAAGTCCCAAGACTGGAAAAACTCCCTCATCAGTCTCAACAAAAGGTTGAGATCCCTCATCAAATCCTCTAAAGCTAGCTATGAAAACAGAATTGAGGCAGATAGTAAAGGCAACCATAAGGACGTCTATAGTTATGTAAAGAATCTCCACTGCAATACCCAGATTTGCTCTGAGCTACTGCACAATACTGGCTGACAGATTCAGTGCCAACTTTACCCCTCTGCCCCCCACAAGGGACCAATCACAATACCAGTAGATTGCCAGGCACCCAGTATTACTGCGGCACAGGTTAAAACAGCACTGTCCAAGGCCAAGAATACAGCTTCTATGGGACCTGACAATATCCCTGGCTGTGTTCTACATGAACTACAGAGTGAACTAGCATATCACCTGTGTTCCCTGTTCAGTCACAGCCTCACCTCAGGATTTGTCCCTAGCAAATAGTGCACTGCTGCAGTCATCCCTCTCCACAAGGGACAAGTGACTACAGACCCCAGGAACTATTGCCCCATTAGCCTGATGAATCTGATATGCTAAGCTATGGAATGCATCATCATGGACCTAATAAACAAGGACATAGGGACTCTCCAAACTCTGGATCCTGCACAGTTTGGTTTTGTGAAGGGTAGATCATGCCTGCTCAACTTGGTTGACTTCTTTGAGTCAGTCACCAGAGCTGTGGATGAAGGCAAGGTGGTTCATACAGCCTACTTTGATCTGGCCAAGGCCTTTGATACCATTCTGCACTCAGAAATCATAGAAAAACTCACTAAGCTAGGCATCAACCCCTATATCACTAGGTGAGTTGCAAACTGGCTCACAGATAGAACCTAAAGTGTGAGAGTAGCTGACTCCAAGTCAGACTGTCGAACAGTCACAAGTGGAGTCCCACAGGGTTTGGTCCTGGGTCCTTTCCTGTTTGGTATCTACTTCGCTGAAGTCCAGGCCAACATGAAGGGACTCTGGCTGACAAAGTTCGCAAACGGTTGCAAATTGGGAGCTATTATTAACTCCCCAAGTGATATTGACATCCTACAGAAAGGCCTCATTGAGACCAATGACTGATGCCAGAACCATGGCCTAAAGTTCAATGCCAAAAAAATGTGTCGTCATCCCCCTTGGGAAAAACCCAGTTCCCTTGAATTACCACATCAATGGCAGTCCACCATGGAAGGTGTTATAAGAGATCTAGGAACACAGGTTGACAGCAACCTCTCTTTTGACAACCACATTGCCACTGTGGTCAGAAAGTCCTTCTATGTGGCACATCTCATTACTAGTAGTTTTACATCCAGGAAGAAAGAGGTCATTGTCTCCATCTACTCTTCCCTCATTAGGCCAATCATTGAGTACAATGCCCCATTTGGCATGTACCTCACTAGACACCTGCAACAACTGGAGAGGCCATAAAAGTACCTCACAAATAGGATCCTAGGCCTTAAACACTTGTCCTAAATGGACAGAGTAAAAAAAACCCATCAAACTATTCTCGGTCTCATATTGTGTACTTAGAGGCAATCTCTGCTTGACTTACAAATCCATGTCTGAACCCGTGCTGTTAGAAATGCTACATTTACAGAAATCCCAATCTCTCCACATTACATGCTCCAGAGACCTCAACCTCATTACCACAATCAACAGAACATGCTGAAGAGACAGGTTCATAACCCAGAGACTGCCCATACATGTCAAGCAGAGCATCTCACTGGCCCTATTCAAGAGGAATCTTGATGAGTGGATGGGAAATAGAAAATTCACCCCATGGATCAATCCAGTGGCTCTCCTCAACAGAGGCACTAGGAACTAAGGTCGGGTGGCATGATGCCAGGGTAATCCTATGGGCTAGGCTTGTAAAGGCTCCAGGGCCATTATCCTAGTACACACCTATGAACCTCTGAAGAGCAGAACAGAAAAATGCTACAGTTATCCTACCCCAGAGAATGTGTGCTGATCTTGAGACAGTTTGAATAACTCTAGTCTCCAGCAGAAAAAGAGAGAGTGAGGGATAGAGAGAGAGGTCACTGAGCAAATAATCCTAATCCCTTCCCCTCTTGAAGAATGCCAAGGGCTGAATTGCCTTGCCATACATGTTCAGCCTTCTGGTGCACAGTGCTATTTCCAAAAACTAGGACTGCTTCTCACAAATAGAAATCCTGCTTCCATATAATTATGAATTATAAGAGCCACATATATTTAAAATTCAAAAGCAAATAAAACTGAGGACTTCCAAGATGATTGCACACTGACCAACAGCTTGATTAGAGCTCTCTCTCTCTGTGACAAAAGGAACTGTTAAACAAATTCAGTAAAAGCTTTGTATTTGGGTAAAACACATTAACTGGCTATTAATCACACTGTCTGGATGTCAGCAAAGAAGAAATTTGGAGAAAGGTAAGAGAACATCAATAAAAAAGGAGAAGAACAATTTTTCTGGAAAGAAAGGGGTTCTAGCTCCAGCTCTGGTACAGTAGATGTTATTCAGTAATTTAGAAAAAAATAAATCTAACACACTCAGGCATGTTCAAAATAAGTGAAACACTGAAAGAATATATGAAGTCAAATAACAAAAGGCTGGGAAAACAGGATACATTTTAACTATCTATTCACATGAACTGATAAAAGTGCATAACTCTGAGGATGAAATTGAGAAAAGACTGAGCATGAGCATGGGGCTTCTCAAAAAGAGTTGATTCTAAAAATAGTAGAGTTAGAAGACAGACCACACAAAGAAGACCTGAGATTTTTTGCTGTACAAAAGAAACTAGAAGGAGCATACTTTATTCATTTTACTAAAATACAAATAAGCAACAGGAATGGTGTTCCACAATGATTGGGATTTGGTATATTGGTTAGTGTGTTTGACTCACAGACACAAAAACACAGTGTTTGATTCTCACATATGGGAAATAAATTAGTTATGCTTTGAGTGGCCTAGTAAAAAAAAACTTAGCCTAATAATTAGCTATGAACTTTGGGGTGGGAGGTTGACATAATGGCATAATGGCTAACATCCTTGCAGACAGAAGATACAGGGTTTTGATTCTCAAATGGGGTGATTAGCTAGGCTTAAAATGGCCCACAAGGGCAGTCAGCCTAGTACTAATCTGCGATCCTATGATCCTATGTTAATTTAAAGAGCACATCTTGTGCATGCTCCAAATCTGGCCATGAGAAAGCAGCCAAGATGCAATCATGTCAGCAGAAAGAGTTGCTCATGAAAACTTGTAGAAGAAGGGAAAAGTATTAAAATTGTGTACACCAGAGTGAAAAAAAGCAAGTGCATCCCAGTCATGAGGGAATGTCAAGAGGCAGTTCTGATATTCAAGCTGTTGTATCCAGATATTTTGAAAATATTTCTCACTAGAGAATCAGAGCCATCTTGTTATGCAGAACAGTCTGTAGAGGAAATAAAAATGTTTATCTAACAAAGAGTAACCTAGCAAGCAAAAGTGGACTCTGATCCTCACTCTTCTTGACAACATAAAAAAATGTTTATGGACTGAAAGGCATACAGTAGGTGACTAGAAGAAGAAAGAGTATCTTGAACATGAATCCAAGACTGGTGTTGGAAGATGATATGAAAGACCAGCAACATTATGAAATTATTGAATAAATGGAAGAATAGACTTATGAAACAATGCTTTGCAGAAGATGACAGACTAGAATTTTGTTTTCTGTATTAGACTGCTGGTTGAACTGTAAGAATAACCCTGCTTTATGTAATTAATGTTTACAAGGACACTGAAGGGACTGATGAAGTAATGCTAATTAAAACAATACTACTCCTAGTAATATTTGTAACAAAGCCTCCATGATTTATTTGTTTATTTATTTATTTGCATTTGTTTACCAGGAAGGTCCACTGGGCCGAGGTGAGCTCATTTTCAGTGGAGGCCTGGGAAGAAAAGCACTACAATAATGTTAACAGTACACAGTATGATCAAAACAATACAGAGTATTTACAGAGCATAATACATGACATTATACAGTGCACATAGATCATTGCAATCAATACAATCACATAGGAGGGTTGCAGCCGAGCCATTTACAGTCATTTTACAGTAATAGTTCTTGAAATAAAGGCGCTTATACAGTAGAATATATGTTTTAAGATTATCAACACTTAGAGGGTAAGAATAGCTGGCAAATTAGTAGGTCAGTGCAAGCAGGTCAAATTTGTGGAAATTGAGAAATAGAAAGTTCTGAAGAGTAACAGTACACATATAATTAGTTGTGGTGTTTAGGAGAGAGTTAGGATTTAGGGAGTGTGGTACTGGTACATGTGCACAGCCAGAGAGAGGACAGCTGTTGTCTAAGCAACTTATTTAAGAGAGCAGGATTGCTAGTGGTTCTGATTGATGGTGGGAGGACATTCCATGGCTTTGAGACAGTAAAAGTGTAAAGCATCTGACCAGCTAAGAGATTTCATTTTTCTACTTTGAGCAAGAGTTTATTTTCAGATCTAAGAGATCTATTTGGGTGGTATGTAGTAAGAAGATTAGAAAGAGCAGAGAAATTTTATGGTTTATATGTAAATTTCTGTGATTTTGTTAATTGTAAATATGTGAGATAATGTGGGAGTTCAAGCCAATTTCGTTGACATAGTGCAGAACAATGGTGAGAGGAGAATTTTGCATTTGTGACAAACTTAGCAATGTTGTTATAGCATGTGTCTAGTTTGGATTTCAAGGAGGATTTGATGTTGGTTAGGATAGGGGCACCATATAATAGAGAGGGTGGGGAAAAGATGAGGCAAGAGACATTTCTTAGGCATAGTTAAGGAAGTAGTTATGTCTATAGAGGATGCCCAATTTTTGATGTGTTTTTTTTGATTATGCTGTGAATATAGAGGTCGAATGTTAGGTTTTCATCTATGATGAAACCTAGCAGTTTAGTACTTGAAACAGCTTCAATAATAATGTTGCCTTGAGAATGAACAGTGAATTATTTTTTTGTAAATGGGTTCCTAGCATGGATCCTTGGGGAACATTTGTGGTCCTGTTAAGAAAAGGTAAGAAAGACTGTTGATATTTGGTAGATTGTTGCCTATTGGTAAGGTAGTTTGAGAACCATTTCAGTGCTGGGAGTGAAATTCCAAAGCTGGAGGGTTTGTTGAGAAGAAGGGGATGAGATACTGTATCAAATACTTTAGAGAGGTTGAGAAAGAGTGAGGAGACAGTATTGCCAGCATCACTGGCCTGGTTAACTGTATCCATAAAGGAAATAAAAGCTGTGGTGGTACTGTGACCGGGTCTGAAACTGTACTGAGTCGGAGAAAGGATTTGGTTTTGAACTAGATAATTAAGAAGCTGAGTATGAACACGTTTCCAAAATTTTAGAGATGGCAGAATGAATAGCAATTGGTCGGAAATTGAATGTTAGAGTTGGTATGGGTGAGAGTGAAAAGTTAGGTGAAGAGGAAGTAGTGGAGCATGGTGAGGATGGACTTGCTGGGTTGAAGTTAGTTTATGGAAAGGTGGTGGAGAGGTTTGCTATGGTGTCAACAAAATAGGGGTTGAAGAGTGAGGCTTTCTCAGTGGGTGTTTTATCTGGATTAGAACAAGGATTATTATTGGAGCCAGTGTAAAGTAAGGAACTGATTGTACTCCAAAACTTCTCTGGGTTTTGTTTATATTGGTTTTGGAGTGTGAAGTAGTATTGTTTCTTGTTTTTAGTGACTAGGTGTTTTACTTCGTCAAGTAACTTTTTATATTGAATGAGGTCAGAGGGATTTTTAGTTTTTTGCTATGCCTTCCATACTCTGTCTCTGGTGGTCATCAATTGTTGTGTGGGTTTGGTAAGCCAGCTGGCATGATTGGGTTTAGTCTCTTTTGACAGACTGGGGCTAAGCTATTTTAGATAATAAGGAATGTTGAACTGAAGAATTTGACAGTACCATCAAGGGGAAGAGATTTTAATATTTCCCAGTTGATACTTTGCAAGATTTCATTAAAGGTGGTTGGGTATAATACTTCCCAGTTCATACTTTGTAAGTTTTCATTAAAGTTAGGTGGGCAGAAGTGGGATAAGTCTGTAGTTTGCTTATACTGGCGATTATTTTGCTATGAGGTAGTTTTGTGTATTATGAAGGCAGATAAATAGTTGCTAGTACTATCTGGCAATGTGGCAAAAGTGGATATTCTACTGGGCTCTGAGACTATGATCCAATCTAGAATTGAGCCTTTGTTGTAGTTATTGCTGGGTCTGGTAATGCTGGTAATTAGCTGGATGTAGTTATATAGGTTAATATTGATAAAAGAATGCTGTTGGGAGATATCTAGCCAATTAATGTTAACATCTCCTAGGATGATTGTTTCATTTTTAATGTTATTAGAAGTCCAGGCAAGGATGTCTTCTAATATAGGAATGTTGTTGCCAGGGGAAATGTAAAGCACTACAATACAAAGGCTTTTACTCTTAAGTTATAGGAAGGCTACTAGTATTTCTGATGTACAGAACTGTGGGATGGGGTTTTGTTTATGGAAATATGGTGAAGTCATTTGGGTATATCAAGGCCACCTCCACCTTTATTCTGTAATCTGTCTGATCTAAGGCAAGCATAGTGGTGGAGGTGAAGTCTCTGTTGCAGCAGTAAAATCAGATTTGTTTAGACCTATCCACAAATGTAGGTGAGGGATTTTGTTTCTTATACATTGAAGGTTAAGGGTCATGAAGTTTAAGGATTTATAGGAGTTAGGGGAATAATAAGTGGAAGAGTGGGACCTGGGTTTGGATGTATATCCCCTCATTGAGGTAAGTTGCTATACATAGGTAGGGTTACAGTTTCCTGTTTCTTATTAGTTTCATATTGACGGTCTGGAGCAAAAGTTGTACCAGTTTTGTTTTAGAGGTGAAAGAGTTTTACTTTAATTTGTAGCACAAGGTCTGTTGCATATATACTAGAAGCTATTTCAGAAAAACTCAAGAGACTATGTGTCAATATGGCTGTTGTAGATGTAGGTTATGAGATATGAATAAATTTGTAGTGTATAATTAATAATAGTATTATAGGAAGAGTGTATGTAGAATGAGAAAAGTGTTCTGGGTGGAGTAGTAGTGGTAAGTTAGTAGATAAATGAGGTGGGGTTAGCAAGGAGTAGGTTATGTGAATCAGTTCAAAGGAAATGTGACAGGACAGTTGTGGAGGATGGGAAGTGTATAAAGAGTCTGACTGGATGATTTCTAAAGGATGGGAGGAGTTTGGTTGTTTGATGGAGTGTAATTGTATTTGTGCAGATGTTGGAAGAAGCTAGATGATTCAAAGGTTGAGACTGGATAGAGTGAATGCAGTGGGAGGGTATGATTGGGTATAAGTTTAATTGAAATGGGGGCGAGTGGGAATGGGGGTAGGGTAGAGGAGCAGATTGAGCCAGAGCATAGCAAGGGCAAATGGAGCAGGGATTCACTGAGATCCCAGGTATTGCCAGCAGAAACAATCTAAAAAAAGACCTGGTAAGTAATATTAATCTGGAAACAGTAAGAGGCAGGAAGATTCAGAAAGGATATAGAGTTTGACAGTGTATTTCTAAGGGAAAGGAGAATCCAAACAAGACTACAGTTGATGGAGGAAGAAATAGAGTTTGGTAGAATGATGGTGAAGCTGTGAGTAGAGTATGAAAAAAGTGGACAAGGACAAAGCAGCAGAAAAAACAGCTACCAGCAATATGTAGGTTTATTGTGTGTGTGTGGGGGGGGGGGGCAGCTGAGAGGGGAATGCAGAGCAGTTAAAGTAGAATAATGATGTACAGGCAGCTGCAAACTGTTATGAAGCAGTGATGTGGTGAAGTAATATAACATGCTTTCTTTACAGGTTACTGATAAATAAGCCACTGTGACAACTGTTGGTCAGATAGGTGTTCCAACCATGCAAAGGGTGAGTTTGGGTATGTGGGCATGATTGTGTAGCACAAATAACTTAAAAAAGGAAGAGGAGAGAGATCATCGATTAGAGTAAGGAAAAACCATGTTATGTAGGCACATTAGAGAGTCTGAAAGGTACAGGATGAGAGGAGCAGCTGGGTGAGTTCTTGAGTGTAGGGGCAAGGTGGTAGAGTTTCAGTGTGGATGAATGAATGAGTTGTTTTACAGCGTGAAAGAAAGCTACTGTTAGAAGCTACTGGTTGCGTGGGTAGCGTGTGTGGTAGATGAGTCAGTGTAATGAATTAGAAGGTATAGGTGGAGAAAGTTATGAAAGCAATAATAAAACAGGTGGAACAGGTAACACAGTGTTATAGCATCAGTTAAATAGCATCTATATGCTGTTGCTCAACAAAATAAAGCATTAACATCAGGTAAAAAGCATCAATGTAAAGTCACACAACAGTAATGGCAGGAACAGCATAAATCAAGTACACCTCAGATGAATGATTATTACAGATATATAGCAATATACAACCAGTTATAACCATAACTTTAAAGCCTAGAGCATACAATAACCAGAGTACATAATGAGCACAATTGACTGAGTCACAGTATTCTTACAATGTTGTCTTTTCATTGATAGAACAACAGCTGATTAAGTCACACATTCTTGCAAAAGTTGAGTCTTTATCCCAAGATGGTAAATTTGATATTATTTAACCTACACACAGTAGGAGTCTGTACTTTTTGTTAGCTTATTTAAAAACCTGGTCACAAGGATGATTCAGCCTTTTTAAACAGCAATTATCAGTAACATATGGAAAGGCATGGAAAATGGTAGTTATTTCTTGATTTTGCAAAATCTTTAGCAACTTTTGTTTTTATTAGTAAAAGCTTTAAGTGGGAACAAATAAGGTCTGGAGTTGCAATCAACTAGTCATTTTTAAGTGATTTACAATAAATTTCTTTGTTAAGAGACTTTGTACTGATGGAATTGGCAAAGTTTCTAGTATCAGTGCCTTTGAGCTAACCTGAGCCACCTGTGACCTTTCTCAGGGTTGCCTTGCTAATTAGTGTATTTATAATTGTTTCTTAATATATTGAACCTTTCATTAACCAGTTCTATTTTCTGCACAGGTATTAAGTTCTCACACATCGTTGTCCTCTCTATAAATGCAGTTCCTAAGGAATATAACAAATATAGACATATATCAAGCCTGTACACTACAAAAATCTATGTAAAACATATTTACAGAGAACAATGAGGTCACATAAACAAGTATGGACTTCTTTGTGATAAATAACCTAGAATCAGAAAGTATTTCATTACCATAACTGCATTATACACAACCAGTGATACCATCTATAACAATATAAATGATTCCAAACTAACGCAAGATCTGTTCATTCACATGACTAGAGTATTTGAAAGAGTAAATCATAACCTGATCCTTTACTAACAGAAAATTCAGTTTTGGCCCAAATACAAAAGTACGGTTTCAATGTTACCTCCAAAAAAAGAATTCCAAAACCTAAGAACTTGCCTTTCAACTGAAGACACTATTGACACAAGTGGTCTACAAGATCTACCCTTGGTGAATTGTTATTTTTACTATTTGTGAATGATATATCCTTTGATCTGCCCCACCTCAGCTTGACTTGATCTTTTATGCAGATGCTCTTTTACTACTTGAATAATTTAAGATCACTGTGACCTTTCAACAGAAACTACAGTCTAGGCTTCCAGATTTACACCAATGGGTAAATATAAATATGGCCCCAATCAATCCCCTGAAGTCTAATATTACGATAGTCTGTAAATCCCCACATCTAATTATTACTGATACATATGACTGGCCACTATAACTAGTAACAGATCAAAAGTACCAAGGGATCACCCCAGACCCTTCTCTTTCATTGGCTAAGCATACTGACAATATTATTAGTAAAATGCTCCGCCAACTAAAACTATCCTGTAGTATGTCACATCTCCTCACCCTTCATCTTGTACTTCTCCTTAAAATCAAATATGGGCTCTCGCTTATTACCTTACATCCCAGCTCAAACACATATAACATGCAAACTATAATAAACAAAATCTGCAGATTTTTTTCTTCTTGCAGAATCCCAAACTCATCACTGCACATACAATTTCTGCAGTGATGTGACTTTCTACCATTCAATTACAGAGACACGTTTTATCTGTTAGTTCTACAAGCTGTTAAAACTGGGACACTATCCCCACCTCGAAAACAAAGTTATAAATCAAGGAGCTAAATTATACCCTTAGAGACAGCCAAGAAGAATGCATTATCCTCATTAGACCCCATTTAAAACTTAGCAGAAATATTTGTCTCTATACTTGGTCCAGCTGTTGGAATCAGCTGCCTGCAGCAGTCAGATAGCAATAAACCAATTATTTAGAAAGAAACTAAATGGACAACTGTTTAAGGTCATATAGTAAAAAATAAACAACAAGATGACTCGGAACGGTACAATAAAAGCAAGTAAATAAAAATAAAATAAATGTACCGAGCCTGCAAGGCTTAAAATAAAACCAATTTTTAATACACAAGAGAACAAGATAAAACAAAGTAAGCGCTTTCACGGTTCTCACACCGCTTCATTAGACATTCTCAATACAGAAAGAAAGCAATTAAATAGGACTGCAAAGAAACAATCAAACCAGTAAAAGACAAGCCTCTAATTAAAAAGACTATAGTAGTGTTTCAGAGGGGGGTGCCTTCAAAAAAGGTTTTAAAGTGAAAACACCATTGAGACCTGGAGGTCTCTCTGCATTAAGAAGCAGTATCCACTTCTGTTCTGCTGCTTCTGTACGATTGGGCAGGTCACCGCCCCTCATATCTAAGTCTAAAACCTGAAGTACCAAAAATTTTAAAATGTGTTACCCCATTTTCTAAAGTATGTAATGCCAAAACATTACTTTCTTTTTTATTCTTAATGTCCCTTTGGTGCTCTAAAACCCTTTCTTTAAGGGCTCTATTAGTCTTACCTATGTAAAAAACATGACACAACTGGCAGGAGGCAAAGTAAACAATGTTAGCTGTTTTACAATCAGCATAAAAACTAGCATTAATGGTAAAACCTATGTTGGGATGTGTGTATGTCTGTAGGGTACTAATATATTTGCAAGCTGAACAATTCCTACAGGGAAAGGTGCCAGTCCTAGTAGACTCTAACCTATTGTTAACAGAGGAAGATCTATAACAAAGATGCTTCTTCAAGGACTTATTTCTAAAAGAGAAATAGGGTCTCTCACCAATCTTCCCTCTAAGTTCTGGTACACAATTCAAAAGTTTCCAATTATCCTTAATGATGTAACAAAAATTGCTGATGTCACTAGAATATTGTAATGAAACCCTAAAAAATATCTTTGTCAGCCACTGCAACACAACTGGATCATTACTGAGCTGACCAGCCTCAAAGTGAGGTATACACCTACCTTCCCTCTGTGTCCAGGCTTCTGAGACACATGCATCTATCTCAGGACCAGTATAGCCCCTCTCAAGGAATTTCTGTTTCAGTAATTCGAGGGCTTTGTGTGCAGCCTGATCATCATTGTGCAAGCGTAACAATCTATACACTTGGCCCTTCAAAACATTAAGGGGGATATGTCTAGGGTGCATACTTCTTTTATGTAAAAGAACATTTTTCCATGTAGGTTTCCTGTAAATGCTAGTAGTAAGGTTAGCTAGGTCAGACCTACTCATCTGAACATCCAGGAAATCTATATTTTCAGCAGAATATTCATATGTGAATCTAAGGAAACTAGTCATTTGATCTAAAAATTCAATAAAACTTTCTAGTTGTTTCACAGTTCCTTGCCGTAACAAAAAAATATCATCCACAAAACGAACGTACCAATGGACACAATCAAAATAAATATTCTCACATGTTAATAAATAAGTCTTTTCCCATTGTACAAGTGCTAGGATGGCATAGCTATTTGCACAAGTAGTGTCCATAGCCACTCCAACCTACTGCAGAAAGAATTCACGTTAAAAAATGCAGACATTATTTTCCAACACAATATCAAGTAGAGAGTAAATAAGTGTGACCATGTTTCTTGTAAAGCAATTATTCTCAACTAGGAATGACATAATGCTATCCACTCCCCAGTCATTGGGGATTCTAGAAAATAAAGACTCAATATCTAAGGTAACAAAAATATAATCCCTACCAAAATCCAACATTTTAACATAAAGTCTTTCCAAAAAGGTTTTACTATCCTTCAAAACACCGTCACATTGTTCCAATAGGGGATGCAAAGTATTCTCTATAAAAATCGACAAGGGTTCCATGCACCGCCCTCTACCCGAAACTATGGGATGCATGGGTGATAGAACCAAGGTCTTGTGGATTTTCGGTAGACCATATATAGTTAGAACAAGGGGTTGCTCAACATTAAAATACTTAAAAAGATTCTCATCTATGAGACCAGTCATAAGTAAATCAAAAATTAAAAAAGAAACTTTTTCCATTATACCGTTTCCAATCAGCTTAGAGACATTCTGATAAGTATTAGCATCATTTAGCAACAATCTAATTTGTTGAGTGTATAAATCCCTATCTAAAATTACAATGCCACCCACCTCTTTAAGGTCACCAAATGATCTTGCTTCTATGAAAATGACTAGCCCTTGAAACTCACACTGCTGACACATCTTTCTTGTAAAGATACTTTAAACAAATGACCACTTGTTGAAAGCTCACCTTAATTACACATAGTGTAAATAATATCACTTGCATTTATAATTGTAAATAACATACACATTATTTGCTCTATGTGGCTACTGTATTATTTACAACTCTGTATATTCTTTAGTCTAAGTCTGATTTTCTGTTTGTGTCTTGTACCTGAGCAGTGGCTGGAAAGGATCTTTCTATCAGACCACTTACCCATTTATCCAACTGAAATAAAAATAAATAAAAAAGGGACTGATATATTCAAGGATATAAATGGTATGTTAATCAATAAAACTTAGATTTATTTTTAGATGATATTATTTTGTACCTGTTAAATTCAGAAAAAGATATTTCAGTATTATGGAACATTTTGAGACTATTTCGAGCATTTTTGAGACATATGGTTAATGAAGATAAAACAAAAGCTATAACAGTAAAGTATGTTCCCAAACATGAATTGGCTCAGTGATACCGGTATTTATGGGAACATAAGAAGTGTTTACTTGTAAGGATTAAAAAAGGATTATGTTGTGGCAGCTAAGGATATATGGGAAAAGGTTAAATAAAGATAAAACAAAAATTTAGAAATTGGACTTTCTTGATTTTGGATATAAAAATTAAAATGCAGGCAGTGTAAACACATTTCGTCCTTTAGTTTTATATACAGGCCAGGCATATTTTTATCTACAGGAGGAAGTAACAGATGATAATTAATAAAGAGATGAAGGAATTTATTTGGCAGGGGAAGAGGACAGGAGTTAAGTGCCTAAGTAGATTCACTCCTTAGAACAAGGTGGTTTAGGGTCTCCTGATTTGAAGGGATAGCTCAGAGTTATGCAGTTAGGGCTCTTATTCAAAACACCACAGAATGTTATAAATCAAAGTGGAAAGCGATGGTGATGAGGCAAGAAGTAAGTTGAAGAAGTAAGGGAGGGTAGAATTTTGGATGCAGATCCTTAAGGAGAATAACAACAATCATACAGAGCATTTAGGAGTCTGAATGGAGAGATATGTCAGCAAGCAAAGGAGGGTAATATTGCTAAAACTGAATTCATCCTTAAGTCTTGGTGAGCACTTTCATGAGATGGACTCTGTCATTCACAAAATCTCACCAAGATGACACTGATATATATTTTATATAGCATGTATCATGGACAGAAGTAGGTCAAAAATTAAAAAAAAGACATAGTTCGGTGCACAAGACCCAGGATAAAAAACTGCCCAATCCTAGTAAGCGCACTGGTGCCAGGACTGGAAAAAATGATAGTGTAGGATCCTCAAAATATGAAAACATTCCTACAATGTGGGCATGCCCTCCCAGAGGGAGGATGCCCCCCCCCCCCCATTGTAGAAGGAAGTAGCAGTCCACAAAAATCACAAAAACAAATAGGCCAAAGAAGAGCCATAAAGATGATAAAGTGGACTATTGAGCATAAGAAAGAAATTATGTATTGCTACTATTAAGCAAAAAGCCCATAATTTCCAGACACAAGATATATAAAAAGATTGAGAGAAATTAGATGAAAGAAAAATACTTCCTCAAGAAAAACTGTCTGAAGCTTCAAATAAAAATAATACAGCAGATTTGTGAAAAAAACATTATATAGACTAAGAAACTTTGAGCTGTTTGGAAAAAGAAGCATCTGAGGAATTGTGAAATTATAAACAATAAAACCTAGAGATTTTTGAAAAGTATAAAAAAGAAATATGGATGTGAGAGAGAGATTTGATATACTCAATTCTCTGCCAGAGGTCACCAGGTTTTCCCATGGAAAGTTTTTTTTTTCTTTTTTTTAACCTGCCGTATTTACCATACTAAATACTGGCAATATCTTACTGTAAGGACATTATCACCAGACTGATGCCTTAACTGGCATTTCATGCAAAAAACCCTGATTTTTCAGTGTTTGCTTAGTCATTTTACAAATTGACTACTTTTAGATCTTCTTAATCTTGACTTTAATGTATACTTAGATATATATTCTCATGTATTGTATTGATTACACTGTATTGTATTTTGGAGCTTTTCTCCCCGGGCCTCCACTGAAAATGGACCTGTGTCCAGTCGTACTTCCCCGGAAATGTAAAAAAATAAAATAAAATAAAATAATACGATGCAATATTTATGCAAAGTTGAAAGTCAAATTAATCAATACAAAAAGGGCAGACTCAAAGATATTCAAAGAGAAATATGCGCAAAAGCATGCAGATATGGAAAATTTCACAATAAAAAAAATCACAAAGTGGGAATGTAGAAAAGAAGTAAAAAAAAGAAGCTGAAGTTATAGAATGCCTTTGAAGTGAAGGATTTGGTGTAGAACGTAAGGAGAAGCAGGAAGATCAGGAGACATCTAAAGAAGAAATATGGGCATGGAAAAGAAAACAAAATTAATACGGTATAATATTTATGCAAAGGAGAAAGCAAAACTAACCAATACAAAAACAGCAGCACCAAAGCTATCTGAAGAGAAATACAGGGAAAGGAATCCGGACATGGAAAACTTTACAATACAAAAATAAGAAGTCAAAGAGGAAAATTAGAAAAGGAGATTAGTAATGGAGAAGTTAAAGAAATTGAAATTGAGGTGATAAAGTACCTGCAAAGTGAAGGATTCAGTGTAGGAAATGTAATTAAGAAAGCACCACAGCAGGATAGAGTCATAAATATCCAAATTAAGGGGAATCAGTGGAACAGGAAGCAATTGGTCAGGTGCCGTATGAAGATATTTCAGAGCCTTCCACAGGAAACCAGTTTAAACATTCACATGAAGCTGGACAGCAAGGGAAGGAACAGGAAACTGTGGAAACTCTGAAGTCAATGTTGAGGAGTGATAGGCCGGTGAGTTCCTATATGACAGAGCAGGAGATGACACAGGATGAAATTGAAGAGAATGTGGTACAGGAAGATGCTATAGAACTTTCTATAGAATGCCCACAGGAAATGAAGAACAAAAAATGTGCCCTCAGTTTAGAAGAAAATAATCTAAGAGAAGAGTTGCTTGATTTAATAGAGATGGACAGACATATTAAGATCAATGAAAGAAATAGACTACAGAAGGTCAATAAAACCCCAGAAGTCAGAAGTTTAATAAAACAAATGAACACAGTAATTAGGACAGTCATAGAGATCCAGGCTATATTACTGTGCAGTTAAATTAATAACAGATAATATTTTACCACAAGAACACAGGATGAGGGAAAAGAAGCGTTGAAATAGAACACCATCATGGAAGTATCAAATAGAGAAAACTATAAAGCAATTAAGACAAGTGTCACTGATAGAGGAGTGACAAGTGGAGTACCACAGGGTTCTGTCCTGGGAACTCTCCTGTTTGGTATCTACTTGTCTGAAGTACAGACTAATACAGAAGGCCTCTGGCTAACAAAGTTCGCAGATGACTGCAAACTAAGAGCCATAGTCAAGTCCCCAAATGATGTGGACATCCTACAGAAAGGCCTCACTGAGACAGATGCCTGGTGTCAGAGCCATGGCCTCAACCTCAATGCCAAAAAGTGCAGTGTCATCCCCTTTGGTAAAAACTCTGTACCCATGAACTACCGCATAGGCAGCAATCTACTTAACACCGAATGCATGATAAGAGACCTTGGGACCCAGGTGGACAGTAGTCTCTCCTTTGATAGTCACATCCCCACAGTAGTCAGGAAGTCCTTCTAAGTGGCACACCTCATCATAAAAGGGTTCTCATCCAGGAAAAAAGAGGTCATTGTTCCCCTCTACTCGACACTCATTAGACCCATTATAGAGTACAACGCCCCTTTTGGAATGTACCTCACAAGACATCTGCAGCAGCTGGAAAGGCCACAGAAGTACCTCACAAAGGGGATTACTGGCCTCAAACATATGCCCTACACTGACTGCCTCAAAAAAACTCTGGCTTTACTCCATAGCATATCGCCTACTCCGAGGTGATCTCTGCCTAACATATAAAGCTATGTCAAACCCAGAGCTGTTGAACATGCTACACCTAAAGAAATCCCAATCCCTCTGAGCTACACACTCTAGGGACCTAAACCTTGTCACCACAATAAACAGGACATGCTGGAGGGATAAATTCATGTCCCAGAGACTTCCTATACTCTGGAACAAGCTACCCATCTATGTCAAGCAAAGTTCTTCATTAGCACTCTTCAAGAAAAATCTTGATGAGTGGATGGGAAATAGGAAATACACCCCGGGGATCACTTCTGTGTCTCTGCTCGACAGTGGCACAGGAAAATAACTTTCTTGGGTGGTGTAAGCCATGGAACCTTGCTGGCTAGGCTTATGTAGGCCCTTGGGCCGATAGCCTAGTACCTACCTATGAACATACGAACCTATTACCAGAACTGCTATAAGAGTATAGAAGAGGGAACAGATCAACAAAAATACTCAAATATAACGTGATAAAAGCAATGCACAGTAATATAACAGATGAGGATTTATCATGCACTATTGCAAATGTTTGTATGTCTTTCGGCTTTTCCCAGTTAGGGGTCACCACAGCAGATCTCCAGTCCGCTAATAATTGGCAGTAGATTTATATGGTGCGGAGTTGCCAGCCTGATGCCCAACCTTCAAAGAAGGCACACCCGTTCACACACACACACACATTCCAGGCCACGGTGGTGCAGCTATTAGCGTTGTTGCCTCACAGCAAGAGGTTTTCCCATTCGATTCTTGGCTGGAGCACCTTCTGTGTGGAGTCTGCATCCCTGTGGTCAAGTGATGCTTAAAGATCATGCACTATTGCAAATAATAAACTAAAAATATCAGCACAGGCAGAAAAACTTAGAAGATACACAGATAAATATAAAGGAAAAATACAAAATAAGAAATTTATTGATGACCCAAAGATGTTTATAGAGAATTGGGAAACAAGGTAAAAGGAATTAAAAAACTACCAAAAAAAGAAGAAATAGATAAATTTTGGACAAGTATCTATGAAGATACTGTGGAACATAACAAAGATGCTAAATGTATAGAAGTAAAAGAGAGCATAAATAGTTCAAAGGTACAGAATATGAAATGGGATGAAGTAACAGCCAGAGAGATTGAAACAAAGTTAAGAAAAGACTCTAATTGGAAAACCCCAGGCCCAGATGTAGTACCGAATTTCTGGTTAAAAGTATTAGCATCTTTGCATGAAGATTTAGCCATGAGTAAGAACTATTTATATGCACAGCCTGAACAGACACCAACTTGGCTAACAACAGGAAAAACAATACTCCTACTTAAGAGTGAACCTGCAAGCTACCCTAAAAATTATAGGCCAATAACTTGCCTTCTGATAATGTATAAATTATATACTGGAATTGATGCAGACGGAGTTTATAGTCATTTAGAAGAAAACTCAATTATGGCATTAGAACAAAAGGGCAATAAAAGAAAGTCATATGGAACAAAGTATCATTTGTTGTTAAATAGAGGTATAGTGGAGAACTTTAAAAACAGGAAGAATCTAAGTATGACATGGATTCACTACTAAAAAATAATTTGACAGTATCCCACATTCATGGATAAAAGAGTGCTTAAAAATGTATAAGATACACTCTACACTAATAAATTACATCCCAGTGACTATGAAACAGTGGCAAACTACGTTGCAATTAAGACATGATAAAGGGCAAATTATTATTCCAGTGATAAAAATCCAAAGGGGGATATTCCAGGGTGACTCTCTGTCACCACTGCTCTTTTGCCTTGCCCTTAACCCATTAAGCTGTCTACTTAACATATTAGGTCAAGGGTATAGGTTGGCTCCCAGACAGCAACAAAGTGTAAATAGTTCTCATTTTCTCTTTGTCGATGATTTAAAATTTTGTAGCTCATCAGATGAGGAACTGAAAGCACAACTGCAAGTGATCAAACCTTTTTCATATGACATAAGGTCATTTGATCTTGATAAATGTGCAAAAGCAACCGTTAAAGCAGGAACGTTGCAGCACAAAGAAAAATCAGGTTGGGACAAGAATGTGATATAAAAGAATTGAGCAAGAGGGAGTGTATAAATATTTAGGAATGGATGAAGGATCCACAATAAAACATGAACAAATGTGAATAAAACTTAGTAAGAAATATTTTAGAAGACTTAAATGAATCCTGAAAACAGAGTTGACAACTAGGAACAAAATTTAAGCTACAAACCAATTTGCTGTTCTTGTCCTAACCTACAGTTTTGGAGTGATGGACTGGCCCCAAAAGGTGTTGGATAGATAAGACAGGAAAACAAGAAGAATGCTTCATGCTCATCAATGATTTATAAAAATTAGTGCAAACCAACATTATATATTCCCTAATCCAAAGGAGGTATGGGCCGCCTCAAAATTGATTACATGTATAGATCTGCAATTGTGGGACTGCATACAAATCTTCTGACCTCACAAGACCCAAACATATTGAAAGTTTTTAAACATGAGGAGAATAAATCTAAGATGACTTCCATCCTTAGGCTAGCAGAAGCATATCAGTGTCAAGCAGGAATAGAAATCAAACCAGAAGTAGATAAAAATCAGGCAGCAACAGAATGTGCCAAAAAACAAAAGAAAGAATATAAAGTGAAGGATCAGATGAGAAGGTAAGAAATGTGGAAAATGCATAAATATAGTTGCAATTACTGAAAACTCCTGGAAGAACCTCATGTTGATCAGGATCGAATACAAGAATGGTTAAGGAGAGGTGAATTCAAACCAAAAGATGAAATATTAATGTTGGCGGCCCAAAATAGTGGGCTGCATACATGTTGGTTCACAAAGTCCATTGAAGATGTGGGAGAAACAGACAAATGTAGGTTTTGTAAAACAGAATTGGAAACAGTCACACACCTCGTTGCTGGTTGTAATATACTAATGGCAGAAGGATGGTATACTGAAAGGTGGGTTTATATTAGAAGAACAAAATGAAACAGCATATGGAACTTGGGGGAAAAAATCGATGTTCTGTAACTTTGCTGTTTTAAGACTTTGGGCTTTACGTGTCAAAAAAAGAGCGAACGCTCTTTTGTCACATTGTTCTTCTAATATACACCCCTGAAAGGCATAATAATGTGGCAAGACTGTTGCACTGGGGATTGTGTAAACATTATAATATTGAAGTAGCTAAAAAGCACTGGAAACATGAGCCACAAAGCAACACAGAAAAGTCTACATCACATGGGATCATCCATTACCAAGAGTTCAAAAGATAGATGTGAGAAAATCAGACATAGTGGTCCATGAAAAGAAGACAAAAGTAGCACTGATAATTGAAATCACTACACCCAGTGACTACAGTGTCTTGCACACAATCGTATTTAGATATGTTACCAATACATTTAACTTCATACAAATTGCAGAAGGAATCATTATTGGGTACATTGAGGGTGCTGCGTAAAGCACTTCTGGCTGACATCCAAAACTGAAACAATGCTAATTTCATGAACTTTAATCATACTGTGACTAAGGAATGGAGTCCATTCCCATCATGGTATTAGAAATCAAAAAAATCTGGACAAATTAAAAAAAGAGAAGCATTTATAAAGTATCATAAATGATTCTAAGAACTAAGCAAGAGCAGGATTGGGAAAAGCCAATTTTACCAATAGCGCTGACTGCAAGCAGTGTTCAACAAAATAGGCAAGATGGGGTTGAAATTTACTGGAGTAAATGAGCAAGTGAACCAAGGTATTTGGGGCAAATAACTAGGGCAGGAAGGCAATAGAATGGGATAAAGTCAAGCAGACATTTGGACTACAGCCTAGAGACTGCCTTCTTCCCTATCAGGTATGGGTATCAGAGTGTAAGAAAAGAGAAGGGACAGGGGAGTCATAAAAGGAAGATGTGCTTTGGTAGAGTTTTTAGTCAAATCAAGAAGAGAAGCTGCTACTAAAAAGGGATAATTAGCGGGGCATGTAAAATACTTCATGATAACTGTAAGAATCAAGCATAGGAAGTTAAAAAAGGTTTGGAAGAGACTGGAAAGACAATTTACAAAGGAGCAATGGTGTGACGTTTGTATGGCATCCAAATATGTCCCGGTTTAGGATTATTGCTTGGAAGTGTTTGCATAGGTATTGCTATAGCCCAAGCAGACTTCAGAATATTTTTTCAGGTAGATTGCAGATGTTGGAGGTGTGATGGGACAGAAACAGATAACTGGGAACATGTTTTAGGAATATAATGAGTTGGCAGATTTTAAAGATTATACTCAACAACTTAAATTGAAGGTAATAATTTAAAACACAGTAAAAGCCCATGCAGTCTTTATTCCATTATAGACTCATAACATTTAGCACCTCAGCTAACATTTTTAAAGATTTTAAAAATTCCCTACAGAGTAATTTGTGATAAATGTTGAAAGAACAAATTGCTGTAACTACAGAAATGATTCTTTTGATCTGAGACATCAGATCTGAATTATCTAGATACTGTAAGGCCTTATAAGTTTAATGTTATCGGCTGCCAAAAAAGCAATCACTAGAAAATATAAACCACAAATTCTCCTCTTCTCCACAATATAAAACAACTCTGACCACAAACCACTTGTTATTGTGAACAAGACAACCAGGAAAATCAAATTTCTTTTATTCTCTCTAGTGCTTCGGTGTTTCCACCTTCAAGGAATATCAAACAGTAAAAACACAAACCAAACTTTCTTATATATTACATTCAATTAGCAGCACCTGTTTACCAATTACACAACAGTTTACCTTAAAGCAAACACTTCCAATTTATTTCATTATTAAGACCATTAGGCATCATAGTTTTATATTTTAAAATAAAAATACTTTCTTTATATAATAATTTTTGTTTCAATACATTTTCATCCATACTCAAACACTTTACAGTCTCTAAAACAGTACCCTGTAACAGGGCCCCATTACTATTGTGAAACATTCTAAAATGTGCAGCAATTATTTTATCCTCCCTATTATTTTTAACATCTCTTATGTGCTCCATGAATCTAACACAAAATTCTCTCTTAGTTTCCCCTATGTAATAAAGCTCACATGGGCATCTTAATACATATATTACCCCTCTACTTCTACACGTGTATGTATCTCTAGGCTCAAATTTAACCCCATTTATATTCCTAAATGTATTAACAGCATTATTACAAATACTGCATCTATTGCAGCACATTGTACCTCGACTCAAGATAGTTCTCGGTATTGCTATTTTTGGCATAGAGAATTTACCATGTACCACCATGTCCTTTAAATTTCTGCCCCTTTTGTAAGAAAAAAAATGGTTTATAAGGAAGAATATTTGCCAAAGCTTTATCTCCCAACAAATATTTCCAATAATACTCTATTAAAGCTTTTATTTCTTCACTTTTTATATTATATCATTGTTACATAGTAAATAGCATCTCCTTTCCCCTTACTCTCTCCAAGAAAACTGTTATTATGTTGTTTATTCATTCTTTTATTTGTATATAAATCCCCTTTCATATTTAACTTTCTCATTATTTTAATATAAGCCTTTTTAAAATTATTTGGGTCATAGCCCCTGTACAAAAACATTTGATTAGTTCTTTCCATCTCTTTCACCAATTCATTCTTATTGCTACACAACCGTGAAACACGTACCAATTCTCCATATGGTAATGTTTCTAACACACGGGGAGGGTGGCAACTGGTGGCATGTAGATACTGATTACTGTCCACGAATTTCCTATGAATATTGGACAAAATGCTCCTATCTTCTATGCCTTCCAAAATAAGATCAAGATATACAACTTTGTTCCCTTTCTGAAGTCCATCAAAAGCAAGACCAAAGGGATATCTATGCATATCTGTTATAAAACTTTCTACCTTTTCTTCACCCCCATCACATATAAAATTAAATCAATAAAACGAAAATAAAAATCCACATATTTTTTCATAAAATCCAAATTGAATAGAAACTTTTTTTCAAAAAAAGACATAAACAAGTTTGCGTACATGGGGCAAAAGCTGCCCCCATCGCTGTACCTTGTTTCTGTCTATATAATACATTGTCAAAGTAAAAATAGTTATTTTTCAAACAAAACTCAACAATATTGGTGACAAAATGAGATAAAGGGCTATCACCCATAAAATACTTTATCATCTCTAAACCATCCTTATGGTGGATAGAGGTGTATAGGCTCTTAACATCAAACTACTGGGGAAATTTTATATAAAAAATCTACACTATCCTTTATATACACAGGGGATTTGAGAACATGGGGCAATAATAACTCGTGTAATATTAGACTAATGTTATGCAAAAAGTAATTGCAAGCTGAAATAATAGGTCTTCCCGGAGGTTTAACTAACTCTTGTGTATTTTAGGCAGACAGAAAAAAATAGCTATTTCACTTCTTTGGTTAAATAACCTATCCCTGACATCTCTTTCTTTGAAAAAACCTAATCTGACACTTCTGTCTGAAATTCTCTCAAATTCAGCCATAGCTTGCTCATATTTCTTTTTATCACATTTCTCCTAGACCTCAATATTATTTAGATGTTCCATACACATACTATGCTATTGTAATACATTCATGGTGACTATTTTATTCCCTTTGTCCGAGGGTTTAATTACTATGTCCTCTCTTTCACTTAATGTTTTCAAAGCCTGCCATTCTTTTATAGTTAAATTATAAGACGCTTCATGTTTATTTAATATTATTTTATCACAAATATTTTCAGTTCCAAATGCTATCATGGAACCAAATTGTGTAATACGTTGGTTGACAAAAGGTGGCATAAACTTATTAAAAGCTGGTATGTGTGAAACATCAATTTTACAATCAGCATTAGAAACCACATTGTTAACACTCGTGTCTAAATAACTTTCATCCATCTCTTCATTTCAAGAAAATAAACTGTCCTCAGATTCATCATGGAGTGAAGGATTAAATGCTGCATTTTCATTAATAGAATCCCTAGAAAAATAATATTTCAAATGTATTTTCCTCAAGAATTTAAACACTTCCTGTTTGACTATGTGCCCTCGAGGTAACACAGTCGGTACAAATTTTAGTCCCAAACTTAACACAGAAAACTGTTCTTGGGTCAATTCATACTGGGATAAATTCAAAACTATATTTGGTTCAGTACATACCTTATTTTCTGAACCTTTTATTATGTTGCTGTCCATTTCTGTAGCCCTGTTGAAAATCCGCCTGGTAACCTCTCTCTGAGTTACTGGCATATGTCCCAAAATTTCTAGTCCATTTTTGTCCCTGTTGTCCATGTTGCTGCTGGTTAAGTGATGATCCCCCTTGCTTCTGAAAAGTTTGTAAATGTTCTTGAGGGTGCTGCGGTGGAGGTAACTCTGGAAACTCGCTGCTTGTATCAAACCAGCTTTCTTCCCCTGACGATACGAATGAAGACGAAGGCGTGCTTTTAAACCTCACATGTTGATGTTTACCTTGCTTACCAGCTCTCCGATTGGTTGAATATGTAAAGGCAAGCTCTGCCTCATATTCATTGATGTCCCGCATCAGTTTGGATTTTTTGAGTTCAATCAACTCCGCTTCCAAAGAAAATAGCTTTTCATTAGTTGTTTCTAAAAAAGCATTGATACTTGCAGTGTTCATGGAATCACTAATTGTCTGGGATAACCCGGCCAGTTCTTGTTTGAGTTTACAATAACAAGTGGTTTGTGGTCAGAGTTGTTTTAAATCACTAGAAAATGGCCTAAATCAATTATAATACTAAGAAGTCAATATTGTAAAGGAGTTAAAAGGAATTAGAGGTGGGATTATTTGAAAAAGGATGGAGCAAAGTACATAGAAATAAACTGAATTTGTGGGAACAGGGTTTAAACGAAGTCAGGAACTGAGCAATTTATGTACTGTTGGAGTTTATGCTAATTGATAACCCAAAACTATGAATATATGTATATTGCATGAAAAATATTACTGTGTTTTGTTTTTTCTTCTATTAATGTATGCGCACCTATGTCACTGACTACAACAGGGTGTAATAAAGATGTTAAAAAGAACAGATATAACTAAGTTAACAGAAAGTCTCATTTCATATAAACTGCAGGATCCAAATAAATTTGATTCCATAAGTCATTAAACGAGCTCCTTATATTACCTGAAAGTTTTGTTGGTAATTGTCTTGTCTTGTAAAGCTGATCATTTAGGTGGAAACACATCCCAATGACATGCATATTTGTTGAACAATCTTTTGGTAAAGTTGGGCCACAAACCTAAAAAAAAACCAAGTACATGTAAAATTAAACATTACACTCGGAAGGCATTGTAACAGTCAATCACTGGGTCACTCAATAAATAAATAAATAAATAAACAAATAAATAAATAAATAAATAAATAACTGGTTGTGCACATCCACTTTTGAACAGATTTTCAGGATCCTGGAGTTCACAGACTGCAAGGATTAACACAGAGAGTACAATAAGAGGTATATTACATCACAGCAGAAACACACGATTCTGGCACAAAAACAAGTTATTAAGTACCAGCAATGTGCAGATGAGGGCAAACTGATAGACAGGATATGCTTTCAGGCTGGCAAGAAATTTACTTGTATTTTACTTTTGGTACAAAAAAATGCACTGACGATACAGTTTTTCTAAATTAATTGATGAATTTTAAGTGAGAAATAAAGACAAATAAGAATAAGGGAGGTTAGAGAGACGAGTCTAAAGGGATTCAGGTCTCTTAGTGACACTGCAAATAAATGCTGTCATACAGAGCAACCCTCTGTTCCGAGAAATAAAACTTGGCTGATATATTTCACTACAGCACTGGATAATTACTACTGAAGGGTATGTTCTGAAAAGTATAAATTCCATAGTTAGAAAGGAGGATTTAGTAAACAATAGGGTAAAGTAATAAAGGAAGAAAAAAAGGTAATAGAAAAAAGCAATAGCCCATCTGGAATGGTGTGAATATAGAGCAGGTGAGCATGCACTCCTTCAAAACTAAAGATTGTAGGCGGTAGCTTCTTCTCAGGTCCATATTCGTCACAGCAGTTTATGATGGAGTCCGTATTCACTTAATAATTGTCTTTAACTTTTAGGTGGTTGGCTACAGCATTCTACATATCCCTTTTTAACAGAGCTGCAAAAGATAAACATTCATAAAACATAATCATTATAAAAGCATATATTTTTGCAATTCATTGGGACTTTCTAAGTCCAAGTCTAACTATGCAACAGATACAATCAGGTGAAAAGCCATAACCAGGACGATTGCCATGTTTTGTTCTACATGTAAATCCTAAATCATTTAAGTCACTTGAGAATAGTTTTAGGAAAGGATAGTGTCTATTTAACATATATGTGTTATTGTTTCCAGTTACCACACATCCCTTAAAGTCCTTTACAAAGTACGGCTTGCTAATGTACAATGCTAAATGCTTGCTCTGATCTACGTTTTTTTAAACAAATTCTCTTATCAGGAAATTGCATTCATTTATCTGGCTTCTTGACTCTACATAGATTTTCTTCTAACACTGTTGCTCACCTGATCTTTTGTGACTGTGTCTTGACTCATATGAACTCATATCTGAACATCAGGCTGGCTTGTGTTGCCTCTGTTATAAGACATACTATAGTGTTCTAGCTTTAAACTAGTTGTCTCCATGGTGTGTTGGCACTAGCACTCACTATAGTATTCTATCTGTAAGCTATGAGTTTTTCCATTCTATCATTTCTTGTGGTTATAACAGAGTCGTAAATTGATAACTTGACAACTGTAGCTGTACCTAAGTATTATAGAGCTGAAAGAAATGGTGAACTATTATCTGATTTGATTGTAGTACTTGTGCCAAACATTAGGAAGTCACTTCCTATGTCTGGGCAGTTGCTATGTGATTTACTTATTCTTTTATTTTAATATTCTTAAAGCCGATGTTTAGAAAGGGGGGGACCCAGAGGTATAGCTAAGGAATGATGAAGGGGCAGCCTCCTTGCATACAAGGTGTCGGAGTACACAATCATCAATGTCGGTATTTGGTTTCTGAATGCTCATACCACATTTATGGTCAAGGTTAAAATGCCCAGCACTCATTTTTTTGCTTATTAGTTTAAAGTTGTGGGGGGGGCGGCAGATTGCAGAACAGCACAAGGCACTAGAAGAGTTAACTTTGACTCTGAGGTGACCTCTTCTAATCTCAGCACCATGTGTTATCTGCTCCAAACAGACTTTATATGATGACTGAGTAGTGAATGCCATGAAAACAAAACACAGAATGCCCCTTCAAGAGTTAATATGTGACTAAAAGAAGTGACAAGTCCTATAGTATGAATGTTTAGGGCTTACCTTTTAATCTGTAGATTTTCTTTATCTGTAAGCCTTTTCTAAATGATTAATGTTTTAGGTTTTGAGGCTACAAAAGGCAGCATTACTTACAAATTAAAGAGATGTAAAGGGGAAGTATAGCTTTCATTCTGATTACAAGTGGCTTTGAGTATCATAAAGAAAATTCTTTTACATTTATGGATCACTTTTGACCAAACTTTAATGAAAGCTGAGTGTATTATTTATTGTTCTTCCAAAGACAATAATCTGGTGATCTCTCCTCGCTGTCTGTCTGTTCAGCTGACTATACTGCATTGTTTGGTGTTCAAAGATAAAGCAGTAAAGCATAAATTAAGTCTGCCTATTGTTTAGAAATGTCTACACTTACAGTGGTCTTGTGAGGCATAAATCCAGTAACTGTGTACCTTAATTCATTATATCCTAGTTACACCTCCAGGTGCATCTGCAGTTAACTCCTGCTGATGCCTCTAGGCATCAAATACTGCTTGTTCATATTTGCAACAATAATTCCAAAACTATGCTATGTACAAGGTTTTAAAATGTGTCATGTTAAAGCTTATACAATGGCAAACTCAACTGCATTAAAATGTGATCTCTGTCTAATGCAAGTAAATGGATATTAACTTTTGTGTTTATGATATTAATTTATATAGATATAATTTTCACATTTTTTTCTAAATATCTTAACAAACAAGTAACAGACAGAACTCCTTAACCTCACATGAAAGCTCTCAGCTAGATGAATAAAATGCTGCTGACACTGTGTGGGTGTAACTTGAGTGGCTGCTGAGATATTTTAAGTTGTTTACAATATATTATAAATATAATAGTTACTGTGTTTACTGTGACTTATAAAATTCTATTTATGGCCTAAAACCTAAATAATGCTATCACTATAGAAATAGTTTGTGATGAAGACTTTGCCATTTATACGGCTTTCATAATCCCTATGGTTCCAGAGATATGAACATTTGTTTGAAATGAGAGGACATAATTAGATTCTGTCAAAAGGCTTAGGCTCCGTCCACTGGAAGTTGCAGTGCAAACTTCCTGGGCTCCACTGGAGTGAATGGATGTCTCTAGGAGCATGATAATATCTGTAAAAGGTGGTTAAATAGTTCTAATTACCTTTATCTGTAATCTGCTATATAGGATCCACGGATACCTTAGTATTAGGGATTCCCCCCTGGATTCACTCAAAATTGATATTGGACACTGGAAACTTACTCAAAAATTGGAACCTACAAAAATAACAGAAAAAGGCTATATATCCAGCCGAGAATACATGATATGGTAACAGTAGGGGACTGCTTTAGCCCCGGTAAACTTAGCCCGCGAAACTCTGCTATATTTATTAACTCCTCCCCCACAAGCGAGGTTTCAAATACTCCTGCAGTAACCCGCCATTTATTAAACCAGAGGAATACCTGGATCCTATAGGTAGCATTCCCATTCAAATTGGTAGGTTATACTCTGTTGCAATGAGACTAAATCACTCTTTTGTCGTTTATATTGTACATCTTGCCTAGAACAAGTAAATGTATCCTGTGACTTCTTGATTGCATTAACTAAATATCGCTACTGCGATAGTTACGCTATATACCTGTTGAAGTCTTTACCAGATTAACTAAATATCGCTAGTGCGATAGTTACGCTATATACCTGTTGAAGTCTTTACTAGATTCTGAACTTGCTCCATGACTGTTTGTTTAGCTACATTGTTATCTTGTTAACAGGAAATTAAGTTAATGATTTTATTTTACTGCTGAAAGTCACCTGGCCAATGGCTGTGCAAAGTTAGACCAGTGTAGAGCTATTTGTAAAGAAAGTTATTCCATCTATAACGCATTTAAGTCTAGTGCTTACATTTAAGAATATATTATGGTCGTCACTGCTACTTCCACCATAATTAAAACTAGCGACTACATTTAGAGTCAGTATTAGAACTAATGTAAAGAAGATTTGTCTCCGTCTATATTGCATTTTAGACTTCTACTTATATTTAAGCTTCTATTGTTGTCGCTACAGTGACTGATATCTTAATTTAATGCTAGTGACTTTATTTTGAGTTGAGAAGCTACATTTAATGTCTATTAAGCCTCTTGCTTTTGTTTGGCGGTATATTATACCCATATTTTGAGTGAAACATGCCTGCTACTAGATCTTGATAACAGTATATAACTATTGTTTTCTTTTCTGCTTCCTAATTTTGTTCCTGGCCTCCCTCTTTTTCTCCTAGGTGGCTCCCTCGACTCTAAGCCCCTACATGCTCCTCGAATAAGAGGAAATAAAATACCCCCTGCTGAAAACAGAGCGAAGACACTGCTCTTCACTGTTAAATAAAAGGTGGTTAAATAGTTCTAATTACCTTTATCTGTAATCTGCTATATAGGATCCACGGATACCTTAGTATTAGGGATTCCCCCCTGGATTCACTCAAAATTGATATTGGACACTGGAAACTTACTCAAAAATTGGAACCTACAAAAATAACTGAAAAAGGCTATATATCCAGCCGAGAATACATGATATGGTAACAGTAGGGGACTGCTTTAGCCCCAGTAAACGTAGCCCGCGAAACTCTGCTATATTTATTAACTCCTCCCCCACAAGCGAGGTTTCAAATACTCCTGCAGTAACCCGCCATTTATTAAACCAGAGGAATACCTGGATCCTATAGGTAGCATTCCCATCCAAATTGGTAGGTTATACTCTGTTGCAATGAGACTAAATCACTCTTTTGTCGTTTATATTGTACATCTTGCCTAGAACAAGTAAATGTATCCTGTGACTTCTTGATTGCATTAACTAAATATCGCTAGTGCGATAGTTACGCTATATACCTGTTGAAGTCTTTACCAGATTAACTAAATATCGCTAGTGCGATAGTTACGCTATATACCAGTTGAAGTCTTTACTAGATTCTGAACTTGCTCCATGACTGTTTGTTTAGCTACATTGTTATCTTGTTAACAGGAAATTAAGTTAATGATTTTATTTTACTGCTGAAAGTCACCTGGCCAATGGCTGTGCAAAGTTAGACCAGTGTAGAGCTATTTGTAAAGAAAGTTATTCCATCTATAACGCATTTAAGTCTAGTGCTTACATTTAAGAATATATTATGGTCATCACTGCTACTTCCACCATAATTAAAACTAGCGACTACATTTAGAGTCAGTATTAGAACTAATGTAAAGAAGATTTGTCTCCGTCTATATTGCATTTTAGACTTCTACTTATATTTAAGCTTCTATTGTTGTCGCTACAGTGACTGATATCTTAATTTAATGCTAGCGACTTTATTTTGAGTTGAGAAGCTACATTTAATGTCTATTAAGCCTCTTGCTTTTGTTTGGCGGTATATTATACCCATATTTTGAGTGAAACATGCCTGCTACTAGATCTTGATAACAGTATATAACTATTGTTTTCTTTTCTGCTTCCTAATTTTGTTCCTGGCCTCCCCCTTTTTCTCCTAGGTGGCTCCCTCGACTCTAAGCCCCTACATGCTCCTTGAATAAGAGGAAATAAAATACCCCCTGCTGAAAACAGAGCGAAGACGCTGCTCTTCACTGTTAAATAAAAGGTGGTTAAATAGTTCTAATTACCTTTATCTGTAATCTGCTATATAGGATCCACGGATACCTTAGTATTAGGGATTCCCCCTGGATTCACTCAAAATTGATATTGGACACTGGAAACTTACTCAAAAATTGGAACCTACAAAAATAACAGAAAAAGGCTATATATCCAGCCGAGAATACATGATATGGTAACAGTAGGGGACTGCTTTAGCCCCGCTACGTTCGCCCTCGCTACGCTCGGGCTCACTTCGCTCCCCTCCCTGCCCCCATATCCCACCCGCCCCCACTACCTCTACATTTATAGCCATAAAACCACTCCCTCTAGCACTAGGTCCAATCACCTCTGCTTACTAAGTAATCCCTCACCCAATCTCTGGCAACTCCTCCAATCTTGTACCTACCCACCCCCGCCCTCTCCTCCACTCTCTCATTCCATAAGTCACCCATTCTCTCTCTCTATCATCTGTAAGTGTATTTTTTAAGGTCCATTTCCATAAGTACATAGAGATGTGGTACTTTTTTCATGTTCCGTTTCTATTAACCTCTTATTTTACAACCTTGTATGAAACCCAAAATCTTTTAGGGCTCTCAACTTCTACGACTGAGACCAATACTATTGGAATTAAACTCACTAACTTTTATCATGTTCATGGTACTTGGGAGGACGCAACCTCCTGCTCGCTGCTACCTCATCCAGTTACCTCAAAAAAAATATTAGCCCCAAACTGAAGTATACTTACAAAATTGTAGATAAATTCCTGAAACTTATCTCCAAATTCAGACTCAATCTGCTACCACATGGGGACATACACCCCAACCCTGGCCCTACCTGCATTGACCAGCATTCCTCCCCTTTCATGGACCTTAGTTCCAATCCTATTACTGCCTGCCCTACTAATTCTCTTCTTACCTGTCATCTGAACATCAGAAGCATCAACAACAAGGTACATGAACTTCATGCAGTATTGGCTGACCTTTCCCCAGAGATCTTGTGTCTAACTGAAACATGGTTAAAACCCACAACTACCGACAATGAAATACTAATCCCTGGGTATAATATACATAGGAGAGACCGAGTCCCCAGGAAAGGAGGTGGGGTAGCCATACTCTATAAATCCGATCTAATTGTATCTATTGATGTCATGCAACCGCCTCAGATTAACAATGCAGAAATCCTTATTTCCAAGCTTCAGATTAACATCAATAAATTTATCTATATAATTTGTGTGTATATTCCCCCAGGTAATAATATAGATACTCTCGAAGCCACCCTTCACTGGATATCAACTCACTTCCCTCAAGAGACCTTAGTTCTCGAAGACTTTAATATAGATTGGACTACCTGTTCCCCTTTAGCTCCCTCCACACATATTAATCTACACTCTTTCACACAAATTATTAATACTCCCACCAGGATAGGCAAATCTAACCAGAAAGACAGTATACTTGACTGGGTGCTTATTAATAGTCATCCTGACCTTTATACATCTGGTACCCTCCCTGATAGCCTAAGTGACCACCATCTCACCTACATAATTAAGCACAAAATAGCCATTCCAAAGCAACCTACACTAAGAGCTGTCAGAAATAAAAAGAAATTTGACTTAACCAAATTTCAACTAGAATTAAATTACTGTAACTGGGCAATACTAAAACATCTACCCTTAGATGAAGCAGTGCAGTACTTTAACAAAAAATTCCTAGAAATTCTTAATTTTCATGCTCCCATTCGTTCAAAGAAAACCAAAACTGTAGATGTTCCTTGGCTTTCAAAAGAAACAAGGCAGAAAATTAATCTCAGAAATAAAGCTTGGTCTGTTTGGCGTACTACTAAACTCCCTCCTGACCAAATTAAATATAGACAACTTAGGAATGAAACTAAAAGACTAATATTACTAGATAAAAGACAATACTATTGTAAACTGCAAACTGAACATCAAAACTGTCCACAAAAATTCTGGGCTGGACTAAATAAACTTCTTCACCCTGGTCACACTACTACCCCTGTCCCTGCTACACTCATCGATAAATCCCCTGACGAAGTCTCCAATAGCTTTAACCGCTTCTTCACCGAGACAATTCAAACTCTTTCTAATCAACTGCCACTCAGCTCCCATACCCTTGACACTCCCACCTACAAAAATATTCCCCTATTTATCTTTTAACCTGTAGCAACTTAATTCATCTGCAAATTAATCAAAAAACTAAAACCCTCCACTCTCTCAGCTGATCAACTCCCAGCTGAATACTTGCAAAAAACAGCTGAGGCCATTGCCTACCCTGTGTCAATTCTCATCAATTGCTCCTTAGCAGAGGCCAAAATCCCCGATATCTGGAAGATATCTTATGTAATTCCTCTCCACAAAGGTGGCACTTCCACAGAGCTCTCTAACTACAGGCCCATATCTATACTTTCCCCTCTAGCAAAGATAATGGAAAAATGTGTTCAGAAACAGCTCATGCAACACCTACTCGTCAACCACCTATTGGCTGACACCCAACATGGTTTCAGACCTCTCCATAGTACTACCTCAGCCCTTCTTGTCTTCTCTAATACCATAAACACCTATCGAAATAATAATAATATCTCATCTGCACTATTCCTGGATCTGTCCAAAGCCTTCGATATGGTGGATCATAAACTTCTAATCAACACACTGCTTTCACTTTGTCTGGATACTATTGCCATACAATGGTTTAGTTCCTATCTAAATGGCAGAAAACAAGCAGTTTTATGGCAGACTAAACTCTCTAATTTACTACCCAATACACTGGGAGTCCCTCAAGGATCCATTTTAGGGCCACTGTTATTTTCCATCTTTATCAATGACCTGCATACAGTCATACCTAATGCCAGTTGTATACAATATGCAGACGACTCCACGTTGATATGCTCTGGTACAACCCCCTCAGAGTTACAATTATTAACCCAGTCTACTTTTAGCAAAATAGAAAACTGGCTCTCTAGTCGTCGCTTGATACTTAATCCTAAAAAAACAAAAATGTTGTTGTTTCCACCGACTAAAAGGTCTAGCTCCATCAACTTTACGATCCAAGCTAAGGATGGGACCATAATTTCTCCGGACCTTTCGACAAAATTATTAGGGGTAACCATAGACAACAATCTAAAATTTGATATACATGTAAACCAAATGATTAAAACCATCAATAAGAAGCTAGGCTCGTTATATAAATAAATAGCTTCTTGACCCCCCAAGCCAAAATTGCCATTGCCTAGACTCACCTTCTCTCCACACTCTTGTACTCGTCCCCCTTACTTCACAACATAAGTAAAACTGTCATGAACAAGCTCTCCAATTGCTACAATCATATCGCTAGGTTTGTTACTGGGTCACCATATAGGACCCATCATTGTACCAATTTAGCCAAGCTCAATTGGACTGAGCTACCGAACCTAATTTCTTACAACCTACTAGTCCTTACCCACAAAATTATATACAACCCCGACTATACTCCTTCACTCAAAAGCTGGTTGCCCTTTGTAACAACCCACGACCATTAAGGTCATCCAACCGTCTCCTCATCCAGACATGCAAAACTAACAACTCAGCTGGTGACTCCATCACACCAACTCTGGAGGAAAAACATGGAACAAACTTCCCCCGGATATTACCTCTCTCTCCACTTTAAGTCAATTTAAAACTAAACTAAAAACACACCTGGGTTCAATACGTACTTGCCATTGTCTAAACCCGGGCTAGTTAACTCTCTGTTTAACATAGTTCCCAAGCACCTGGCTAATATCCTACATATTCCTTATTATGCTAATCTTTCTTACATCCGGTACAAATATGATGGAATAACTTATTTTGTTCTAGTTTAATTTGTATTTTTACTCTGTGCTTTTAAAGTTTTTTGTCATGGTTGGAGCTTTTCTCCCCGGGCCTCCGCTGAAAATGGACATGTATCCAGTCGGATCTTCCCGGTTAACAAATGTAAAATAAAATAAAATAAAATAAAAATAAAGTATAGCATACATTCCAGAGTGTCTTATTGTGGTTATAAATTAGGCAGTTACATGTTTGATGTGCATTATTTTAAAGTAATTTTTTTTCAAGAAAAGTATGTTTAATGTTGCATTTTTATTAAAGCTTAAACTATACCAATAAAGGAACTGCTAACTTTTCTTAACAAAGTCTGGATATCCATTATAACAAAGACAAAAGATTTTTACAGACCCATTTAATGCAATGTACTGATTTATAAAATGCATGGCAAATGAAGAAATGCACATAAAACTTTGCACTGAACATCACAAAAGACAATTTAATTTTAGAAAATACTTGAACAAATGTATGCCTTTCTATACTTTTATACTAAGATATTTAAATGACAGTAGAGATAATAGACTAATATAGAACAATGGGATGGTTGTGAATTATGAATAAAGAGAACAAAAGGTGCAGTCCACTCTGAACAGATCACTAGTCAGGCAAAAATACAAAGTAACCACATACAAAATGTTCTCTGGTCCTTACCTATAGGGATTATGTTTTTAAAGGGTTGTCCTAAGAGTATGAAAATATTCCAAAAATTGTCAAAATATCTATTTTCATGATTAAATCTAGATTTTCTTTAAGTTGGTACTCATACAAAAATGAGTTGTTTCATGTGTGAAGGTCTCCCAGAATCTAGAGATAATGGTCCAAACTGCTAGTTATCACTTGATAAAACTACTTTTGGTAGTAGGATTCCTTTTAATTCTGACTACACTATTAACAATATTTTATTTTGGTGGTGGTGGGGGTACACACCTACCTTCACAATGGGATGAATCATATATGTTTTCCTTCTTTACCTAAATGGTATTTTTATATCAAGGTAATCCATGTTAGCCATGTAGCAATGTCAGCTTTTATCATTTGCCTCTGTCGTCTTCTACTGAGACTAGTAGGTCTAGCTTGAGACTTATTGATCAATTTAAGGACTATAAATATTACTACTGGAATAGTTAAACATTTCCTCATCTTGAGGAGAATTTGGTTTCCATCCACCACCTTTCAAATTAATTCATATCACTGCTATTTTGTCATTACACTTTCCAGCAGAAGCCACTGTCTCTCGTTTAAAATTACTTATATTTCCCCTTCCAAAGTCATCTCTTATCAGCTATCACTGTATGCACAATATGTTAAAACATCACTATCAACAAATTTATATTGAATAAACAAGGTTAATATTAAGAGCAATACTACACTTAATGTTAAGAAATGAAGTGACCAGCGGAGACATCCATTATCTGAAGCACCGTGAAACAGACTTAATTCACCATGATTCTTGTTTACTCATGAAATAAAACATGACAGCAAAAGCTAGGAATAGGTATGAATGCAGGAGGAAATAAGAAGAGATACTTACAAGTAGTGAAGGTCGTGGTGACTGCTGAGAAACTAGTGTTAGACCAAGAGATATCTTCTCAGCTTCTGGAGGTTCTGAAAAATTGAAATAAAACTAACTTAAGATATCTCTGCAGAGAAATGAGAATCAGTGAAATGAAGAAACAAAGCAAGGAGTTACTCATGGCTCTATTTCAAAATAATGAGAAATCATACTAATATATTTTTGAAAACAGCGACTTATTCTTCCTTTAGTTTTTTAATGCATTTCTTATATCTTCAGGTTATTTCTACTGGATTATGGTTGTGGTCTGTTACTCTTATTAAACAAATTATATTCCTCACAAAATAATATATCTCTGAGAGCTAGGTTGACCCTCCATAGTAACAGGCATTCAGCAGATATAACATTTCCAGGCTCCTAATTACCTTCTCTATGTTCCAGAACACACCAGGCTGTTAAGTCTATGTTCCAGAACACACCAGGCTGTTAAGTCTATGTTCTAGAACACACCAGGCTGTTAAGTCTATGTTCTAAAACACACCAGGCTGTTAAGTCTCTCTAGATTTGTGGACATTTTAAAGCGTGACTAACAACTGGCAATTGGAGAAAAGAAAAAAAAAATTGATCTGTTACATGGGGGGGGGGGGGTGGATCACATGTTATAAAAAAATGGGCCTACCCCTTACAGCTCTATCATTATGGTTTGCATGTAAGTTTCACATTTGATAAGCGGAGAGTCATGCTGCATAACAGAAGGACAGAGTTCCCAAACAAATCCTCCTGGTGGACGTCCCTCTAGGGCAATCACCCTGGTTAACAGTGACCCCCAAAGGAAAACCTAGACCTGGACATCACAGACAGCTTGTCCTGCCATGAAAGACCAGGCAGCTGCTGAATAAGTATCATCCAAAGCCTTATGTCTGAAGAAGGCTGTTCTGCAAGTAAATGCTATAGCAGAATAGACCTTCACTGCTGAACTAACAAATTCTTATACTTATTGTGACAAAACTGAATGTAATTAGGCAATCATTCAGAAAGCACAAAAGCATAACCTTAAATACCACCTGTCCAGGTGTCAGAGAATAATGTAAACAGCTGTCTGTCTTGGGGTACCCATCTATCTGCATGCAATGAAGCATATATCTGTATCTGTCTATCTATCTATATACATAGCTATTTATCTATACCATACACGTATATATACACACACACACACACACACACACACACACACACACACACACACACACACACACACACGCACACACACACATACACACGTATATACATACATATATAGATATATAGGCACAGATAAATATATACATATTAACAACATATATATTGAGCATTCTTTGTTGGACAGACATCTTGGGCTCAGTTTGAAGATAGCCAAAGTGGTTCATCATCATAGTGTGCTGTCTCTGTGGCCTTCCACAAATGCTGAGAGGCCTGTGCTCTACTGGCAGAAATGCTTGCATTAAGTTCTTTTTTTCACTGCTTAGTGATTCAGAGAATCGTTCCACTGTGTAAGTTATCATAGCCCACCATGTTAATCTGATTGTGTTAGATAAGTGCTGGTTGCTGGACGGTTTTGTGGATAGGTAGTGGTAGAATTGTGCATGTTTGTATGTCTGTGACAGCCATGCCTCTCAACTTCTTAGAGGAAGAAGTCTGGACAAAGCTATAAATAATGGGTGGAGAAAGGCACAAAAACAGGGACAATTTTTAAATATTGCTCTTACAAACTTAGAAACTTAGAAACTTAGAAACTTAATAGAATAAAGGTTTTGCATTAGCATGAATTTTTGGAAAGGTATACAGTCTGCATGTCAAATGTCTGTCATTTTCTGACTTTACTGCTCAGTAATTCGTCAGAAAAAACACAATTGTATGAGAAACAGACCAAAAATAAAAGGCAAAAATCTGCACATGCTGGAAAATCTGTACAATTGAGAGGCATGGACTGACCACACATATGAGTGTATGCGAAGAGATGGGCTGCCTCAAGAGTGTGTGTGTGTGTGTGTGTGTGTGTGTGTGTGTGTGTGTGTGTGTGTGTGTGTGTGTGTGTGTGTGTGTGTGTGTGCTATTACTGTTACTGGTTAAGGGGAGCTATCTGTGAGTGTGTGTTTGTGTGTGCTTCTGTATGTATAAATGTATAAATGTGGTCTGGGGGAGGCTGTAAAGTCACCATACACTACTAAATTAATGAGCAAATCCTGCAATATTGGAGGTGGGGAACACTAGGGTATACACTTCATATCATGCCCTTATAAAGAATTCAAAAAGGAAAAATAATAACAAGTTTTGGACCATGAAAGATATGAGGCAGGGAAGAGCAGGGGGAAACAAAAACACCAAGGATACTTATATAGTGTGCCATAAAGACACTTAAAACAATTCAAATCCTGTTCCCGCAGAATTCTGACACAGTGAAGTATTCATTCCCTGCAGCACCATTAGCACCAGGGCTGCTTACAACATATTACCTTATGTCTTTGAAAAACAAAAAAAGTATTGTGAAAGGCAAGGGGGAAGTTTCAAAGTCTATACCCCTGACAAAGAAAGTAACTTAGCAAACAAGAGCCTTAATCTACTATCTATGGCAGAGTTAGTACAGTAAGATATTTTTTCATGATAAGAATTATGAAATTTTAGTGACTGCCGTTATTCATTGCTTGCAATGCTCCATGAACACAATGGTCAAGGCATGTATGAGAGACAACAGCAGGAGCATTCTGTAAATTTAGGGACAGTTGAGACACAAGGGGGTGTCCATGTTTGGGGAGGCTTTGGGACAAAACTGAGTGGAACACCAGGGAGAGTTTTGAACCTATTAGGTGGGCTCACTTAGAAAGTTAATAAACCAACTAGTGTTTCATCAGAGTTTAGTGTAGAAACAACAAGTAGAATAAAGATGGAAGGTCTGTGTCTACTGACTGATGGTAAGGATCTGTGACAAGTAAAGCCACTCAGAAAAAATTTGCAAGAAAGAGTTTCTACTGTCTGATATCGTAAACCTTCCATGACAGAGACCTACAGAATATATGCAAATATCTCTAAAGAACACCATGTTGTAATTGCATAGCTTCAAAATACTCATGATTTCTTATTTTTTTACTACTTGTCGTAAGCATGCTGACTTTATAAGCAGAATATAAATGGCGAGTTTGAAACATGGGGCTTTTAAACCGAGCTGATGACTATAAACATTAAGGTGGCTGCAAAATAGCCCCAAATAACATAAAACCAAAGGAAACAGTTACATAGACAAACCATTCAGGAAAAAAGCTGCAAGAAGAACCCAGCTAGAGTTTTGACTATGTGATACCTTAAACCTCCACTGAAAGTGTCCCATGGGATATATGCAAATGACCCCTTAAGGGCATCAAGTGGGGTTTGTGTTTATTGACTTAACTATATCTATCTATATCTATGAAGACATAAAAAAGTAAAAAGTTATGGGTCTTCAGAAGCCATTTAGTTAAAACACCTGATGTCTTTAATAGTCATTTGCATATATCCCATGGGTTTCTATCACTGGAGATTTAAGATATCACACAGTGAAAAACTCTTGTTTGACTGGGTTTTTCTTTGAGTTTTTTCTAATGGATTGTCTGTGTGACCTTTTAACCCTTTGGTTGTAATATATGAGGTCAGGGACAAAAAAATTCTATTAACTCATGGACAGGTAAGATATATGAAGATGTGTGTCTGCTTGAATGTGTGAGTGAGTGAGTGAGTGAGTGAGTGAGTGAGTGAGTGAGTGAGTGAATGATTGGAGGGTGAGGACACCTACACCAACATGGTGTATGTTTTTTCAGTCTTGACTACTGCAGGAAACTCCTGATGTGCACTTGTGGCAGTAAAGAGTGAGTCAAAGACATGGAAATTAGCCAGTAATAAGGTTTTTCCTCATTGCAGCTAACATAGTTGAATCACATTGTCCAATATCTCAGTAACAGCCCCTTTGGGCAACAGCTGTTAATGATGGTGGTGGGATTCTTTCTGCATTCCCAGGCTTGTCATCTTAGACATGCATGTCAGTGATTAGAGGAGAGACAAGGTAAGGTGCTCTATGTGAACATAAAACAACACATCCTAAAGTCAATTTCATTTTTACTGTTATAGATGTGGTTTTACCTAATAGTTTTCCTAAGTCAGATATTAATCAGTAAAAACTAAATGAAAACTCCAGCCAAGCTAGAGCTTCCAAAGAAGGACCTGTTAATCTTATCAGAGACACATGGGATATATGCAAATGACACGTATGATCACAGGTGTTTCAGCTATATAGCAATTTAGAACATGCATGACTTTTTTTTCTTTTTAAATCATTTTAATAAACAATTGTAAGCCAATAAAGCCAACCACACTAGCTATACATATACATATTTCATGCTAATCAACAAAGTATTTAACTACACATAAGGAACACAGGGCTATTATATCCAGCTGGTGTCCATTAACATTAGGATGACTGCAAAATAGCCCAACTAACAAACTAAAACAAAGAGTGAGAAAATCATACCGAAAAAACAATCAGTAAAACCTAAATGAAAACTCCAGCCAAGCTAGAACTTCCACTGATTGGGATCTCAAACCTCTTGTATCAGAGGCACATGTGATATATGCAAATGACCCATGAACATCATGTGTTTTAGCTCTATGGCAGTTCTGAATGCTTTGGGTTCTGAATGGGTTTGCCTTCTTGGCCTGAAATGTTCATTAAAATTACTTAAAAAGAAAAAAAGTCATGGGCATTCAGAATCGCCATATAGCTTTTGAGAGATCACTCAGTGGAAGTTCTAGCTTGGCTGAAGATTTCATTTAGTTTTTACTGATTGTTTTTTTCTGTATGACCTTCTCACTCTTTGTTTTAGGTCCAATATTAAGAAAGTTCTTAATAAAAATAAAAAACAAATGTGGATTGATAACTTTGTGGTACTACTCCCACCTGGCTTGAGTGAATTTTCTTGATTATTTTCTTAATTTGTTTTATTGGATATATAATTGTTTCATTCGGTAGATGATATTGGCTGCAAAATTATCATAATCAGTAGACAGTACATTAAGTTAACATTTATTTAACATTTTTCATTTTTTACTTATTCTTATATCTGCTCCATAAGTTTAAACTATCTTTCCAGGGTCTGTATTAGATCATTGAAAATTCAGTTCAGCGAATGGCATTTTTGGTGCACTTACATCAACTATGGCATTTGTCGAACTGTTCATAATGAGATTGCGGTACAGGAAAGATCAGAAAATGTGACCTTTGCTCACTGCAGTGCAATTTCAGAGTTGGTATATATAATTAGTGGGAGGTGTGGGGGCCACAGCCCCTCCCCCCACAAGAGCAGAATTTGATGAATGCATTTCTGATGAAATGCTGTTCGTTGAAGTGGATTTTTGCTGATTCAATATAAACCCTCTTTTCAGATATTAAGACTGGAAATACAGCTAAGGTTTTTTACTGTGAAATGGCTGTGGTCATGTGATATGTAGATTGCACTGAAGAAGGCTTGTGAAACTAGCATGCTTTGCTCTGTTTTGTTTTATGATGTGTTGTGTTAATATAGCAGGTATTTCACTTTGTGGTACTGGTCATTTTCATTTTATTTTTACATTGGTCCATGCATCTTTCATTTCTCCATATCTCTTCTATGTATGTATACCTCAGTCTATCTGTGTGTGTGTGTGTGTGTGTGTGTGTGTGTGTGTGTGTGTGTGTGTGTGTGTGTGTGAGAGTGTGAGAGTGTGTGCGTGCGTGTGTGCGCATGTGTTGTATATCTAGGATTGCCGTAAGCTGCTGGGTGTCTTTTTTTACAAAAGTGTTCTTTGCTGGCAAAAATGGTCAAATGCACTTATTTTCAAGTGCACTGTTATTCCAATGTAGCTCTTGTCAAATGAAGGAAGATGGTTTGTGACAAGTAAGTGGGCTTTCTGTTGCTTATGCTGAAACTTTCAGATATACTGGCATTTTTGGCACTGGGATTAGGAGTGGTGTGGTGTGAGTGTTTGGAAGTTATGTTTGGTGTAAGTACTAGGTTAGAGGGTAGATCACAGTGTTGATGTATGTGATGTGTATCTCAATGCTTTGCACAGTAGTAGTTGCACTGAAACACTTTTCTTAGATAAGGTGCACAGTTAGGGTTAGATGTAGGATTAGGGTTAGGATTACCACATATTACAAAGGAGGAGCAAATAAGCCTGCCTGTTCCACCTTAGTATATCCACGCCCCTAACCCTAACCATAAACCACACCTTACAAAAATCCTTTCCATCATTCTACTACCATTCAAACAAATGGTTTTGTGGGGTTAAGGCTTGCAGATCAGTAAAGGAATTTTTTTCTTTTTTGATTTACTGGTGTTTGTGTATTGTGTTGCAGAATAAATGCATTTTCAGCATGTTGTGGATGATCTTTTGTTACACATTCATGATATAATTTTAAAGTTGGGTCTAACCTGTAATGCCATTTCCAGTGGCTAATTAAGGTCATTTTAATGTAATGTTTATGTAATTTTCATACTTTAATTGTTTTGTTTTATTTTCATGGGGGTTGATTTAGGGGATCCATTTTTTTAGAGACAGAGCATTTGTGTATTTTGCATAGGCAATGCTTCAATTTCTGGATTCTTTTTCAAAAAAGTGGATGTAGGATGTATTCTCTGTTCTTTTATTGCCATTATTTTTAAACATTTATTTTATTTTCCTCCTGCATGTAGATTTGGGTTGGGGGGATTGCTCTATGTGGGTGGTGGACAAGGGTGTTTTTTGTGTGTCAAACAGAATTTGTATATATCATTTATTATTATTTCCACAACTCTAAAATCTCCTACTCTTACACTATCACTCATCCCTACTTAGACAAAATCAGGAAATAGAAGTGAATTCTGCTAAAGAACGCTCAGCAGAACAAAAAAACTTAAATATTGGAAGAGCGTTGCACCATAGGTGTTAGTATTTCATCTGAGTATTCAAATCTTTCTAAACAACCAAAATGTCAGAAAGACAGCTTCAAAACAACAGCTTCAATAACAGGCTTTTACCATGTTGAATCCACAATATATGAAATATAGAGCTTTGCTGTTGTAAAAGTCAAGTGGCATTGTAATTCCACAGCTTTAAAACATGCGGATGTCATAAAAACAGAAAAAAATGAACATAAAAGTGAAGAACCCTTCTGATGTTCATAGGTTCATACTAGGCTATCTGCCCTAGGGAATTTATAAGCCTAGCCAGAGTGTGTTTGGCTTTCGCCACCCATTTTAAATTAATTTTGCTATGCCCTTTTTCGAGGTTAGTATACTGTGCCTCTGTCTAACAGTGACACAGAAGTGATACCCGGGGTAAACCTACGATCTCCCATCCACTCATCAAGATTCCTCTTGAAGAGAGTCAATGAGGGACTCTGCCTAACCTGGACTGAGATTTTATTCCAGAGTGAAGGGAGCCTCTGGGTTATGAAACTGTCCCTCCAGCATGTCCTATTTATTTCAGTGCTGAGGTTCAAGTCTCTCGAGCACGTAGCTCGATGGGATTTGGATTTTCTGAGGTGCAGCATGTCCATTAATTCCAGGTTGGACATGGCTTTGTACGTCAGGCACAGATCGCCTCTGAGCAGGCGGTATGCCACTGAGTAGAGCTGGAGTTTCTTTAACCGGGCAGCATATGGCATCTGTTTGAGCCCTTTGATCCTCTTGGTGAGGTACTTTTGGGGTCTTTCCAGTTGCTGCAGGTGTCTGGTAAGGTACATCCCAAAAGGGGCATTGTACTCAATTATGGGCCTAATGAGGGATGAGTAAAGAGGCATGATGACCTCCCCTGATCTAGATGTGAATCCCTTCATGATTAGGTGGGCTATATAAAATGTTTTTCTAACCACTTTGGCCACGTGGTTTTCAAATGAGAGATTGCTATTAACTCGGGACCCCAGGTCCCTAATTACTTCTTCCATACTTAATGGATTACCACCTATGTGGTAATTTGTGGGCACTTCGTTTTTGCCAAAGGGGATGACTATACACTTTTTGGCATTTAGCTTGAGGCCATGGCTCTGGCACCAGTTGTCTGTTTCTATGAGGCCCTTTTCTGATTGAAGACTGCTGGAGCAGGGCCCAGTTTTGAGTTTTATCTGGTTAATTAGGTAACTTGTTTAAATCAGTTGTTCCTTTTCTATTGTTTTTTATATATATATATATATATATATATATATATATATATATATATATATATATATAAAATTGCATTCTATTCATCTGCTTTTACTGTATTTGTGTTTCTTTCTACATTATTACTATTGGTATTGACTACAACTCTGATCTGAGATATATAACAATAAGTATCCTTTTCTGTGCATTTAACAAGTTTTTTTTTATTGTATCTGCTTTATTTTCTGAAAAGAAAAAAATATATATGTATACTTGTTTCCCACCTTTCTAAGCTAGTATAGTCCAGTTTTCAGGTTAAGTGCTGAATTCAGGACTGTGTTACAAATCTCTGTGTTTGCCCATACCTTACTTGGATAGAAGGACGTTTCTCTGTTCACCTGTGAGAGAGGGGAGCTTTGAGCAGCCTATCTGTCCCTGGAGGAGTGGTTTTAGCCCATAAATTAGTAGTTTATTGGCCATTTTGGGCTAATTCCTATCTCTTTCATTTCCCTGCTATAAATACCACATTTGCCCAGTTTTGCAGGCCAGGTAGCGCCATCTAGCTAGGGTATAACTATTCCCGGCTCCACAAAGTCTCCTCTTCAATATTTCCCTTGGAACTAGACAAACTTTCAACTTAAGCACTCAAGCCATTCATTTCTCAGCCCAGCATTTGCTCAAAACTCATAGCAAGCACTTATAAACCCTAGCACTAGACCCTCCTGTAATGTACAGAAGGACAAGGCTCTCTATTCAACCTTACCAGCCATTCGGGAAAACAGTTCACTGTACCTATCCAGGCATGTCCGAAGGGCAGTTTCAGGTGTACTCTCCAGTCCAACTAGTGAATCTGTGCATTTTGAGACAATGTTACAACTGCTTCATGTCCACAGACAACCCTCTCCTCCTAACACCAAGCTCTAATACATGCGAGAGATGCAACTATGCAGCCAAACTGAAGGCTAAGCTCCCTCAACCCAAAGCTGGATCAGACAGTCAAGAGGAGAAGGGAAATACTTGCATCACACTACAGTCTCACATAGACACATTAAACCAGCACCGGCAAAAAACACACATAAATGCACGAAAACATACTCAGAGGCTCAAAATAAAAATCTGCAAAAGCAACAGAGACCTCCAAAGCAGATATCCGAGCAACCTCCACTCCCCAACACAAATCATGAAACACATACTTCACAAAACCAGTGTGCCATGCAATCACAGCCCTTAAGGCAAATGAACATACCCAACATACTAGTAATAGGTGACTCTATAGTCAGGCACACTGATGTCCTACTCACTAGGCTGAATAAGGAGAAGGTTACTGTTAGCTGCCTGTCAGGTGCCAGGATCCGCCATATAACACAAGCAATCAGGTCACTCCAGAACAAGTACAAATATGACTCTGTCATTGTCCATGTTGGTGTGAATGACCTGAGCCATGCCTCCCTGGACTACATGAAAAGAGACATGGAAGAGCTCTCTGATCTTGTAGCCCAGGCCGGTATGACCCTGAGTAGCATCCTGCCCTCACCAAGAATGATACAGTATGAAAAAAATATATAAATTTCAACAACTGGCTAAGTTTCTGGTATCATTCAAAGGGGATCCAGTGTCTGTCCACCTGGGATGACATGCTCGACAAGCCACGCTGCTTCGCTAGAGACAGCTTGCACCTGTCACCTTTAGGCTTTTGAATACTGGCCAAAGCTCTTGCCACCCTCATAGTGCCTTTTTTAAGTCAGGCTCAAAAGACAAACCCACTGCCATAAATAGCACAAGTAACAAAAAACTGAGGGTGATGCTACTCAATGCTAGAAGTCTAAACCTCAAAATGCATGCACTCGAGGCACTCCTCATTATGGAGAAAATCGATATATGTGCAGTAACAGAAACCGGGTTTAAGGTTCCAAAGAGCACCCCAGCACTCCCAGGCTACAACTCATACCATACATTTCGGCTACAGAACCCAAACTGAAATATAAAAGGCGGGGGCGTATCCATATTCATCAAGGATACCCCCACCTCCAGGTTAGTGGCACAGCACGATGCTTCAGAGATCATCCACGTGCAACTAACAATGGGCAAAACTGCAATTCAAACTGTAGCTTGCTACAGATCATCCACCCTGTCCCAGGACCCCCATTCCACATTTCTGGAAACACTGGGAAATATAAAGGCCCTACCAAACACCCTAATATTGGGTGATTTCAATTACCCAAACATTAATTGGGAGAATTACTCAAGTACCAACCCCCTTGCACAACATTTTCTAGAAAAACTCAAACACCCTGGATCAACTAGTCAACACTCCCACCAGAGGTGACAACATATTAGACCTGGTCATCACCAACATGGGTAACCGGTGCTCCACACTGGAGGTCAACCCCTCACTGGTTAGATCTGACCATAAACAAAATCACTTTGGATATCCATATTCTACCCCCACCCCCGGACAAGGAAACCACCATGAAAAACTTTTCAAAAGCAAACTTCACATTACTTAAGACCGAGGTAGAAAGTTTCAAAGCCCCCATGCTAAAGGATAACATTGTCCAAGCTGCAAAATCTTTTAATAATGCATTCTACGGTCACCTACAAGAATGCATGGATCATGCTATCCCAAGCAAAACCAAGACTCACTCCTCTAAGAAAAGGTAACCAGTCTGGTGGACCCCGGCCATAAACAAGCTATATAATAGAAGGAAGAAACTAGTACAGAAAAGAGTAAAATCCCAAGAAGGAAAGACATCCCTGATCAGTATCAGCAAGAAACTACGATACCTCATAAAATCATCCAAGGCAAGTTTCGAAAGAAAAAATTGCCAAGGACTCCAAAGATAACCACAAGGCATTTTTTAGCTATGTCAAGAAATTAAATGGCAGTGCTCTGATCTGCTCGGAGTTAGTGCAGAATGGTACAAAATTCACTGAACTGACCAATATTGCCAACATCCTGGCAGACAGGTTCAGCACAAACTTCACTCTCCTCTCACCCCCAAAAGGGCCCATAACCATACCAGAAGAATGTAGTGCTCCTGAAATCACAGACACTCAGGTTAAAACAGCCCTCTCCAAAGTCAAAAACAAAGCATCAGTGGGACAGGATGGTGTCCCAAGCTACGGCCTACATGAGCTCAAAGATGAACACCTCACCTAAACACACTGTTTAAACTCAGCCTCTCCACAGGGTTCATACCCATAGAGTGGTGCACAGCAATGGTTATTCCGCTCCACAAAGGTGGAGCTACAACAGACCCCGGGAACTATCGCCCTCTAAGCCTGACTAGCTTGGTCTGCAAGGCTATGGAGCGCATCATCATGGAACTCATTAGCAGAGACATTGGGAACCTCCAAACACTGGACCCTACCCAGTTCTGCTTTGTTAAGGGTAGATCATGCCTCCTAAACCTGGGGAACTTCTTTGAGACAGTTGCCACGGCTATAGATGAGGGAAAGGTGGTACACACAGCCTACCTACACCTCACAAAGGCCTTCGACACCATTCTCCATTCTGGTATTATAGACAAGCTCACCAGCCTGAACATAAACCCCTACGTCACAAGATGGGTTGCCAACTGACTCATGGACAGAACCCACATGGTAAGAGATGCAGGAGCTAGGTCTGACTCTAAACTGGTTACAAGTGGCATTCCCCAGGGCTCAGTCCTAGGACCCCTCCTGTTCGGCATATACTTCTCAGAGGTACAGGCAAGCACAGGAGGACTATGGCTGACCAAGTTCACAGATGACTGCAAACTAGAGGCTATAATTGACTCTCCGGCTGACACAGACATCCTCCAAAAGGGACTCAATGAGACGGACACCTGGTGTCAAAATCATGGCCTCAGGCTAAATTCCAAAAAGTGCATAATCATCCCCTTTGGAAAAAACAAAGTACCCACAAACTACCACATAGGTGGTAGTCCCCTAAATACGGAAGACATAATAAGGGTTCTGGGGAACCAAGTAGATAGCAAACTCTCCTTTGATAATCACATTGCCAAAGTGGTTAGAAAATCCTTCTACGTGGCACACCTTATCACAAAAGAGTTTGCATCCAGATCAAAAGAGGTCATTGTGCCCGTCTACTCATCGCTCATCAGACCCATCATAGAGTACAACGCCCCATTTGGGATGTATCTTACAAGACACCTGCAACAGCTGGAAAGACCACAGAAGTACCTCACCAAGAGGATTACTGACCTCAAACAGATGCCCTATGCAGCTCAACTGAAGAAACTCCAGCTGTACTCGGTTGCATACCACCTACTCAGTGGTGATCTCTGCCTGACATACAAGGCCATGTCCAACCCAGAACTGATGGACATGCTCCACCTAAAGAAAAGCTTATCCCCTCGAGCCACATGCTCTAGGGATCTAAACCTCACCACAACAATAAATAGGACATGCTGGAGGGCTAGATTCCTATCACAGAGACTTCCCATGCTTTGGAACAAGATTCCAATCTACATTAGACAGAGCTCCTCGCTAACACTCTTCAAGAGAAACTTTGAAAAGTGGATGGGAAACAGAAAGTTTACCCCAGGATCACTTCAGTGGCTCTGCTGGACAGAGGCACAGGGAACTAATCTAAGGGGGCGGTGAAAGCCAACACATTCTGGTTAGGCTTATAAATGCCTTTGGGCAGATAGCCTATTACCTACCTATGAACCTATGAACAGTGATAAGTAAGAAGTCAATGCTTCCACTAGAGGTCTCAGTCTGCTGTGAAGATGAACATGACTGGGATTGGGTAAAGTATTGTTTGAGTTGACTTTTATAACTTTGGAGCTTGCTAACCATTTTACTTGTGTAGGGAAGTGTTCCGGAGTGTGGAAATGTAACAGAATATAGTGAGCCCCCTGACAAATTATTTGATTTACTTGTATTTAGTAGAAATGTATCACCAGAATGAAGGTCTTTTGTAGAGGTGTAGGGGAATGGTATATTTTTTAATGCAGGGCATTTTCAGGATAATATATCAGGTTGTATGCCATAACCAGCTGAGACCAAGTTATTTAGTTGCTAAGCTCTAGCTACTAAAGCTGATTTAAGGTCTGGCAGTGGTGAGCTCGTTGTACAGTGCTGGTGGCAAACTTAGCTACTTTGTTGTAACAGGAGGCTAGTTTAGATAGAGCCCTATGGTTTACCAGTGGTGACTGGGAGGTTTGGAGAAAGGGTAGGGTGCCAGTTTACTGAATGATACCTGTCAGACAGATAGCTTTGAACCACAGATGGGTGGGCTGAAAGAGACCTACTGAGGACATTTGAAATGGAAGTTCGCTGTGACAAACTATATCAAAGGCTTCAGACAACTCCAGAAATAAGGATAACACTAGTTTGACATTATCTCTAGCTTTATTGGCGGTATCTATAAAGGTTAGGAGTGCAGTGTTATTACTATGGGAAGGATGAAAGCCATGTTGTGTGGGGGGATAGGAATTCTTCCACAGGAGATAGTTTACATACGTATATGAATACAAATATTTCAAGCATGGGCATTAATGTTCTTCCAGCCTGTCAATATACCAAAACAGTTGTTCCTATAACAAGTGTCTAGATTGCTCTTAAAAATCTAAACCAATGTTTGCTTTAATTTAATTTTGTAGTTTGTTCCATGCATCAGCTGTTCTCTCAGAGAACCAGTTAGTACACTTCTCATTCCTACAGAACCTTATACATATGTTTTCTGTTTCAGTCACTGTATGCTGTATTAAATATTTACCTTTCAATTTATGTCTCCCAAATCTCATATGCTCAGTATTTGATGTATTTATCAGCATATTATTCTACTGTGCCCAAATGGTCAGTTTATTCAAATTCTTTTGCAGACATGCCTTGTTTGTAATACATGTAATCAGTTTACCTAATTTCAGGTTGTCTGCATATAGACTGTAAAATACCTCAGATGAAAAAGATAGATCTGGATGATACAATCTAAACAAGTATGGGACTAGGACAGAGCCCCTTGGGAAACCCAGACTGTAACCCAGAATTTTATCTGTCCAGTTGCTGTGTGACACTTGCCATGTCCTGTTTGTAATCCATGTAGCTCTGCATCTTATCATTATCCAGTTGTTCTAATTTATTGATCAGTATTTGGTGTATGACTCTGACAAATGCTGAAGTTAAATCTATATAAACTACATCACAGCACAATTTTTCATTCATATCTGTTATTATATAGAACACCACGTTACATGCTGTAATAGATCTATTTTCAGCATATGCATGCTGATATATGGTTTCAAGTCCCAACCTTTCCAGTTCTGACAAGAACTTATCCAATATATCCTTATATTGCATTATTTTTCCTCAACATGAAAGCAGACTTAAGGGTCTATATGACTCTGGGTTTGTCCAATAAGCACATGACTCCAATCTTGAGGAATCTCCCCATATTTATATAACCTAGTAAATAATAAATATAATGGCACAGTAAGTTCTTGCTGAAGTGTTCCCAGGTCATTATTACTAATTCTACGTCCTTCCTGTGCATTCTTTGAATCCAGTTTGCGTACTTCTTTTTCAGTGTAATCTAATTTGATTTCAGTATCTGAGGTTACATGGATGTCACTAGGAAAACTTATCACCCCCTTTTTGGAGTCAAACTGTTTTGCCTAAGATTTTGTAAATATATCTATAATCTGTTGCATCTGAGAATACATTTTAGAATCTACACACAGATTATCAATTTGTATGCCTTTATTCCTTCAACATTTTATGTATCTACAAAATTGCTTCCTATTATGCTTAATATCATTATATAAATGTCTTCACATTGTTCTTGATCTTGTCTCATGCTATGCTGAATTTGTTTGTCCACCTTGTCTATTTCATTCTGCATAGTTATATTTCAACCTCTTCACAATTTCTTATATTTTTTGTTTCTCACCTTAATTATCTAATTCTTATGTAAGTACATACTGCTGACGTTGTATGCCTAGATCCTGATGTTAAACATTTTTTTTTTTTTTTTTTTGCATTCAAGCAATTTCTCTTTCAAAACTTTTCCCACTCCTTCTGCAATTTTTCACTGAACACATCACTCCAATTAGTTTTACACTTTACACAGTAACTGTTTTGCTTCCATATAATCTGTAATCAATTTTCTGTGTATTGGTTTAGATCTCAGTTTGGCAGAATTATCTAGCAACAAATTAACCTTTATAACTCCATGACTGCAGCACATTAACGGAGTAAAACTTGATGTGAAGTAACAGTAATTTCTTTAGGAACACATACAATGTCTAGTATGTCCCTTTACCTGGTAGGTTCTTTTACAATCTGAAGCAATTGTTGTTCCTGAACATACGTTGTGAAGAATTCCCTTACTAATGTTGTTGAATCAATATTATTCCAGTCTGTTCCTGATAAATTTAAGTTTCCAGCTAATATTATTCTTCCCGCCTGTGTTTCATGCAAGAAATATATGAATTCCTCTAGGTCATTAGCACTTGATTTTGGTGAGCTATACAGTCCAACAATTGTTATATGTTCCAGGGTTGTCTTTATTGTTACAGTTACAGACTCTATAGTATTGATGTTATCATTGAACATACAATATGCACAGGTCTCATAACTATCTTTAATATCTCTCATAATACCTCCACCTGATTTTTGTTAGATTGTCTGTTACAGTAAAAACATTTATATCCTGACAGAATTAACCATGTTTCAGTCTTGTGGGAACATAGGAAATTTTCCATTAAAAATATATTTAATGTTCCTAGCATTAACAACCATCAAAGATGCATCAGATGTTGCTATCTGGGAACTGTTACATTTTTGACCTGGCAAAAATCCTGCCTTGTGTTTGTCAAATATTGCAAAATATCTGCTGCAAAACTTCTTTTCCCTAATCTTGACAAATGCATGCCATCCTGTCTGAACACGTGTGTGCCCAAAATTAGGCTCATATGCTCTACACATTCCCATTTTTTAAAATGGGACATTTTTTTATGTAGGTATTTACATTTAATTTTTTCATTTACAGTGACATGACTCTCCTTTCTACATGTGATTTGTGAAAAACATGTCCTAACAACTGTACAAGCTATGCTGTAAGTTCACTACTAAAAGTCAGAGAATGCTTGCGGACGAGAACATTTGTACTGACATGAATAAAAACAAATCCGTATTTTCATGCATTAAGTCATTTTAAAGCCTGCCTCACATCCTCTACTTTTGCTCCTTGCAAACATAACACTGTTCAATGTTCATTATCTTCTCTGCAAATGTAGTTTAGCAATTCTTTTGAATATATTTTCCAAGTATTTTGGATGGGGAGATAAATACTATAGGCCTAAAATTAGTAATGTCTGTTTAATGTTGTCCTTTGTGTAGAGGGATAATCAGTGACTTTTTCCAGAGAGAAGGATTGTGGGATTCCTGAATTGAGTTATTTATAAGGATTGAGACGTGATAGGCAATGCTTTTGGCTGCTATTTTAAGGTACTCACTTGGAAGGTAATCAGCTGAGTAGGACATGGTTTGAGTTTGTTTAAGAGTAGTTTTATTTAGGATGTGGGCACAGGTCTGAAGGTAAAAGTGGATGTCATGATATGTGGCTGTTGGACACGGTTGGGATTAGTTACTGGGGAAATCTTTGGTTAGGGATGCTATACTATCTATGAAATATGAGTTGAATTGCATTGTAGTTTTGAGTGGTGAGTTATTGGGAAAGGGGTTAGGAGTGAATGTTTGGACAGGATTAAAGATTTCTTTGAAGTCTGTCCAGAATTTTTTTTTAGGCTTGTGTTTACTATTGCTCTGAAAGTTATTACAGTAATCTAAAAGTTATTATAGTATAGTTTTTTGTTCATTTATTTGCTTTTTTAGTACGGTTGCAGATCATTGTGAGTTTTGAAGATATTGTGGTGTTTTATATTTTTCCTTTCTTTCCATGCTTTTTCTCTGTCCTCCATTAGCATTCTGCTCTTTTTGGATAGCCAAACTGCATTATTTGTTTACAGTCTCTTCCTTCAAGAAGGTGTAAGGATATTTAGGATATTTAGGAAAGTTGTACTGAATTAATTTACAGCATCATTTAAGGGGAGGATTTTTAGGAAGCCCCAGTTAACAGATGATAGTGTAGTAATGAACATTTCTGGGTTAAACTTGGACAGGTTGTGTGTTGTTTTATAACCATACTGTTTAAGCTGACGTGTGCGATGTCTTGTTGTATAGATTTGGAGATGGTCACTGAGAGATTCTGACATTGTACCCATTCTGGTGAATTAGCTAAGGTCTCATAATAGAATCCAGTCTATTAAGGAATTTGATGACTTGCTATAAAATGTGGGACTACTCATTAGTTGTGCGAAACCATATACGTTCATGCCATATGTAGGGGAGTTAGACTTTATGTCCAACTAACTGTCATTGACATCAACAAATAATATTTTTCATGTAGAATTGTTCTGGATAACCAGTGTATGATATCATCCAGCATCTGTATTGTCAGTGGGAGGGATGTAAAGGACATTAATACATATTTGTTTATAATTGTTTACTTTCAGGAAAGTAATAAAAAGCTCTAATGGACTGAATTTTAGTATTAGTTTGCTGTAAGGGGAAATGTGGTAGGTATTGGGAAATATTAAAGGAATACCAACACTCTTCCTCTTTATACAGTTATTACAGACGATATTATAGCTAGGAGGTATAATTTTGGAGTCATTTATGCTGGATTTAAGCCAGGCTTCGGTTACAGTGAGAATATCAGGTTTATGTTGGGTAATCTAGGCATGTAGTTCAGAAGTTTTATTTTTTATGCTTCTAACATTTATGGTGGTAAAGATATATTACCAGAGTTGATTACCTGAATCCAAAAAAAAGGCTAAACGAGGTCTTGTCAGCTGAGGTCCATGACCCCAGTAATTGCTAGCTTTACAGGTTAAACAACTTCAATCAATCTGCATGAAGAGGCAGATGCATTTATTAATTAATTCTTTATATGCATGGAAGACATAACAAGAAGGGATATAAAAGGCGGAGATAGATCCCTCACTAAAACACTGCAAACCTATGAATATAACCTACATCTCCATTGCAATCCCATCCAGCAAAGAAACAGAAACTACTGCTATTTCCAAAATTAGGTACATTCCTCACTCACTCCCTCTAAGAATGAAGCAAAACAGGTGTTATTTCAACTTATAATTTTCACCAATAATATATTTGGCTTGCTCACTAAGTTGCAAGTGGAAGAAGGGTAAGATTTTCTTACTACGACCTCATTCCAGCTGAGTTGGAACAATTAGAAAAAAATATCAGGCTAGGACAGCAGCATTCCAAGTAGTCATGGCCACGAGAAACGGCATGTCTTACACTTGAAAAGATTGGGTGGTAGTTAGTCCCCCCCCCCCCCACAAGTGCATGCTTTTACTTTGATCAAGTACTTTTGCATAATTGCTATTACTTTGTGCTATAAATTCATCTCACATGAAAGCATACCTCTGTCAGCAAGCATGCACACATCTATCAAAACTCATCAGATTTATAATCTATTTTTCTTTTCATCCTCAGAAATGGATACTGCATCTCTGAAATACATCAGTGTACAAGTTAAATAATAGTCTGAATGTGCCATCTTGTGAATTGTTTAGGAATGCAAATGTCTGGTCTCGGTTTCTGCATTCTTTCTATTTATAATAAGAACTTGCATGCCCATATTATTTTTGATAGTTAAAGTCTGATGAGACAACTGTAACTGCTTTGAACTAGCTGTTGTAATTAAGACGTAAAGCGTACTAACCTTAGAGTCTGTAACCCCTTTTTTCTTCTCTTTTTCTGTCTTAGATCATATGTTCATAGGTGTCTGTGTTATTAGGGTAAAAGATTTTCTGAGGCCATTTATTATTGCAATGGAGTAAAAGATCCAAAGGGATTCTTAGGTGATGCTGGAGTGCTGGTCAGCAGAATATCCTGCAATGGCTGTTTCAGCTGGCTGTAATTTGAACTAGATGAACTGGCACCCCACCTAAGCACCATGTTTAGTCATAGCCTCACCTCAGGCTTTGTGCCCACTGAATGGCGCACAGCGACAGTTATCCCACTCCACAAAGAGGGAGCCACCATGGACCCCAGGAAATACCGCCCCATTAGCCTAATGAGCCTGTTCTGCAAGGCCATGGAACGTATCATCATGGAACTTATAAACAAAGACATTGGTAATCTCCAAACTCTGGACCCCACCCAGTTCGGGTTTGTAAAAGGCAGATCATGTCTCCTAAACCTGATTGATTTCTTTGAAGTAGTCACCAAAGCCATAGATGAGGGTAAAGTGGTTCACACAGCCTATCTAGATCTCACCAAGGCTTTTGACACCCTCCCCCACTCTGGAATTATAGATAAACTCGCTAAACTAGGTATAAACCCCATTGTCACAAGATGGGTTGCCAAATGGTTCACTGACAGAACCCACACTGTGAAAGTAGCAGACTCCAAATCCAAATTCAGACCAGTGACAAGTGAAGTACCACAGGGTTCAGTCCTGGGTCCTCTCCTGTTTAGTATCTACTTCTCTGAAGTACAGGCTAACACAGAAGGTCTTTGGCTAACTAAATTCACAGATGACTGCAAACTAGGAGCCATAATTGAAACTCCTAACAATGTGGACATCCTACAGAAGGGCCTCACTGAGACAGATGCCTGGTGTCAAAGCCATGGCCTCAAGCTCAATGCCAAAAAGTGCATTGTCATCCCCTTTGGTAAAAACTCTGTACCCATGAGCTACCATATAGGTGGTAGTCTACTTAACACCAAAAGTGTGATAAGAGACCTTGGGACACAGGTGGACAATAGTCTCTCCTTTGATAATCACATTGCCACAGTAGTCAGGAAATCCTTCTACGTGGCACACCTCATCACAAAAGGTTTCTCATCTGGAAAAAAGGGGTAATTGTTCCCCTCTACTCATCACTCAGACCCATTATAGAGTACAACACCTCTTTTGGTATGTACCTCACAAGACATCTACAACAACTGAAAAGGCCACAGAAATACCTCACAAAGAGGATTATTGGTCTCAAACAGATGACCTATGCAGACCATCTCAAAAAACCCCAGCTTTACTCCGTTGCTTATCACCTACTCAGAGGTGATCTCTGCCTAACATACAAAGCTATGCTAAACGCAGAGCTGTTGGACATGCTCCACTTAAAGAAATCCCAATCCTTCCAAGCTACATGCTCTAGGGACCTAAACCTTGTCAGCAGAATAAACAGAACATGCTGGAGGGATAGATTTCTGTCCCAGAGACTTCTCATACTCTGGAATAAACTACTTATCTATATCAAACAAAGCTCCTCATTAGCACTCTTCAAGAAAAATCTTGATGATTGAATGGAAAATAAGAAATTCACCCTGGGGATCACTTCTGTGGCTCTGTTCAACAGGGGCACAGAAAAATCATTTTATTGGGTGGCGAAAGCCAGGGTACCTTTTTGGCTAGGCTTGTATAGGCCCTAGGGCCGATAACCTAGTACCTACCTATGAACCTATATGCCAGTTGATATTGGCCTTAATTATTTCTGTGTTAGTTTTAACAGTGCAAATGATTGCAGGTGCTTTTGTGTATGAATAACAGTGAACAGTTTCAGCAGAATGCTTTAACTGGTAGTAAGTCAGCTTATCTTTCTATAAACATCTATAAACAAGCTGCTGGGAATGGAGCATCTACACATGAGACAGAAAATGAATATTAATGTCAAGAATGTGGTAAGGAGATTAATTATCCTAAACTTTTAGCTCACAGTCCAAAACAGAGAAAAAAACAGAAACACTAAGCCCTGCACTACAACTTGAAGAGTGTAATATTCAAAGAAATTCCTAGAAAACTAAATATATTGCCTGCATCTTCTGTAAAATGCACTATAATAGGCTTGGTCAGATCAATCTTTTATGGAAACCACTTTTCTGCAGTTCTGTTTTTCCCATCTAAATAATGCCATTTTAGAAGTTATAAATCAACCATATATTATACACAGAATTATAAACACTATTCTGCATGATAAGATACACAGAACTCTGGCGGGCGCGGTGGTGCAGTGGTTAGCATTGCCACCTCACAGCAAGAGGTTCTCTGGTTCAATTCTCACTGGGGTGCCTTCTGTGTAGAGTCTGCATGTCCTCCCTGTGGTCGCGTGGGTTTCCTCTGGCTGCTCTGGTTTCCTTCCACATCCCAAAGACATGCTGTAGGTATATTGGACACTCTAAATTGGCCCTAGGTGTGAATGTGTGCATGTGTGTGCCTTCTGTGGAAGGTTGGGTGCCAGGCTGGCAACTTGACAACGTAAAACTCCACTGCCAATCATGAATGGACAGGTGCTCCGCTGTGGCGACCCCTAACCAGGAAAAGCCAAAAGAAGAAGATGATACCCAGACCTAAGGAATCACACAATACTCTACAATGCTTTTACAACAATTTTAACAAAGCCACTGTGAAGATAGGTGAAGGCTGCCAGCCTAGCTAGATAGAATTTTGTAGATAATTCTGTCATTTGTAAATATTGATGTAAGCCACAGGCTTGTTCTCTTAAATGTGAAAAGATTGTATTGGATGTTGAACTAAAAAAAATGTAACAACAGTGCACTCTGCTGTAAGAAAGCTGATAAGTCAAGCATGTCATGACTGTCTTTGATCTCAGAGCTCAGTGTCAGTCTGTCTTGGCTAGCACATTATTTTTATTGTTTGAACTTAAGGAATAATTACTAGAGTTTACATGTGAAATATCTTTTATTGCTGTAGCTTCCTGCAGGTGCAAGATAACAAAAGAGATGTTAAAAATGTAAATGTTGAGCTTCTGTTAGCCTGGGAACCATAAATAAATGGTGTAATCTGAAATGAATCAGTGGTATTGTGGTATCAATTTAAGGGCAAGGAGAATGAGAGCATTTGTCTTGAGAACATCCAACATCACTAGCACTGCCTGAACTTTGTTTTCTCTTAAATACAGCTAGGAACTAGGAAGATTAGATTTTTTCTGTATTGATGTCAGAACTTTTCTACTGTATTATATTAAGTATTTCTCTGTAATCTCAGAACTCTTGACTAGCACTGTGTAGTAAGAAGTATTATCTTGTGTTTTTATTACTTTTTATTAAATATTTTTAAACCTTTCAACCGTTGATGTTTTCTGTAGAAATAATTTAAGCTGTAGTGTACATTGCATGTATATAATGATACTGGCTAAGCCACTCCAATAAGCCTTGACTGTTCAATTGCACTTACCATTTGGATAATAATATTGCACAGTATAATTGGACACCCTTTCATAAGGGCCATTTAGTAGCTGATATATATTAGTGGGTGGTGGCAAGTGGTAGTACCATATAGTCTGGGTAAAAGAGGCACAGCTAGAGAACCTGTGCCAGCCTTCCCCAGGAGTGTCTGTGTGGTTGTATATAACTCGTATCGCAAAGTGTGTGTGTGTCAGCTACTTAGGCAGGGACATGAAGCACTGGTTGTTCAGAGAGGGTGCTGGTGGTTTTAGCATGCCCACTAGGCTGAGATCTAGACCCTATAGCTGTGCCAGTGTGGAGTCTTATTGGGGTCATGGAGAGAAAGGGAGAAACCAGCCCCAGACTGACTGTGATCTCTGTGTGCTCTTAAGGGAAATTGTACTTTAATGTGTGTATCTGTTATCCTTTCCCTATATGGACGCTCCTCATTGGTGTTAGTGGTGAGGATTGAGGCTCCTTGATTGTTGGGCCAGTGCACGGGCATTACAGCCACTACAAAGATTGTTTTAAGCTGCTGGCATTCTGGATTGTTGTCTATTTATATCCACAACATATATAGTGTTATGCCTGAAAAATTAATATCAAAGAAATCATGCCATGTGTATACAGACATACTCCCTGCTTCAATTGGAAATGAAAATTTTTTGCTAAAATGCTAGCTTTATGTATAGAAAACATATAGATAAATTGATGGATCAAACAAAGCAAGGCTCAACATAATTTATTTAACATTTGTTTACTGGGTCTGACTTGGAACAAAGCCAGTTTTTAGTGGAAGCCCGGGCAGAAATGCTCCAGACATGTCTATGTAATGTGGGAGGAAACTGGAGTACCCAGAGAAAACCCACATGAACACAGGAAGGACATACAGACTCCACACAGAAGGCACTCTAGCCAAAAATCGAACTGGAGATCCTCTTGCTGTGAGGAGACAATGCTACCGCTGCACCACTGTGCTGTCCAGTGGTCCAGCTCTATCACATCAATTTCACCAACATTCCTTTGGTGGCACTTTTTTGTGGGCTTAGAAAAATATTTGACTTTTTACAATGACCCTTCTTATGGGATGCTTTAGAAGCATAAATGATTATGGATCTATTTCATATGATTCACTTTTTAAATAGTTGAATGGCATATGATTGACTACTTAAAAAAAGTTGAACATAGTATCAGCTGAAACAGCAAACTGTACTAAGACTGCAGCAGAGTGGGGACTGGAAACATTTCCCTTTTCCCCACTATAGTGTGATCTCAGAACTGGTATATATAATTAGCAGGGCGTGGGGGTCCAAATGTTGTTTTTGCTATTTTTATGTTTGGTCAACTATTTAAATAGCAATAGTCTCATAAACAGGAACGTACGGTAAAGGCAACACTTAAAAACTTCTAGTTGCACTATCTTCAGTAGGAACAAATGGCAGTTCAAAGCAATAGCTGACAAACAGCATGAATCTCACAAGAGAAGGAGTAAAAACGGAACGTTCTTTATTGCACACAGTTAGCGCTTTCACCTAGACGGCTTCATCAGACTGTAACCATACAGCAAAAAGACAGTCCTTTATATACCATGTTCAATTAATATCAAGGCATTACTCAATTAAACAATTAGTTTATACAAACTTTCAAAGCACTATGTAACAACATAAAAACATCGCTAAACATCAAACTAAATATAACATATCTCATAAAAATACTTCAAAACTCATGAGAAACATGTATAAAAATGTTCAGTCAACAATACGAAGTTGAAGCTATTCACTTTAAAAACTTTTTTTAAAATTTAGATTTCCTACCAAGCCTCCTTCTTTTCAATATTGGTTGTAAACTGACTTTATCATTGAGTCCAGGCAGATGGTCTGCTCTGCATCGTATAATCCATCTGAGCTCTACTTCTAGCGTGTAATTTTCCAGGTCTCCCCCTCTTAAGGTGGTCTTAATGTCCTGTATTGCCATAAAAATAAAAGTGTGTGAATCCTGCCATCTTTTGATGTTTAGCTAAAGCATTATTAACATCTCCTACTCTCATCTTATAAGTGTGCTCTCTAATTCTCTCTCTGAGCTGCCTGTTGGTCTTACCAATATAAAATGCAGAGCAGGAGACACATGTAGCAAGATATATCACACTCTCTGATCTACAATCAGTATTTGTTATAAAGGTAAAAACTTTACCTGTGACCGGCTGTACAAAATAATTAATGCTGTTGATATAACAGCATTGGTTACAACTATTACAGGGTATAGTATTCATGGTGGAATTAATATATCTCTTCCTATGACCATGGCATAATAGCTGCTTCAAATTCTTCCTATTTTTGTACCTAAATCTCAGCCTTATTCCTACAACATTACTAATCTCATCTTCCACTCCCAAAATTCCCCACTGTTTCTCAACAATAGCTTTGATGCAATGTACATCACTTGTAAAGTAAATAGGTATACTAAAGGGAGTCTTCTTAGCTTGTTGTTCATTACAGACATCTAAACTAACACTGCTGCATCTGCTAGAAAAATATGGTCGTGCCCTGGTGTGTCTCATGCTATTGGTAGAAAGTAATATCCTATCAATTTCTTGTTCGCAATAGCATCTATCCAACAGTTTTGACTTCAGACTTGCTGTTTCGTCCTTAAATCCTGTATCTGTAGGATTAAGCCTTGACACCCTCATTGCCTGACCTTTTATAACATTTTCAAAAATATGGAGAGGGTGCATGCTAGTCCTATGGAGTAGCGTATTCCTATAGCACGTCTTTCTATGAACAGAAGTGTTCACAATACCATTGCCTAGTCTCATAATGTCTACATCCAAAAAGGAGATATACTCCCTAGAATAACTCATCGTGAAGCACAAATAAGTGGTACAGTTATTCATAAACCTTTCAAATTCATGTAATTGCGCCTCATCACCCCTCCAAATCAAAAAGAGGTCATCCACAAACCTCTTGTAAAAAGTAACATGTTGTCTATATATAAAACTGGGGAATAGAATTTCCTTCTCCCACTCAGCCATTACTATGTTGGCGTAGCTATTGGCACAAGAAGTGCCCATAGCTACGCCATCATTCTGTATAAATATGTCATCTTTGAATATAAAAACATTATTTTCCAAAATAATTTCTAGGAATAATGCTAACATTTCTATCAAGCTACAATCCATAGAAGTATACTTAACCAAATAATTCTGCAGACTATCAATCCCTTTGTCATTAGGTATAACTGTGAAAAGACTAAGAACATCAAATGTTGGATAGATGCTATTGTGTACAAGAAATTGATAGGATATTACTTTCTACCAATAGCATGAGACACACCAGGGCACGACCATATTTTTCTAGCAGATGCAGCAGTGTTAGTTTAGATGTCTGTAATGAACAACAAGCTAAGAAGACTCCCTTTAGTATACCTATTTACTTTACAAGTGATGTACATTGCATCAAAGCTATTGTTGAGAAACAGTGGGGAATTTTGGGAGTGGAAGATGAGATTAGTAATGTTGTAGGAATAAGGCCGAGATTTAGGTACAAAAATAGGAAGAATTTGAAGCAGCTATTATGCCATGGTCATAGGAAGAGATATATAAATTCCACCATGAATACTATACCCTGTAATAGTTGTAACCAATGCTGTTATATCAACAGCATTAATTATTTTGTACAGCCGGTCACAGGTAAAGTTTTTACCTTTATGACAAATACTGATTGTAGATCAGAGAGTGTGATATATCTTGCTACATGTGTCTCCTGCTCTGCATTTTATATTGGTAAGACCAACAGGCAGCTCAGAGAGAGAATTAGAGAGCACACTTATAAGATGAGAGTAGGAGATGTTAATAATGCTTTAGCTAAACATCAAAAGATGGCAGGGGATTCACACACTTTTATTTTTATGGCAATACAGGACATTAAGACCACCTTAAGAGGGGGAGACCTGGAAAATTACACGCTAGAAGTAGAGCTCAGATGGATTATACGATGCAGAGCAGACCATCTGCCTGGACTCAATGATAAAGTCAGTTTACAACCAATATTGAAAAGAAGGAGGCTTGGTAGGAAATCTAAATTTTAAAAAAAGTTTTTAAAGTGAATAGCTTCAACTTCGTATTGTTGACTGAACATTTTTATACATGTTTCTCATGAGTTTTGAAGTATTTTTATGAGATATGTTATATTTAGTTTGATGTTTAGCGATGTTTTTATGTTGTTACATAGTGCTTTGAAAGTTTGTATAAACTAATTGTTTAATTGAGTAATGCCTTGATATTAATTGAACATGGTATATAAAGGACTGTCTTTTTGCTGTATGGTTACAGTCTGATGAAGCCGTCTAGGTGAAAGCGCTAACTGTGTGCAATAAAGAACGTTCCGTTTTTACTCCTTCTCTTGTGAGATTCATGCTGTTTGTCAGCTATTGCTTTGAACTGCCATTTGTTCCTACTGAAGATAGTGCAACTAGAAGTTTTTAAGTGTTGCCTTTACCGCACGTTCCTGTTTATGAGACTATTGCTATTGACTTTTATCATTTTAAAAGGAACGCTACTTCTCTGTCGGAACTTCTTTGTGCTTTGTTTTGTTATACTCAACTATTTAAATAGTCAATGATATGACTTTGATCTTATGACATTTGACTATTTAAAAAGTCAGTTTTATGAAAGAGATCCAGGATTAAAGGATCCTTTCTAGCAAGATGTGATAAGTATGGCATGTCTTCACTACCCTTTTCACTGAACAGAGGCAACACAAAAGGGTATCCAGTTTCCCCTATACTCTTCACCTGGCTACTAAGACCCTTTCAGCTCACATCATTGTAGGCATTGGGGGCATCCTGATCTCAATCTCCAAGTCTCACAATTCTGCTTGAGTTGCATATGACAGAGTCTTGCAGCTAATGAACATTTAGTATAAAATTATGGATTATTTGGAAGGAATTCCAAGTTGAAATGACACCATAAAGGTCTTCTCTTTTCTCATAAATGACTCATGTAGGGATCTTTCTCTACTTTATTAATAGACATATTATCTATACAATTACTTATACATAAATATCTTAAGTACATGAGTGTTTGCCCAACATTACAGTCTTTCTCAGCCACTCGAGTTTGATGATAGACAATTCTTAGAGGAGCTCAAAAATTCCATACAAAGATAGAAATTTACCTTTTATAGATAAGATTTTAGCAATTAGGGTGTTTTGTCTTCTAAAATTTGTTTTTACAACTAACTATTTGGGCCAGCTATAGTGATCCCTACATCCAGTGAGGTGCAGAAAAGAATTGCTTCTTTTTATGGGAAAATTTCTAGGAGAAAATTATTTTCCCCTATTGCCAAAAGAGTTTAGAATTACCTGATTTCCAAGCATATTCCCCCAAAGTACCAGTCTCTCATTTAATTCAAGCTTGAGACCTTCATCAACCCATTCGGCTGATTACAGAATTGAGCATTAGACATTCCTTGTTAGCATTTAGATGCATGACAAACAAAAACAAGATGTGGGTATCAGTAAGCATAGAAGAAAATTTAAGAAAAAAATGAAGGGCACTAATTTGGGTTTGTGTGAGGGAATATAGGAATCATATAGATATGCCATAGACAACAAACCTATTCATTGGGACTTATGGATCACATATTAGCAGGATGTTTTGGGTCTTTCTAAGGGATCATTGCCATCTTTCCTACAAAATGTGAAAATTAACATTATGTTCCTATTCGTTTTTTGCAGTATCTATGACTACGATCCCTACATGGTAGGCAAAATAGTTCCAAATTTCTACAGAGTGATTTAAGAATCTTATTTTAAATGTCCATCACCTGTTTTAAGGTACCTGGAGTGCCATGTAGATCAAAATGGAGGATGCTGTATTGGAATAGGCCAGCAAGAGTTAAAAAGGGCATTTTTCCATTAGCCTTCTCCATCAGAAGAGTTTGTCAGTAGCCTTCAGTCAAATCCAGGATAGTTATATAGGTATAGGTATATTAGGCATGGAAATTAACCATCTCTAATTATCAAGACCCCTAGTTACAACTGCCAGACTTACCTCTGTTGCTTCTACCCCATTTCAGGGCTTTAAAATGTTGACATGGTGCATTTGTTCAGCTCATCTTTCCCCTGTCTGTCCGACATAATAATTTACATCACTTAGCTTTGCTACAAACAGATGTGGCCCCTGCCATTTTCCCAAGATCCCTATCTGCACAGATGAGACTAATGCATGGTTTGTGACCTGAAATTCACTATTCCTTGCATTTCTGTTATATATCTCTTGTTGGTCAGCTTGCTGCCTGTCTGTGTGCTCTTAGACTATGAGTATCCCTACCTCTAGTCTGTGTTCTATAGTAATATAATGTCATAATAAGGACATATGAAATAATGCATGATGACCACAAGGATCAATCAGAGGAGTTTAGAAAGGATTGGGAAGAGAGACTGAATAATTAATTCACAAAGAAACAATGGGGACATATGTATGGTACTCAAATATGCAACAAAGTCTAAAAGATTTAGGATCTTTGCCTGGAAGTGTTTGCAATGATATTGTTATACCCCAAGAAGACTCCAAAGCATTTTTCCTCAGGTAGATGGCAAATATTAGAGGTGTAATGGAAAGGAAAGAGATAATGGGAACATATTTTTTGGGAGTGTGATGAATTGGCAGACTTAAAAAATTCTCTGCAAACTGCTCTAATAGAAATACTAGGTGAGCAAACTGGTGTAACTACAGAAATTCTTTTTAAACTATGATACAGAATCTGAATTGCCTAGGCATAGTAAGGCCTTGCTGAGTTTAAATGCGGTGGCTGCCAAAAAAAAGCAATTATTAGAAAATGGACATCAAAATCTAAACAAACTACATTAGAAGTAGTGAATATGGTAACAGAGATAATACAACTGGAATTGGGATCTTTATAAAAGGGAAGGAGAAAATTACATAGGAAAAAAGGGAATTGTGGGAACAATACATATAGATTAATGTTTTTGAGGGGGGATGAGGTTTAAGGGAAGGCAGGAATTGAATGAACTTTGAACTGAGAATGAATGGACAGATCGTAATTGACGTATAATGCTTGTAAATGAAATATGTTAACATCATTTGTTTATATAAATGTCAGATTGCCTATGTCATAAGTGATAATTTAATATTTATATATATTTATATATATGTTGTAATATACTTTTGAGTGGGACCTTTTCTTTTCCCCATATTTCCTGGGCAATATTTAAGTCTCATGGTATGCTTGCTAAACAGTAGCTCAAAAGAGGTAAATGTTAATACTACCCATGGTACTTCAAAAAGAAGGCTAGTTAGCAGTTGGTCCAAATTCTTCTTTTCTTCTTTGGTTACTTTTCTTAACATAGACTTCAATATCCTATTGAAATGCTCCATCAATCTATCAGTTTGAGGGTGATACACTGAGGTCTTGAGCTGTTTAACTTTAAAACACTGAATAATAGAATCATAGAAAATACCAAACAACTGGGTCTTGTGGCTATTATACTTTGCCAGTATCCTCCTTAGACCTTACCTCCTTTTTCAAGGAGCATCAGGCCACCAAAATCAGGGTTTAATTTGTCAATACCCATCTGGTTGCTTAAATCCCTTTTGAAGGAAGATTGTGAATTAAATTGCCTATTTTGGAGTAGAACTGTGTTCCAGAGAGGGGTAAGCATTGTGAGACTACTCTGTCTCTACACCATGCTTTGTTTATTTGCTGAACCCAATTTAGATCACTTGTGCTTATATTAGTAGGAGATATAAGAGGTCTTGGAAAACTAAATTCCTAGTGACCTGAAAACAAGGCACAGATCAACCCTAATAACTCTATAATATACTGGATATAGGGGCAGTGCTTTCCACTTCTCTTGATAACACTCGTCTTTTAAATCTGTGATTTTTCTAGTAAGGAACCTCTTAGATCTTTCTAATTCCTTGATATGTCTGCTAAGATACATCTCAAGAGGTGTAATGTATTTGACATTAGGTCCAATCAATGCAGAATATGGAGGAGTAAAAAATTCCTTGGATGTAGATGAAATACATTTTGTAAATCAGTTGTGCCAGGTAAAGATATTACCACTGTTGCAATCTGAAGGTCAAAGGCAGGTGTATTATTTACCTGTATCCCAAGGTATCTCTCCATGTTTTCATCTTGAAAGAGAGCATTATCTAAACTAAAAGATGGATGAAGAGATTGCTTACCAAATGCAATAATATTGCACATTTTAGCATTTAGTTTTAACCCATTTTTCCACACCAGTTGTTGACGTGTGAGTTCCAGTTGGAGATTTGATGTATCAGAAGGCACTTGAGGATGACACTAAGTCTGCAGTCTACAAACTTGGTTATCCAGAGATCCTCACTTGTAATTTTTAATTTTGTAATTATCACCAAATGTCAGATCTATTACTAACCCTAAAACCTTTAAAATAGCTCTCAAAGACAGCCTCCATAATTCTTGGTCATACTCTTGCAATGACTCTACATGACTTCTGTCTACTAACAGTCAGTTTTCCTCTCAACTTCTACTACCGAATTTCTTCGCACTGACTTCCTACCTGGGGTCATTTTCCACTCACTTCCTACCTGAGTTATTTTTTTCATCCTGTACATGTTTCTATACTTTTCTGTTTCTTTTTTCTTTCTCATTTGCTACTGTTCATACTCCATTATCTTCTTACATATTATATATTCTTATTATGCTGTTTTCTTTGCCGTGGTGGTGCAGTGGTAGCATTGTTGTCTCACAGCAAGAGGCTCTCCTGTTCGATTCTCGGCTGGAGCGACTTCTGTGTGGAGTCTGGATGTCCTCCCTGTGGTCGAGTGGCATTCGAAAGACATGCATAGAATGGGCGTGCCTTTGTTGAAGGTTGGGCATTGAGCTGGCACCTCGGCATCCATAAAAAATCTACTGCCAATCATTAGCGGACCGAAGTTCCACTGTGGCAACCCCTAACCAGGAAAAGCCAAAAGAAAAACAACAACATTATCCTATTTTCTTTCTTTAGGACTGATTTTAATTGCGATACATTTGTACTGTGTATTTCTGAATTATCATATAACCCAGAATGACACAAAGTATGCAGCCATTTGTTGAAATAGGTGATCCATTATCTTACACATGAATGGGATTCCTTGATTAATGAGTATTTCTCTAGTTATCCCCACTCTGGAGGACAGTAAAACCAATACCTTTGGTATAACTTTGGCATTAGCTTTACATAGTGTGATTGCCAGTACTTACTAGGAATGATTATTGGACTTGACTAGTGGTCTAATGATATCAATGGCAATCTGCTAAAAAGGTATCTCATTGCAGGTATGAGAATTATTTTTTGAAGTCAAGGTTTAAAGCTGTTTTCTGGCACTCATAGTATTCTGCAGAAAACTCTACTGTTTTCATTATACCTGGCCAATAAAACCTGGCTAAAAACCTTTCCTCTGCTTGTCCATACCCAGGTGCCCGCCAAGCACATCACTGTGTGCTAGTCTTATACCCAAGTTTCTGAGGTGTGTCTGTATCAATAATTGATACTCTGCTTCCTCTTTCTCTTTATTTCCCCTTTACATCAAGTCATTTTCTATCTCAATATAGGGATAGAAAATATGAGTACATAAGGCTAGGTCCTCACCCTCCATCAAGGTCATGATTTTGCTTTCTGACTGTACTCAAAGCCTCACCCACCCACTGGATCTTTTTAAAGTTTAATCAACTCACTCAGAGGTCAGCTTAGTCAGAGGCTATTTCAGCTAAGTCAGGGGTTGAGGCATATGTGTGTTCTTCTGGAAGTACAGGCACTTGGTTTTAATGTAGGGATGCAGTCAAGGAGACCACTAAGGAGGCTAGCTGAAATTCCCAACTGCCCTAACACACTGTCTACTTAAGTGACTTGCTCAAGATCAGATAGTAGGCAGATGAAGGATGAAGGAATCAAACCCTGTACCGTTAAGAACTAGTTTGGTAACAGGCCATAGCCTTAATCCTCTGTGCTAACTGCCAAACTAAAGAAGCATATAGCCAGACAGGGACTTGAATCTGGGACCCACAAATTAAAAGTATGATGCTCTACCAACTTTTTAGCCCTTTCTTTTTTACCGGAATGATAGCTCTTGCCAATACTCAGTGTAACACTCCAGCTGTTCTCTCTTTTTTACAGAGCCCCCATTCTTTTTTGTCTGAATCCTAGTAGCTAACCCTCCCTACTTTTTTTTTTCGAGTTTCTGTAAGCAGCTTCCTCAGTGTTTGCTACCTGTTCTGTGTCTATTTCTGTTCCCTTGTGGCTTTTGGGCACTTCAGAGATCATACACTACTCAGTGGGTGTTTCATTTTCCACAGCTGTACTTGTTATTTCTACCTTCTGCTTACTGTCCTCAACCTTTGGTTTGGTATCACTCATACTCAGTAGCCAGACTTTACCTTCTGGAAAGGCTGTCCCTGCTTGTATGCTCAAATATATCCTTGTTCCTTTCGGGCTTTCTAATGCAACTCCTTGGCTTTTATTATACCCAGGTCTTTTACTGCTCACATCTGCTGTTGGTTCCCCTTCCCCTTTTTCTGAAGAAGCCCAAGTTAGGGCTGTGAGCTGGTTTTCTTGAAGTGCAGTCCTCTTAAGTGGGTGATAGGACTTATAAAAGTTACTATCACTTCCCACTGCCTCCACAATTCTTTAATGTGAATAAAGTCATTCTTAATGTTAAATGGGATACTAGTGCAACAGGATGTAGTTTCTTGTCCACCTGAATGATCGCTTCTTTCAAAGCTGTCTTTATCATAGCCTTCTGTTTGCAAATATATTGCTCTTTTATAAGAATGGACATATTACTCAGATCTATCAACCTTTGCAGTTTCTTACCACCCACTAAAATAGAGAATTAATTTAGCAGTTGAACAGTAACAAAATGCAGTTTCAACCATATTAGCAGATGTCATATCACATTCCATAGGTTCTACATTATTTAAATGTGTTTTAAGCAATTCTTAAAGTTTTATCGGAATTATCATCACATGATTCATTTATAAAAGCTCCACAAATTTAGGATAATGAGTGAAAGATGGAAGGGAATCTGTACCCCCCCCCCATCTTCATCAATGGGATTAGAGGGCTCATTGAGTAGATCTATATGTTTCCTTTACACATTTGGCTTTTAGCTACTCTCAGAGATAACAGGTTTATGGAAAAAAATGAGGACACGTGGCTATGTTCTGATATCATGGTGTGACAAGCAATAGCGTCTTGGACCCTTTGCCCTGCAGCTAGACAAGAGGGACAGCCACAGACAAAGTTAGAAGATGATCTGCAATGGCAGGTAGAACTGACATCTGAATTGGGGAAGATGCCAAAGACAGCAAATTCAGAGATGCCTGCAGTGGCCATATCATTACTGATGTAGCATCATGAGGTCATGAGATCCCATGATGACATCAGCACTAATGGCTAAAGGGCTGACCCAACTCAGACTGAGACTGTTGCTCAAAATCCTGCTGCTGAGCTCATCTCCAATGCATTAACCTTGATTGACAGGTCAAAAAATGTCCACTGACACTGTTTCATAGATTCATAGGTCTATAGTACAGTAATGATCACTAGGGCCCTTATAAACCTGGCCTCGTAACCTGAATGTGACCTACAATGTTTATTTATACTATGGAGTGATTTAATAACTGCCTGTGCCCATCAGAGACATAGGAGCCACACCTGGGTGAATTTCTGATTATCTATTCATTGGTCCAAGTTGTGTTTAAATAGTGATAGGGAGGAAATCTGCTTCGCATGGAAGGTAGAGTCAAAACCAAGGGAATCAACACTGCTGGTTCAGAATTCAACTGACCAGTCATTGCCTAATTAGTGGACCCAAGAGAGGGCCCATGAATGCTGTCAGTAAGTCTTCAGTCATTGACATTGTATGTGTTAATGTCATCATCATCAGTACTAGCACCAATATAATGAGGACCTGTGAAGAAAGTCTGGAAGACCTGTAGAATAACAGAAAAATGGAGAAGAGGCTCATGGAAATTGTTGGGTATCAGACTACAGTCATTTTTTACTAAGTCCATAAAATTGTTTCCACCAACTTGTTATAGTCAAATTACAGCTGAGGCAGTGGAGATGTTAACCCCAAACTGGTCTATAAGTATCACTGAACAATTTTGCCTTTTAAAGAAGTTGGCTTGTTAGGTTGCTGATCTAAAATAGAATATCTTTACATCAGAGGACTTTGTTCCAGAAGAAATGGTTATGACAATCAGCTTTGAGGTCACGATCAAAGCCTTCAGCTCCAAGATGTTCTTCAGGTCCAAAGAAATAACGTCTTCAGAAGAAATGTTTCTTTAAGAGATAAAACGTTTATTTTATTTTCTTAGAGTATTAGGGTTAAGATCTTATACCTTTCATTTTTATGAACAGAAAGCCATATCCCTAGACAGAACATGTATTGCTCAAGCCTGTTCAAAGATAGAAGAATCCTGTGACTACACTGACATTTCTTGAAAGCACAGTCCATTTTTGAAACAATAGCTGCTAACACAGAGTAAATCTAGTAAGCCATAAGTAAACAACACCAACAAAAGGCTGAAAAGGACAGTGAAATGGAACAACATCACACCTATAGAAAGGTGGAAAAAATACCAGTGTGTCGTGGGAAGTAATAAAATAAAGAAAATTTGCTATCTGGGAAAAGAGTTAGCTGACTGACCTAGAAAGAAGTATAGGAAGTAGCCCAGGAGGGGTGTGAGGGGCCATCTCTCTGATGCCCTTCACTAATGCTTGGCACAAAATGTTTTGAGAGGAAGGTTCCAAGCAGTGTATTATGGGTAAAGGGGAGGGACTTATTTGCCTGATAAAATTTAAGATGCCAAGCTAATATAATAACTAATTGAATTAGTCCATTGTCCTGTTGTTAATAAGGACAGACCTCCTCATGCCAGATCCAGATCTAAAATTCTTATATTTTGTCTTTTTTATTTATTTATTTTTTTTTATTTAGAAAAATGAAAGCCCAGTGTGAAAGACAATCATGACCTTGCCTTATTTTTATCATTCAGTAAAACAGTATAGCATATTTTGCCATGCTGTTCTACAATTGCCAAAAATCAAAACAAACACAATGGACAGTTTCTGTTTTGAACAAAGTTTACATTTGTTTGATCAAGTGCCAGACTACAATAATGATCATCTAAAATTTATAGTTAGTATAAACACAAAATTGCACTATGTGATTATAGTGCTAGTTTTCAGTACAGATCCATACAAGCTAATAAAACTCCAAAGACATACTGTAAATGCATTCTTCCAAGATGTCTGTAGGTAAACATGCAGTGAGGGAGAAAGTAGAGTGTGTGTGTGTGTGTGTGTGTGTGTGTGTGTGTGTGTGTGTGTGTGTGTGTGTGTGTGTGTGTGTATCTGTGTGTTTATGTGCACATGTGATACGTCAATTATTGTAGAAAGTTCAATTCTGCTTTGGGAACAGGGCATGAGAGTTTTTCCAGTGCCCATTAGGTTATACACAATGGGGGCCGGTGAAGTCCTATATTTTGTACTAGGGTATAGAGTTACTGATCAATGTGGAATGTTAGTCTGTTCCCATATCATCTTACAAATTGTCCCTATATGTACTGTAGTTCAAAAGCACCCACGCCTCTATTTTTCCTTTGTAATATGCATGCTCACTCAGTAGCTGTATTGCATCATTTCTCTTTCTATTGCAAATCAATCAACTTCTCTACTTTTACTACTTTTGGTAAACAAACGGATACATACCATTTACGTTTATTTCGCTGCATTGTCCTGCTGAATTGTAGTTGCAGGAGAAGATCTTCCCTATTCTGTTTTGTAATCCCTTCTCTAGTGGAGCAGAAACAATAATTCTGTACAGAAAAGAAAAATAAAATAGATGATTCATTTTTATGCGTTAAAGCAAGATATAAACCAATGGTTAATAAAGACAAAGAAAGAAAACACTTGACTATTTTCCAAGATCACTGGCATTGTGGCAGAATATATATGGAAACTGATAATGCTGGGTTTCTCAGACTATATCCATGTCATGGCAAAGTCAATACCAAATATTCTTCCACCACGATAGAAGGGCAATATGGTCTGAGTTAAATGTGATACAGGAGGAACCCCTGGAAGAGGCTAAAAGATTAAGTAATGTTGATATTGAATGCTTACACTTTGACATGGATAGCTATACTCCATTATAGAATGTCATGTCTCTGGTTAAAGGAGGAAAATGGCGGACAGTCCGCCATATGTTACTGTGGGGGTGGGGATGAAGACATTACAAACACATTTTATTGTGTTTGTTTACAAGGGCAACCATGTTGAATTGTGAAGAAAGTATATTTGCTCTCAACGGAGAGGTAATGTTGATCCTGAGAAAAGACTAACCTGCTCCTATTCCCCATAATTATGATGCCTGCTGGTCTGGACAAATGCAAAATGAATAACAGTTCCAGTAAGGAGTAAGTGATCAGGGTCCGATGTCTAGTTAATCATGTTACTGCTGAGAAATGTTGAAAAGCAATGCCTAGCTTCAGGAATACAACAGCTACCTTTTTCTGTGGCTTAACCACATAAATCCCAAAGTAATAAAATATATTCAATATTTTCCAAAAATACGAGTTAATCAGTTTTCATCTTTCAAATATTCACCTTTCCTGTGGATTCTTTGGTAGTCGGATATCAACAGCACAAAGCTTTTTTTCTTCCTCAGGCAGCATTAGTTGCCTTGAAACAAAACCACAGAGTTGTCTAAATATGTGTTTGCACATTTTCTTTTACAGTGTGCAGGCTGGGATTAGTGCACAGGCATTATTTTTTATAGTGACTGTGTATTTCTAAAAATTTCTGGTACTTACCTTCAATGCAGTAAGCTACATGTCAGGTGTGAGTTGCCAACAGGACAACTGAGTTTTCACACTACTGCTTTAGAAGCTTCTTTTCTTCCAAGCAAAATCTTTTAACTATATTACATGATGGAAAGCAACTACATGCATTATTCTGATTTTCAGTGATCTAGAAATGTGCTATCAGTGCAGAATAACAAGCCAAACTCTGCACAACTATTTGCCAAATAGGTTGTCATTTCGTCTTAAAGACTGTTGGAGCACATAATAGTTATCTGCTGATCTTTAATATGAAAACATGATGAGTACTTATGTGCATATTGTGGACAGCACTGCAGATGAGACGCCAGCCTTTATAAACTAAGATCAATTACTCTGTACAACAGCCTAAAAATGCACACTCTTCCAAACAACATAAAGTCTCATGTCCTTCACTCAGAATAAACACAAAGTTCTACCAAAATGGTCTCTGTTAATAGGATTCCTTAATTTTGTTCCCTGCAAAAGTGCTATCTGAACCTTTTCTTATTCACATCCTCCTTCAGACTTCTAACATTAAAGACACTATATTCAAAATACTATTTCCACCCACATATCTTAAGTTTAATTTGTACACTTTTGGGGACACATGGATTTTTGCATTAGCAATTTTGCAAAATATAGCAAGAAATAAATTTTAAAAATTATGTATTTTAGATAGTATTGTTTAAAAAAATAACAATCCCCATAGAACTTTGTAAATAGTGTCTAAGACAAACTGTTTCTGAAGTGGAAAGAGAACAGATATGAACTAGTTGTGCTGAGCACCTCACTGAGGGAACCATCAGAAGTAAAAGGTGAGATAACTACCCAGAAGGACGTGAATTTTATATTAATAAAAACTATTTCCTGAGTCATTAAAATCATTACAGAAATGTGAACTCCACAGTATAACAGTCATGCAATACTCCTAACGATAATTGTTCTCCAAATCATTCACATGTTAACTGCCATATTCTGAGCAACTATGCATGTCAAACTTGCAAGTGAAATCTACACTAACACATATTCAAAATATTTCTATAAGTACTGTCCAAAACTACCTCAAATGTATTACAAGACATTTATTTTTCAATTCAGCTATTACACAGTAACTGAAGAGATTGGTTACTGCCTTCTTGTATATAATACATGGAATGCCAGTAAGCTCTCAAAACCATTCTTAATATGTTTTCCTCGTCTCCCTTTTTTCTTTCAATAAATATGCAAATATTGTAAGTAGTTTCTGTATTTAACTCATTGTAACTTATTCTAATGTCCATGCACTGTCTTATATCTGTTTGTCTTGTAACTGAACTTACTTGTTCTTTACTTAATTTCTACGAACTATAACCTGAAAATATATGCATTTGAACTGTCTGTAATTAATTGTATGATTATGGTTTCTTCTCAAGGCTGAGTCTGAAATGATCTAAATAGATAAGACTCTAACCTCATCAACACATAATAATTAAAATAAATAAATAAATAGATAAATAAATAAGTAAATTAGCTTTGAACTAAAAGCAGCACTATTGCCAGTAAACAGGTTCTGCAGTCACTACAAAAATGTGGCCCTGGCAATCCCATCACCTTACAGTGACCCACATCGCCTTCCTGATAACCAGCCAAATGACAGTTAAAGATATCAGGACTAAGCATTATGACAACAAAACAAGGGTAATCAATTAGACAAAATAATTAAAACTGTTAAGAAAAGGCCAGCTAAACAAGCCATAACGTCAAACCATTAAATTGAAATTTTAGAACAAGATCCGAATTGCTTGCATTAAATGCCATTTGCACTAGATCTCATGAAGTGAATTAGAACAGTCAAACCAATAAGTGGCCCATCCTTAAATATGGGACCCATCTAAAGCTGCCTCCCTCCCTCTGCTTTTATTTCATGAGGGCATATGATCATAGGTCATAGGTTTGTAGCTGATTATTAGGCTAACTACTGTAAGGGTCTTTTTAAGCCTAGCTATGTTTTCCAAATGTATTGGATGGGTATTGAAACAACTGATTTTATAGGGGGGATAGTCTAAGCACGAGTGCTCATTTCTTTACAAGCTTCTTATTTCTAAGAGACAACAGACAAGGGTAAATTTATGATTCCTCATCCACTGATTCAAGTTGTACTTGAATAAGTGTGGGGAGGAACTTTGCTTCTCATATGGCAAGCCTCTTCAAGAGAAGGAGTAGTCTCTTAGACACATGCCACTCCATTCCCTATGTCTTATTTATGTTACATGTGAGGTTTAGGTCCCTAGATTAGGTGTTTCTGACACTATTTGTTTTCAGATGTGCAACAGTTCCATAAGGTTTAGATCATTGTTTGCTTTGAATGCCAGGCATAGATCAGCTCTCAGCAGTCGGTAGGAGACTGAATACAAAGATAATCCTTTGAGGAGGTCTGCATAGGACATGTTGCCTAGAGTTTTAATTCTTATGTGAGGAACCTCTGGATGCTCAAGCTCTCCCATATGCTTGGTCAGGCACATACTTAAGGGGGTATTGCTCTCAATGATTGATCTAATGAGGGTCAAGTGCAGTAGAACAATGACGTCTTCGGACCAAGATGCCATATCCTTATTTATAAGTTGTTCAATGTAAATATCTCCAAAGCACACAACAACACCAGAAAGTCAACGTATCAGACAGATACTCTCCGTCACTGCCAAAACAGAAACGCTTGCTGGCACAAACTCGAATAAGGCACACAAGTAATCCAACGTGATTTAATCACCCACGAAGAAGAGCAACAATGTTTCTTACAAACACTTGTGACGGTTAAGCACTTTCATCCGCAAAAATGCAGACTTCTTCAGAACTATGCCAGTTCATGTTCTTAATCTTCTGTGGTGTACTGGTATCTGATGAAGTTTTAAAGGATTTAAAACAAAAGTGCTAATACACCTACTGGATTGTACTGTATTTTTTCGATTAAACCTGTGTTTTACACTTTTATTGGCTTGTACTGCACTTCTTGAGCAACATTTGAAATTTTACGGCTTGGTTTTGGACTGTTTGACTTCCAGCAAAAAAGATTTTGATGTATTTGCATGGCAGACTGATTTCTATGGTAACATTAAGGCATGGTGAATGTACCTGACAGGCAGTACACCACAGAAGATTAAGAACATGAACTGGCATAGTTCTGAAGAAGTCTGCATTTTTGCGGATGAAAGCGCTTAACCGTCACAAGTGTTTGCAAGAAACATTGTTGCTCTTCTTCATGGGTGATTAAATTACGTTGGATTAATTGTGTACCTTATTCGAGTTTGTGCCAGCAAGCATTTCTGTTTTGGCAGTGACGGAGAGTATCCGTCTGATACATTGACTTTCTGAAGTTGTTCAATGTAGAATTATTTCCTTACTACAGTAGAAGCATGCTGGTCGGGGTGTCACAAGAAAGTATGAAATTTGCCTAGGAATAATTCCCAAAAGTTCAAGAGTTTTATTTTGAAGGAGATAGATTTATGGTCTGATCTGACTAGTGAGGATGTTGAACTCAGTGGGGAGGGGGGGGGTAAACATTTCTCATGTTGGTGAGGACTAGGTTAAATATGGTGACACCCCTAGTGGGCATAAGGACTAGCTGGTGCAGCTCATTCATGTCAACAAAGTTTAGGAATTTGGCGTCTGCAAGTTTGAGGTCATGCATGGCTTCAAGTTTGTAGTAGGGTATTTAAAGGGTATTTAAAGTCACCCATGATTATGTTGCTGGGTAGAACAGATAGTGACTCAAGTTAATTTAAGTAAGCAGATTGGATTTCTTAAGTCACCAGGGGACCTATGGCTCACAAAGATATGGTATGGAACTTTACTTATGGTCACTTGTATGTGGATGAGCTCAAATGCATCATACCGCTTGACCAGCCTAGAGGTATATTTGCTTTTCATGTAAACTGAGACACCTCCACCTTTTGTCCCTTTCTGTGTGGTATTTGGTCTAAATGTGTGCAAGGCATTATAACCCTGCACTGCCAGGGTGCTGCCCATGGCTTTAAACCATGTCATAGTAACTACACAGATGCTTACATTTTCTAGGGTTTGGAGAGCTTGCAGGGAATGAAGGTTTTTGTGCAAACTCCTGGCATTGAACAGTTTTACCTTTAGATTATTCTGTGTAGCTTTAGCAATGTCAAGATTGTTTTTAGGTTAGCAATGCCTAAATAAGATGCTATGGAAGGTGGATACATTTTTAGCTAATATTCAAAAGCCTAGAGGTGCTAGGTCCAGACCTGGTGAAGCAGCGTGGTCTGTTCACCATATACTCCCAAGCTGACAAATACTGCACTTACTTTAAATGACACCAAAACTTAGAAATTTGTGAGTCAATTATTTTTTTGTTCATATTGTGGCATCATCCTTGGAGAGGGTAGAATACTGATCAATGCTAGGCTCATACCAGCCTAAGACATGCAATCCAAGAGCTCTGTAACGTCTCTCTTCATATAGTCCACGGAGGTATATTTCATGATGTTTATACCCACATATTCTATGATGGAGTCTCACTGGTACTTGTGGTTCAATGTCCTGAGGTTGTGCATGATCTGATAGACAATTAACAGCGCAAAGCTACCAACCCATGAGCCAGACTTGTCTCATTTGTAAGGCTGTGGAAAGAGAAATCATGAACATGATAAACAGTCTCCTTGCTTAGCCTAATGAGTGGGACATCAGTATATATATATATATATATATATATATATATATATATATATATATATATGGGTCTAATGGGTCTAAACTAATGTCTTTTGGCTTTTCATGGTTAGGGGTCACCACAGTGGAATTCTGGTCCGCTAATGATTGGCAGAGGATTTTTACGGTATCAAGGTGTCAGCCCGATGCTCAACCTTCAAAGAAGGTACACTCATTCATGCACGCACTTACCTGCATATTTTTAAACATCACTGAAAGTACTGTTCATTGAACCATACTTTGTTGAACTCGCTTCTACGAAAGTGCATTCCAACGAAAATGCACTTTCGTGGAATAAAAAAATAAAAACTAAATAAAAAATTAAAAATAACACACTACACAGTATTATGTACTTTGATATTCTCACTCTGAGATCGCACAAGGGTGGGGAAAAGGCTATGATCTCAACAAGACTTTCCTTAGTTGTACATCAACAGTATACGTTTATGTACAACTAAAGCCACATGTAAACAGCATGTTTTTTTATTTTGTTTTTTTTTTGTTTTCTTTACCGAAAGTGCATTTTCAAAAAAATGCACTTTCGCTAAAGTAATTTCGACAAAGTACAGTTTGATGAACCGTACTGTCAACAAAACAAATAGGACACACACACACACACACATATATATATATATATATATATATATATATATATATATATATACATATATATATATATATAGCTCTCTCTCTCTCTCTATATATATATATATATATATATATATATATATATATATATATATATATATATATATAGATATATATTTACAGAGAGAGAGAGAGATATGTATATTCACACACACATATACACACACATGTATATCTATATATATATATATATATATATATATATATATATATATATATATATATATATATATATATATATATAGGGTTCCTGCCATCATTTAATTGCAGTTTGAGTGTCAGGGGTCAGAATACTGAGTCCAAAACATCACAATGATCAATTGTGAGTATGTTAGAAAGTCAATTTGGCTTTGAAAGCACTGAATTTAGATATTTTTAGTTAGAGTGGGCATGTGCATTAGGACAAGTGTCAGGGTTAGGTGTAGATGTCTGTGATGGTTAGTGTTAGTATTATGGATATAACTTGGTATCTGGTATATTACAGTGTCAGGATTTCTACATACTATGATGTGGTACATTTGCTTTCTATTTTCATCATTTGGCTTTCAGTAAAAGTACATTCGAGTTTTATGTCTGACACACACACACACACACACACACACACACACACACACACACACACACACACACACACACACATATATATATATAGATGGCTACAGCTGTTTTGGTGGCATGATGCTTTAGTTGTGGCCATTTTTTTTGTACAAATGGGTACTGGTGAATAACACTGAGTTATGCTATTGTCGAAGTTGATGTATTTCACTTGCATTGACATTAAGCAGTTGTGGAGTTACTATAGTTAAGTTCCACTAGTGTGAGGGTGGTGTCCACGTGTACAATAGTTTTTATTTTGTTTGTGCTGGATCAGGAGCATTATGATCATAAATGTGAATGTATTGCTTATATCTACGGGCATTACATGTCAGTGTTTTGGCACAATATTATGTGTTGCATTCCATTTTTCAGTCAGTACTATTAAACTCATATAGCTATATATGTCTATTTATCTGCACATATATATATGGTTACAATTTATAAGAGTGAATACTCATATGAATGTCTTTTATTGAAATTATAAAAAGCAAACACTCAAGAGCAAGCATTCTCTTTATTGGTAGTTTTGTCTGCAGCCATTTGTTTGAGATTGCATTGCAGCATGGTAAGGGAATTTGCACTTAACCCACTGTTGTGTGATCTTGGAATTGGTGTATATAATTATCAGTGTGGGGGTGCAGGGGGCTTGCCCTCTGTAGAAAAAAAAGTTATTTTAATTTGTCCTATTTCTGATCATGTTTAATTTTTTTTACATGCACTCTCTTGAGTGTTTGATGAGCGTTTGATGTTTCATGATACAATTATATATATATATATATATGTATATATATTTTAATTCTAAAATACCAAAGGAAGACTGCAACATAATTAACCACAAAAGTTAAAAAACAACGTAACCAATGCAGTTGTATGCATCTGCCAAGAAACAGCCTCAATGCAAGTATACTCTACCTTTAAAAAATCAAAACAATATACAGTTTTTTTACAAGTGACTTCCCCGCACCTTCTGATAATTACATATACAGTATTATTTATTTATTTTTTTACTGCATGTGGCAACGGGTTTAGTTGTGCATGCACAGCCGAGTGCTAGCATTTATGTTGCTGACCTTTTTAAGTTGACAATATCATTATTGACATTGTGATGCATTCACTTATTGCAGGGAAAAAAAAAATATATATATATATTGATAGATACACACACACACACACACACACACACACACACACACACACACACACACACACACACACACAGGTATGATTATATAATCAATATAAAATAAACACAAATCCGTGATCATTTTGCATCAAATATAAAATGATCAAAAAATACAAAAATTAAAATCATATATTTTGCAGGGGGCAAGCCCCCCTGTTTCTACCACTTTCCCTGATAATTACATATTCTAACTTTGCTCAACAGCAGGATAAGGGCAAATTTCTTACTCAGCTGCAATGCACTTTCATATAGAAAGCAGTCAGCAGGTGTAAAACCATACACACAGAGTGATAACTTTTCAGAGAGTTTGCTCCTATTTAACAGCACAAAAATAGTTTTCTCTTCTGAACATTACAGAATTAAACCATATACATATAGGTAGATACACACTTGCTCACAGACATTTACATGCATATAGTGGCATAATGGCTATTTTACTTGTAGAAGTAATGAAGATATACATTGTGATAAAAAGCTAAAAGTCGTGCATACATATAGGCAGTGTACTATGGTAGTGAAAATGGCAACCATCTGAGATGTCAAGACCTACAAAACATGGAGAATGAATGGCCCAAAAGATGGACTTGCATATATCAAGTCCAGGTTGTCCATTTCTGAAAATACTCCCTTTTCTCTGAGGTGTGGTGATTTCAGAGTTGGTATATATACATATATATATATATATATATATATATATATATATATATATATATATATATATATATATATATATCTGTGTGTGTGTGTGTGTATTTATTTTTATATATATATATATATATATATATATATATATATATATATACACACACACAGATATAGATATATATATAAATATATATATATATATATATATATATATATATATATATATATATATATATATATATATATAGTTCCCCTTTATAATCTCAAAATATTGAAATCTCGAATTTCAGTATCTCGAGACTATAAAGGTGAACGTTCAAAAACCCAAAACTGTAAAATACAAAATATCGCACATAAACACACCATACACCACACAACACATACACTATCCTACCCACACTATAACAAATCAAACAAAAAAAATTCAGAAACACAACAACACAAACCAACACACCTATACTACATATAAGCAGGAGGGCAAGCCCCACTACACCCCCCCACTTATATATACTAACTC
>NC_056744.1:1782256539-1782349039 GCF_019279795.1 Protopterus annectens | reverse complement strand
GTTGTTTACTAAACTAAGTTTAATAAAGCTGTGTACTAAAGGAGTTGCCAGCTAGGTCTGGTATGTCTTCAGAAACACAAGCAATGAAAACTCATAATTGCACATTTATTTTAGGTAAAATCATTAAAGCACACGTCTCATCTAAAGAATTTAAATGTATGATTAGAATACTAAGTAACCAAAATAAAATGATGGCATTTTAGAAACTGATAAATTTGAAAGGGAACCCCCAAGTAATTTATGCAAAAAGGTTTATCAAAGTGATTGTAAGAATACTGGTAAATTGCTTGTGCGAGCTTAAACATTGCAAGCTAATGAGGAATTGAACAACCAAAGACTGTAAGTAAGAATGTCCAGATGCCTGTGCAGTGTCATGCACCAAAACTATCAGTAACTAAAATAGTACATTTTAGTTCTGAGAAGAGAGCATATTCATGAACTCTGTTTGACAAGTCATAGGAATGCTGTTTATTTCAGAACCATCATTTTTCATCAAATACACTACCAATTAAAATGTAACTGCTGGGTTTATGAAAATTTGACGTCTTACCAAATGCTTATCATGAAAATATGCCAGTGTTATGTAATAAAGCAACTGCTACGACGAAAACCAAAACCGCTAAGGCAAATGTTGCGGGAATACGCTTTTAATATCTTTAAACGTTAAAAGTCTTTATAAAAATATTTGTAAAAAATGTTTTTCGTCCACTCCTCTGGTTGGACTTCTTCAGAAAACAAAAAGACAAACGTTAACCACTACATAGCTCTTCATATATATAAATGCAGAGCCCGCCAAATGTTTAAAAACTGATGCTCCTAATTCAAATATTTAAAGTGACAGGCTCTTTACACTTATACAATATGCAGCTGAGCTAAGAGACGTGTTAAACATGATGTGAAGAGGTTATCTATGCCCAATGATAAAAACTACATATACCACCTTGACTGAAAATAAAAATTAAAATTATTACTAAACTATCATTAAATAACAAAATATCAGAACTTTCAAAAATCAAAAATATATGTATTGTGTTATACATATATTGTCAAAACTAATAATGAAATCTATAAAACTTAATAAGTTAAAATATGTGAGACATTGCAAAAATACATAACAATAATGAACAGCAATAAACATAAAACAGACTAACCCTGAAATCTCTCATGAGAAAGAATGAATGTAAATATAAATGTAAATATATATATATATATATATATATATATATATATATATATATATATGAATATGTGAAAATGTTTGTATGCATAAATATGAATGCAAAAAGTTGAGACTAAATTCTGACTAAATAACAAACTTCACTATAATATTTTTAAGTAACATAATAAACAATATTAATGAATAGTATTAAAATCAAATAATAACTGTCAATGACTGAATTACCTTTCTAAACTTTTGAGCTTTAATATGCACATTAGTGAGCATTTTTCGTTAAGACCTGGGTATATAAAGGCATTAAGCTTGAGCTGCCATAGGAGTTCAATTTTTTCTAAAAGTAAATTAAAAGGACCTCCTCTTATTTCCTGTTTAGTTTGATGAATCACCCTGAAGAAAAATTTATGCTCAGGATGGTCCATAATGTGTCTAGCCAGAGTGTTATCTTCTTTATGTAAATTAATACATCTCATATGTTCATAAATTCTATCTCTTAACCTGCACTCTGTTTTCCCTATGTAAAAACAGGGACAACATTGGCAGGTTGCTAGATATACAACTCCTTTTGAACTACAATTAAATTTGCCTTTGATGTTAATATTTACCCCATTAATTACTGTTTTTGAACCCAAAATCATATGGTGGCAAAAGGGACAATTGCCACATTGCATCATACCTACTTTAGAATGCGATGCCGTGCTGAAATTGTTCCTATTAAACAATTCCTTAAAGTTGGTACCTTTTTTCCATATAACTTTTGGAACATTACCAAATTTAGACATTAATGTGTGGTCGTCATTTAAAATAGCCCAGTTCTTCATTAATATTTCTTTAATAAAGTCAAGTGAGAATCTCAAAGTACATGCTAAATTAAATTCTACATTGTCAGATTGTGTCACCAAATACAGCCTTGCGACAACCGTTGGTGAACACCATTAACTGCATTGTTAAAAGTCTGCTGCTTAAGAATAGGTTTGAAATACCCAGTTATTCTTTTAAACCTAACTTCTTCAATTAATGATTCCACTAGGCAGATAGGATATACCCTATTTAAAAACATTTGTTTTAAATTTAAACACTCCTGTTCAAATCTGTCCTCAGTGGTTATCATTTGTGCAGCCCTAACTAGCTGACCTTTAACCATCGACTTTTTCTGATGCAAAGGATGAGCACTAGTGAAGTATAAAAATGTATTGGACTATGTGGGTTTTCCTTAAGCTGCATGTTCTTACTCAACATTACATCCAGATATGGAATACATTCTGAATTGTAGTTGTACGTGAATTGTAAAAATTGTGTGCTTTCATTAAAAATATTAATTATTTTAATTGCTACCTCCTCATTACCCAGAATCAACATAAAGATATCATCTATAAATCTGACATAGAGTTTAATTACTCTTTTAAGAAAATTGTTGCCAAACACTAACTCATTTTCCCAAGTTGACATCACCAGATTAGCAAAACTGGAGCAGCAAGGGAATCCCATAGCAACTCCTTTCTTTTGTACATAATACTGGTTGTCAAAGAGAACAAAGTTATATGATAAGATGACATCCAATAATTCACGCACTAAAAACATTTCATCAACTGGGGCATTCTTATCTTGCAAATTTGCTATTACCCAGTCGATACCTAACTGATGTGGTATGCTAGTATATAACTCTTTCACATCAACAGTAATAAAATTATACTCTTGCTGGAAATCTAAACTATTAATTCGTTCTAAGAATGCCCATGAATCCTTCACTATCCACTCATCCATTACTACATATTTTTTTCTAAATGCTGTCAACCAGTTTGGTGCAAGCATAAGTGGAAGATCTTCTACCATTCACTATTGGTCTAAAGGGTGGGTCTAAACTATTCTTGCGAATCTTTGGCACACCGAATATGGTAGGTACTCTTGGAGCTTCTATTGTTAAATAATTAAAGGTCTGTAAATCAATTCTAGCCTCAATGAGTAATTCATTTAAAAAGCTTTTAATAAATTGAACAGATTTATTATACCCATTAAGTGAAGATACCTCATAGTTGTCTGTTGATAGAAGTATTTTAATTTTCCTATTATAATCCGGTGTGTCCAAAATCACTAACCCCCCGCCCTTGTCCAGATTCTCATAACTGCTACAACAACAGAATCAGCAAATTGTCTCTGTGCCACTGCTAAGGATAATTCTCTGAGACACATACCAGTCCTTCCAACATGCCTTATTTATGTCTTAAGCAAAGTTTACACCCCTAGATCAAGTAATTCTGATGGGACTCATAAAAACAAGTGTCTTATGTGTGATATTTAGCAGCACACATCTCTGTAATACTATTCTACCATATTACCAATAACAGAGAATGAATAATGTAAAGAAATATGCACATAATACAGACTTATTGTAAAATAAACTCATTTTACAGTGTCATGTATTTTAATTAAAATGTATTATGCGGTTATAGAAACATATTCAGTTATTTTTATTTTTTATATACTGAAAATAAGATATTCCTATGGAAAGTACCTCAATCTTACATCAGTGGATTAAATATGGTAACCTGAAAACAAACATTTTACTGAAAAAGAAACTCTCACAGGCTGATTGCTCTTCGTTTTAAATGTCAGTTACTTGAGAAGTAATGTTAGTAGCATTAGTGTGTGCCATCTTGTTCCCATGGCAAAATATATATAAATATAGTTTTATTTAATAATGAAATAGAATGTGTGTCTTAATGATAGAGTAGTGCTGGAATTTCCTCAAGCACCACCATCCAAATCAACATTTCTTTATTCATTGATTTAATAATTCTACACACTCACCTGTGCTTCAGTCAGTCGTCACTTGAATTGAGTAACATCAAGTGGTTAGAGATTTTCTGTCAGGGATGCTTCTGATTTTAAATAAATTTTATCTCCAGCCCTCTAATCCCTCCTAAAACTGGTGGCTTATTGGTGAAAAGCTGGTGAATTACACAGAAAAAATGACAATAGAGTTATAGACTCCTTTTACATAAAAAATGTATATTAATTCACTTTCTCTTATTCAGTCAATATCTCAGGTTAATAGAATTACTATTTTAAAAGTGTCCCTGATTGTTCCTAATTATTTCTGGATTTGTCTGGGATTTGTTGAAAGCTATGATTTTCAGGAATAAGTTGTTTTAGGTAGGGTAGAGATTCCATCCAGACTGTGCTTTTACACACACACACACACACACACACACACACACACACACACACACACACACACACACACACACACACACACACACACGCACGCACACGCACACGCACACGCACATGCATACCCACACGCACATGCACACGCACACACACACACACCCACACACACACACACACACACACACACACACACACACACACACACACACACACACACACACACACACACACACACACGCACACACACACACACACACACACACACACACAGACCTACCTGTAGACCCTATTCCACCGACTGTGTAGTCCAATTCATGGTGTTATCCAGTGAATGACAATTTTGCAAAAACTGCTGCGTCCAATGCTATCCTCTGTTCCAGCAAATATCTACTCCTACATGCTGGTGTCTCATCAATATTAAAATAGCTCCGCTATTAATTTTAAAATAAATAAACAAATACAGGCTGCAATACTAATTCTAATTTTAAAATCGTGCTGGTAAAATACCTCACTTTGAGCATGAATCTCAAATAAGCCTCATTTTCATTGGCTGTTCATATAAGCCACTAGTATTTGAGCCATTGGCTCTAATGTGAGAGAGACTTCCTGGACAGTAGTGTAACCATTGTAGAGCAGCTGCCATATGAAAGTGTTTTTTCTTTAATGTACATTTACAGACTTCCTGGAAAGCAGCAGTGTAATTGTTGGTGAACAGCCGTAGTGAGAATTTTTTTTAACCTTTATGAGCCCCCCAGCAAGCAGCCAACCCTAGACAGCTGCCTAGGTCACCTAGTACTTGACTCTACCCCGGAACATAAACACCTGACAAAACTGTTCCCTATACAAAGTCTGAGTCATCTCTGGTGACTGACTGAGATAGTGAGGGTGGAAGAGATGGAGACATGGATTTAGAAGGACTTGGCCCACCCTCCTGATGATATCTTTCTTGAAGAACTTGAGAACCAGGACTGGGAAAGGTAGTGGATGCAGATGCTGTGCCCAAACAAATTTACAGAACCACTGAATTTTTGTCATGTGAAGTCTAGCAAATGGTATCATTAGAATGGACATGGTCATATAGCCTAGAACCTTGGGCAATTCCTTTGCTGTAGAGTTGTTTTGATTATCCAGGGATAAAAAGCAGTGATTGTAAGAAAACACTTTATGTGGGAGTAGAAAAGTTGTAATATGTGGCAGTACAGAACAACTAAACTTTTTGAAGGGGTTAAACATGACTTGTTTAGCTTGAAGCCTAGGCTGCTGAAAATGTGGATAATAAAGTGGAAGAATGACAAAATGTCTTGGTCAGAGGAAGCTGTAACAAGGCATCCATCTAAATAGGGGTAACTGTGAAGTCTACGGAATGCTATGATGGGAACAAGACACCTTGTAAAGATGCTTGGGGTGATGGAACGGTCAAAGGTTAAAGATGTAAATGGAAAGTGTAATCCCAAGGCAAAGAATCTTAGAAAACATTGTGCTGGTTATTTATTTATTTATTGTTTTATTTATTTATTTATTTAATGTTTGTATAGGGTAGGTAGGAATATTTGAGGTGTAGCATCATCAGAAAAACACTGGATGATGGTGGTGGAAAATTTGTATGGTGTACATTTTGAAGTTTGGAAGCAGGAAAAACGTACTTAGTCTTGAATGTCTAACATTCGTCTCCAGGTGCTTTCTTTTCTGGAAACCAAAAGTATTCTTGAATAGACATTGGGAAATGGAATCTGCCTGTATCACTCACTGGGACAATTGACCTGAAAGAATTTGAAAGAACATATTTATTTGTTTCTTTGGAGAAAGGGTGACTTGCTCGGATAAGAAGGGATGTTCACTGAAGTTTGTAACCATGCTGAATTATTTTCAGAACCAAAACATCTGAGTGTGTTTCCTGATACATAGATAGTGGAAGAAATTGCCAGCAATCTAGGAAGGATGGCCAGGCTTGAGGATTGGGGGTTAAGAGATACCAACAGTCAATGCTTTTCCTTTTGTGTTACCTTGTAATTTTTATAAAAGTGTTGTAATACATTTTTGCTGGGTAGATTTAAATAGCTTTTGAAATAAATATTCAGGGATAGAGAGATGAGTCCTTTGGTACTTGGGAATAGCTGACAGAAAGAGTTGCTTGTCTTCCAGCATCAACATTCCTCTCTCTTTCCAGTTTTTAAAAAGAACGTCAGCTAAAGAATTCATAAAAGAAAATATTTATCAAGAGGGGCATTTAGAAACTGAACATTTATATCCCAAGAAAATGCTGCAGTCTGACCCAGTCATTTCTGTGCATCACTGTACTTGTAGCAGTAGCCCTTGAATTAGCATTGACTGCATCATATATACACTTTGTGGGGTTCTCAGTGACTTGGGAAGGAAATGTAGCATATCAATTAAACCATATTTAGCCTTGAATTTGGGAAGGCTAGATAGAGACGGCTGCATATTGAGAAACATGAGTAATACATATTTTACATGTATGCTTTGCAATCAGCTACTGTGAATGCCAAAGTAGATGAAGCATAAACTTTCTTCTGCCATTTCATGTGATACAGTGATGGCAGAAGAAAAATATTTTGTAGGTCTGTCCCACCCAAGGAAATTTTAGCAGAGTCTACAACAGTGTTCTTACAGAGAAATGTATGTGCAAATTGTCAGGCTTTTGGGAATAGGGGGTTGAGAGACTATGGAGACAGATGGTGTATTAAAGGTATCCTCTAAGTCCCCTAATATAGGGGATATGTCTTCTGGTATTGGGAATTCCATACTTAGAAGTCTGTGATGTCTTTGTTGAGATTCTAACAATCCCTTCTATCCCACTTAGCAGAATATTTTTTGGAGATTGTATTTCCAAAAGATATGTCTTCATTAGGAGAATCTGTGGAAAGAGTATCTTCAGATTTAAACTCACAAAAGAATAGGGGAAGATAACTGAGAGGTGTAATCTAACTCTATTAACAGATTCAAAGAAAACTTTCTCTTTATAGGAAGATGTGGATCTGTTTCTTTTTCCAAGAATAAAAACTGGAAGAGATGGCTGGAGAGACTGACGATCTTTAAATAAGCCCTCTACAAGGTTGCATCACTCCTCCTTGGAACCCTTTTGCAGAAAAGAGGTAGCAGGAGTAAGTTTTTGTGAGCACTTCTTAAAGGTCTCAAGCTGTATAGTTTTGGGAGAAGAACCCATAGGCCAGACCTCCATTAGCAACCTGGTGATGTCTTCCCTCATCTGTAGTTGTTGTATGCCTACCTTGCCTTAAGACAGCATAAATTGTGGTGCTCCCCCTTCCTGGTGAGTTCAACCTGACATGCTGTCTGCATGGACATGCAATGTTCCCAGTCCTTTGTGGTACTCAGAGGGGATGTGCCAGACAGACTGGGAGATACAGCCTGTCTGTAAAGGTACATCATTGAAGTAATTAATCCCAGACTGATATGTTACACTTTGCTACCTTCTTTAGCCAATTTCTTTTTCTGTTGAGGGGAGAGGTCTATTAAAGGGAAGTCTGATGTTTTGGTCACTCACACCAAGTCTGATGCACTTTGTCACAAGAAAGTTTGTAATAATTTCACCCACTCTCTAATGTCTTTTTTTTTTTCAAAACAGGTTTATTGTTTTAACATATAAGAGAAATATCATAACAATTTTATACAAGTAATTAAAAATAGGTATTATTATAATATTCAACAAAACAACTAAAGTATTTACAAAGACATCCACTACAATCAGATCAATTAATTAAACTAAAATACCATGCTATTGAAATTAAAAATTTTTAACAAATTTTGTAAATTATCCCATACAATAAAATAAGATGTTTTTCTATTTGTTCTAGTCCTAATTGTGTTTATTTCCATATGGCACACTATATTCATAACATTTTTAAATTCATTGAACGAAGGAGGTGTATTTGAAATCCAATTTCTAGTTATTATTTTCCTAGCCACTGCTAGAATAGACCATAACAAGGGAAGCTTAACCTTTTTAACACTTTGAGGTACAGGTGTGTTGAATAATATAAGAGATTTAGAAATAATGAAATTATCTGTAAAAGAGCCTGCAAAATTCATTTATTGACTTCCAGTATTCTTTCAATTTTATACAGTCATAAAACATATGAGCCCAGTCAGCATTAATTTCTACATTACATCTCTTACATAGATTATCTTTATTATTTATTTTATTCATCATCAAAGGTGTATAAAAGATCTATGTAAAAATTTCCATGTATAAAGTCTCCAGACAATGGAAGACGTAGTTCTATAAGCAGATTCCAATATATATTGTTTATCTTGTTGATTTGTTGGGTCCCCATTAATAGAAGTGAAATAATTCCAGTATGAATCTACACTGTAAAAAGTTTCTTGTCTGATAACTTTATGTATGTATGAAAGTTTACCTTTATCAGAAACTTTATGTTGTAAATTTAATATCAAGTAATCAATCAGTGTTGGAATAGATTCTTTAACAGTTATAGACATTAAATCTATTTTATTAATGAGATGTTGTCTAAAGGTCTGAACCTCTAACCAGCAAGTTTCTCTTAGATCAAATTCTTGTTTTAAGAAATCTAGATTTTTAACTTTATTATCAGATATCAACTGATACCAGTAATTTAGATCATTATCTATAGCTAAATGAGTTCCTTCAGAAGTAGATGACAAAAGCATACCCTGAGTATACATTATAGGAAATACAATAAAATTCCATTCCCTATACTTAGGGTGCATGAATATAAAGTTACGATAACTAATAATAATATTTAATGGGTAACAAACCATATGTTTAGGTGTAATAGGTGAAGTACAAAATTCCTTTAGTAACCATAACATGGAGTTATTTACAATCATATTTTTATGTGTTAAGGAGATTTTCATGAAGTGCATACTAATTAGCTCCCAATAATCTTTCCATTTTGTGACATATGACTGATCTATTAATAAAGTAATAACTTTTACAATAGAAGAGATAGTATATAAATTAAAGTCTGGAAAAGAAATACCCCCTTGAGACCAGCTATTAGTATGTTTCTTTAATGCAATCCTAGGTCTATTAGGTGCCCATAAGTAATTTAACATTAGTGTGTTCAGTTTCTTGATAATTATTTTTGTAGGTGGAAGTATTATTGATTGTATTAAGTATAAAATCTTGGGGAATATTATCATTTTAATAATTGTAAGTCTCTCCTCCATAGTAAAAAACATATTATTCCAGGTATTAAAAAGATTTTGTATATTAAGAAAACAGGTATTATAATTATTATATATAATAGATTTAATATCTTTAGATAGTATTATACCTAAATAAGTTATCTGACCTGAATTGGGTAATATTTAGTAAAATCACTAATGAGAATATTTTTTCGTGTATATATAGGTAGTATTTTAAATTTTTCTTCACTGAATATTAGACCAGAAATACTTTTAAAATTCATCATGTTATCAAATAGAGACTGTATAGAAGAATTAGATCCTGCTGATGTAATTAGAACGTCATCTGCAAAAAGTTGAATTTTGCATGTTGTATTTTCATCTATTTCAAAACCCTCTATGTCAGTACTGTTTCTGATCAAATTAGCCCAAGGCTCCATTACTAAAGTGAATAATAGTGAAGAAAGTGGACATCCTTGTTTTGTACCTTTAAGAATGGGTATTTTTTGTGAAACATATGTTCCTACCTTAATATAAGCCAACGTTCCTTTGTATAAATGTTCAATTAGATTTACAAATGTATCTGAGAAGTTTGTGCACTTCATTAAGGTAAACAGATAGTCCCAACTTACTGAATCAAATGCTGAACTTATATCAAGACTAATAAGTGTTAAATCTTTCTTTTCCTATTTGCAAAATCTATTAATGTTAAAGTTCTTCTTATATTATCAAAAGTATTTCTATTTACAATGAAGCCTGTCTGATCTATATCTATAATGCCGGGAATGATTGTCTTCAATCTATCAGCAAAGATACTCATAAACATTTTATAATCAACATTAAGTAATGAGATGGGCCGATATGAAGAACATCTAGTTGGATCTTTATTAGGTTTTAAAATTGGCGAAATAAATGTATATTGCCAAGATGGGGGGGGTTATTAACTCAGTTTGGGCCAAAATAAAAACCTTATGTATTAATGAATATGTATTTTTAGAAAGGATTTTATATATCTCTAGTATAATACCATCATTACCCGGTGCTTTGTTTGATTTAAGCTTATTTATTTGTGTAATAACTTCTGTATATGAATTACTCTTGTCCAATAGTTTAATCTGTTGTTTATTAAGCTTTTTATTCATATTTGTGGTTATAAACTCCTTTATTTTATCTTTAGGTTCCATGTTAATATTATTATGGTTAATTTTGTGAAAGTGATTTCTAAATTCATCTAGTATTTCTGGTATACTAGAAACATTCTTCTTTTTCCTTAGAGAAAATATTTCTTTGATATGGTTTTGTTTATTCAACCTTTTGGTTTTATTTTTAAGTCTATGTAAGTATTTGGGGCTTATTGAATAAGACAAAAACTTGTATTTCTCTAAAGTTATTTTAACTTTATGAGTTAAAATTTCTTTGTATTTCTCATTTAGTTTGTTTATTTCTTCAATAACTTTCTTGTCCATAATATTTTCTTTATTATTATGTTTATACAAGTCTAATTTACTTTGAATATCTAACAATTCCTTATCCCAAGATTTCCTTTTATTATTATACCATCTGATACTTTGTCCATATAGATATGATTTTAAGGCATCCCAAACATAAAACAATGGAGACTTCAGGAGTATTATTTATGTCTAAAAAATGTTTTACTTCTGAAAGTATATATTCTTTATAGTCTTTTAGTTGAGTTAAGTATGCTGGTATCCTTTTGATCTGAACATTATGAGTATTTTTTATCATGAATTCAAAAACAATTGAATTATGATCAGATATAGGACATGAAATGATTTTGGAATTAATTAAATCTGTTACCATCTGGTTAGAAATAAAGACCCTATCTATTTTTGAATAAGTTTTGTATCTGTTAGAAAAAAGGTGTATGGTAATGATTTTGAATCTATCTGATTATTAATATCCTTCAAATGATAAGAATTAGCAAAATCATTTAAATGTTTTGCATTAGATGTAATTCTTCTTTTCCTATAGTGGTAGTATCACTTTCATGTAGTATACAATTAAAATCACCAGCTAAAATAATATCTCCTATAGAGAATGATATGATCTTATCAAGATGATATTTCACTGTATTAATACCAATTCCAGGTATCCAATATACATTAATTAAAGTGTAAGTATTCCCATTAATTTGTATTGTAACCATACAAAACATTCCTTTGTCATCCTGATAAGACTTAATGGTTTTAGGAATGGGCATACTTTTATTCCATAAAATAGCCACTCCTCTTTTTTCTGAGTGTGCTCTGAACTAACCAATACTGTATATTTGTTTGTGGCTAGTTTATCAATATCTTTTTCAAGAGATGGGTTTCTTGTAGGAAGACTAAGTTGGCCTTATGTAAATTAATGTATCTTATTAGGCTTGCCCTTTTACATGGATTATTCAATCCATTAATGTTTAAAGAAATTCCTTTTAAAGATGTCATTTGGCATTTTTAAAACTTAAGAATCTTATGATCAAAATAACAAATAACAAGATAAGTAATGTTACATCTCCTCCTTTAGGTGTACCTTTAAATATAGCTGTATTTATTGAATCTCTTATGGGATTTTGTATAGGATTCAATTTTGTTTGTCGTGACAATGAATGTACAAAATATATTGTGGATGTCAAAACTATATACAAATAACAATGAACAAGTGAAAATAATGTAAGGATTAAACCTTGCATCCAGCCTGGAGTTATAAACTCCAACTTAGAGTAGTATTTACCACTCAAGTTAACCCCCTACCCTAAGCAGCAGTACCTCAGCTACCACCTTATCAATTTAATACTAGTTATATTTAACTGAAGTTAACAGTTTTCAATTCAATTATCTAGCAAGACAATACTACACATTTGGTAAAACAGCATCATATAAACTAAAATAAACCTTTTTCTTTTAATCTCTAATGTCTTAAGAGTAAAAGAAAGGTAGATTTTATATGCACTCATGTTGTGTTATTCCTAAAAAACACAACTTGTGTGTGTGTATATATATATATATATATATATATATATATATATATATATATATATATATATATATATTGTCTACCACAGGAATGTTTCCCCTTTCTAACACACACATAAGTTGTGTTTATGTATAAAATATTCAGAGAAAAGTAATGTTCCCTAACAAGGATACTTATCTGCCTGAAGCTGTATTTGAAGGTGACTGTTGATGTTCTCATTAATAAGCCGAACAGAAGTCTGCACAGGCGTGCACACATCATGAAACTTCTGAGATTTGGTGTACCTGTACCTTCATGTAGAGTGGTACCAGCACTTACTCTCATGCTGTGGGTAGAAGTACAGTGCATGAGGAAGAAGCTTGAAGCTTTGTAGACTGGCCAGACATGCAACATCCTTAGCAGGACATGTCCATGTAGTTATGGGAACTTGAACAGTAATCTAATGAAGAACACCTACCTCTCTCTGTTGTCACTGCCATTTCTGCAGTTTTTTTTTTTTATTAGTAGCATGTTGGACCATGAAATTTCAGCTGGTTAATTAATAATCATAATAAGCTGGTTAACTGATAATTAACTTCAGACTGCATCTCACTGCAAGGCATACCTGTGGTAGCTGTACAAAACGCAGTGACAATGACAGACTTCAGATTCGTTCTTATTGAGGCATCTAATGATGTTCATACTGCTTAGAGCTTTTATCTTATCTGATCAGTGCAATGCAAGAACACACAATGAATGTGCAGTGTACTTTATATAGAACAATTCATAGATGACGCCTCACAAGGATGGCATTTTACAGTAAAGAAACATGATAATCTTATACACATATGTACTTTGGTCTAGCAAACATCCACACATAATTGGCTTGAAAGCAACATGTCCTCCAGACAACAGGCTGTAAAATAGCAAAATAACATCTCTCCCTACTTTCTTATAGCAGTTGGAGTCATCCAGGGCTCTGTTCTAGACCCTCTCATATTTAACATATCTGTGAATGACCTCCACTCAGCAAGCAAACATACTTAATTATCCAACATGCAGATGACTCCACTCTGAATTGTGCAGTTAAAAATGGATACACTCCAACAACTAACCTGGGATTCACTTACTTTTACTAAAACTTAACTATCTGATTCTCAACTTCTAAACCCCCCTAAAAATATCCAAACGAATCCTAGTCACCCCAAAACAACTTTCTACTCAAAAATCCATTTCACTCTAACCCCATGAGCAACATAAACATTAAATTAGTAATCCACACTAAACTGCTAGGTGTAATAATTGATGACAACTTGAAAACTGAATAACATGTAAAAGATGTTAGTCACCAAAAAATTGACATCCTTTACAGGATAAAAGGTCATCTAACAAATAATGCTATAAAATGCATTTCTTTAACTTCCCTTCTTCCAACTCTCCTCCATTTAGCCCCAGCTCTCATTAATGTTATGGCATCCCGTACCAGCAATGCTACAACAAGGTAGTGAAATTTACTAAAGTGACGTACAGATCTCACCATTGTGAAGCACCAAACTATACTAGCTTGAACCGTCTCACTCTGTGACTCACCTTTAACTATTTACCACATGTAACTGTGTACAAATGTGATAAAAGCCCTAGACTAACTCACAGCCTTCAATACTACTCAACAAACAGGCCTCCTCACTCAGTACATAAAACTACTCCTAATAACTAAATCAAACAATTCTGCCAGTGACCCTGTAGTTCTCCTACATATCTGAAATAAAAAAATCCCACCTGTCCTTAAACAAATACTTTAGGTGAAATCTTTGAAGTCTCAGTTAAAACAGCACCTAACATACATGGCTGTTTTCCTGCTCATGTTCTGGCTGGACAAAAAGTGCAGTCTGTCCATAGAGTGTAGTAAAAGCTGCACCATCCTTCACACTAGCTAAGGACACTCCATACTGACATATTATATCTACAGCCCGTGTCTCCGTCATCCTTTCTCCTTAAACCACTTACATCACTTCCTGCTCTTCTCCTCACCCCCCCACATATTTTTATTTCACACTCCTATTCAGATACAGAATCTTCTGTCTCACTTGCATTGCTTTTTCTCTGTCCTCTTCTTTCACCCCCTTTCACATCACATCCCTTTTGTATCTCCCTCTGCTCATCTACAAGCCATACACTGGCACCTTACAGCCACTTTTACTGACAATAATCCTAAACCTTCTCACTCACTCTTGCCCAAGCTTCTTCTCACTTATCATCTATTTCAAACTCTACCACATCCATTGCTGGATTTAATTTCTATGTAGGCACCTGTACCTATTTCACAGGTGGTGCCTCTCAAACTTGTATTTTCACCTTGCTCCTCTGGCACAGTGCTGTAGAACCATCGCTTCTAACCCCATGCTACTTAAAAAAAATTTCCTCAGATCTCACTTTTTAAAAGTGTGCTCTCACAAATTACTTTCCTATTCCTTTCCTTGTACTTTGTTTATTTTGAACTATGGTTGTACCCATGTGTTACATTTTATTCATGACTTACAATTTTTTTTAATCTATTGATAGGTATTGTTATCTTTTGTAAAACTCTGTTTATATTTACTTACTATACTGTATTTCCATTTATTCTGCTAAATTGCTTAAAAGGCATAGTTTTTTTTAACCTTTTGTACCCAAATTATATTTGGAGCTTTTATCTGCAGACCTCCATTGAAAAGGGGCAACTTATATCCCGGTAAACAAATACTAATAAATTAACAAATAAGCAAATATTATGATTACATCTTAATGTAGTGTGAGATTTTTCATTTTTGATGTGTTTCTTACTTTGGTTGGGTAAACAGTCCATGTTGTTTGCTAAATCCCTTTTCAGCTGCACAGTCATCTCAGGGTCATCCTTTTCCCAGCTATCATTAGCTACAGAAATATATAACAGATGGATATAATGAGCTTTAATTCCTGCATGTAATCAGATAAGTTAGAGCACTGAATTTCTGAACTCTTGGAATGTGTGGTGCTTTATGGTCTAGACTGTATGGTGATAATACAGATTGACATGAAATTATGAAGTCTAAATAAATATGGGCTCCTCCAAGTCAACTTCTTAATTAGTGGGGCCTCGTATGGCCATGTTTCATTTGATGCACTGGTTTCTTTTAACATGACATGCCTGGCTGAGAAAAAACTTTACCTTAAGAATGAAGCTTTTTTTTTTGTATATCTTGTAAGGTTAAATGATAAAAGTGGTAGTGCTATGGTTAACCAAAGTGTAATCAAAATATTTACTTTGTTGCCAAAGCTAATGATTATCTTGATGTTTACTGCTGCTTATTGTTTACTGCTGCTTATTTGAAGTTACAAAAAACTGTCAGGAACCTCAGACTCCTGCTTACTGTATATAACTCTAGAGAACAGAAGTAAGGAAGTTAAGTCTAGTTTTTAAAAACTATGTTCTGTTTGTGCTATACTGGTGGAAAGTCCCAGCCAGGTATAATCTTAAGAAGCGATCTTTGTTGAATGTTGAGTAATCATTTATTACTAATTCATTTTCCATACCAGTTTTATGCTAGTGTGGGATGTAGGAACATCAAAGCATATCCCAGCAAGCTTTGTGCATAAAGGGAAGAGCCAGTCTAGGATAGGAATGAATCACTAGTCTATCGCAGGAGATAGATAGATAGATAGATAGATAGATAGATAGATAGATAGATAGATAGATAGATAGATAGATAGATAGATAGACATAAATAGACAGATAGATAGATAGATAGATAGATAGATAGATAGATAGATAGATAGATAGACAGATAGATAGATAGACACATAAATAGACAGATAGATAGATAGATAGATAGATAGATAGATAGATAGATAGATAGATAGACATAAATAGACAGATAGATAGATAGACAGATAAGTAGACACATACATAGATAGACAGATAGATAGATAGATAGATAGATAGATAGATAGATAGATAGATAGAGATAGATAGACAGATAGATAGATAGATAGATAGATAGATAGATACATAGATACATAGATACATAGATACATAGATAGATAGAGATAGATAGACTGATAGATAGATAGATAGATAGATAGATAGATAGATAGATAGATAGATATACACATAAATAGATAAATAGACATATAAGTAGATAGATAGATAGATAGGTAGATACATAAGTAGATAGACAGACAGACACAGATAGATAGATAGACAGATAGATAGATAGATAGATAGATAGATAGATAGATAGATAGATAGATAGATAGATAGATAGATAGATAGATAGATAGATAGATAGACAGATAAATAGATTAATACTTTTGGGCAGTTTATGTCATCAGCTCACCTACCTGTAAGTCTTTGTGGAAACAACAGAATCTAGTGAAATACTGCACTAAAACTAGGAGAATATGCAGACTCTGGGTAGAAGGCAGCACAGCTAGGATGCAGTGTTGCTAATTAGACCACTGTGCCACCTGTAAATAGTAATTTAATGAAGACCTATTCATTGGTTTAGACATGCATTAAACAGATAAAGATACTGGATATATGTGCCTCCAGAGAGTGATCTGTAAACACAGGCTGGTAGTCAAATTCAGGGGATTGGGACAATGGTTAAGATCTTTCCCACACAGATATAAGGTACAGGCTTTGATTCTGACCTTTGGTTATTGACTGGTCTCACAGTAGTCTGCTGACTGTTAACCTAGCATTGAACTATGACCTGCAACTATGATCACAGATTTCACAGAAAGACTAATGAATGCTTATTAACGACTGCATGATTAAACCTGTTAATAGTCAAAGTCTGAACCAGTTGGGTCATACTGCCAGGCCTTCTATTACATTAAGCAGTAAGTTAAAATAATATGCATTAGTAACCCAATTTTAAATTTGTAATAAAGTATGACAGTATGTAGAAGGGAAAGAAACAAGAAAGTCTCAGGATTTGGTAAGTGTACTGAGAATGTACTGCAGAAAAGTAATTTAAACATTTAGGAAGTACAATTCTCCTAGAACAAAAAGCTATCGTACATCTAATGTCTCAAGCATAGTCATCAAGGGGCTGGGAAGAATTGTCCTTCTGAAATCTATACTTAACTACAAGTGCTGAGTGCCGAATCATAATTCTGGTCATTGCTGGATAAAGGCCAGCCTTTTACACAGCATCTCAAGTGCCTAAGAATTTAAACCACAGCAGAAAAGACATTTCATGTAAATTAAAAGTCAAAGTACAGGTTTCTGAAATGCCAACGTAAAGTAACATAAGAGTTTATCAAAATGAAAACAAAAAATAACACCCAGCTTCTTCATATGAGATTCAGCACAATAGTGAGGCGATGCTCAAACTCACTACGTAATAATCAGGTTTGCTTTATGACACCCTTTCAGAATCACCATCTTCATTGCTCTACACTTTCATAAATATGACTTTGTCATATCATAACATCTCCAATCATATATAAATACTAAGTAGCTGTGCTGTAATTATTACTCACCTTTCACTTCCGACACTACCATACTGTATTACTTTATACCCAAATGATGATGCTGCATCCTGAAATATTTTTGGATTTTTCACATCTATATTAAAGCCACAGGAAAGGCTGAATGCTGAAAGAACAAATAAAATAATAATTTAGATATTAATAATACGCCTAGAAAGTTCACATCTCAGGTAAAAACAAAGGGACATGATTGCATTTATCATACCATTTCTAAATTAATGAAGTACATTAAAGGGGAATTTCTGATGTAGTACCACAAATTATGGCAGCTCCAATATCCTTGTTTTAATAAATGCCCATAGGAGCGGAAATACATATAGTGACTGCCTGAAGACCTTCACTTCCTATGGCTCTAACGAAGTAGGGAAAGTAACTCTTATCCATTCAATTATTGTTATCTAAATGGACATTTTGTAAACCTATTCTTAACTGGAGACAAGAGATTTGGAAATATGCTATGCTTTTAATAATTAAAGATAAATGTAGTTTGGGACAAACTAAGTTGTCCCGGTCCCTCGAGTAAGGGGGTAAAGGGATGTGAGAAGGGTATAGAGGTAGAAAGTAAGGTGAGGATTGCAGTTGGATAGGATAGTGGGTTTGTGGTGGTGAAAGGGTTAAGGAGACAGGGAGATGGAAAAGGAAGTGAGGTAGGAGAAGGTGGGACTTCTGACTCTATTAAGTGTTAGGGATTAAAGGAAGTAGGCACATTTAGTGTGAGTTGGTGGCCTTCCCACCCTCCTCTTTTTTGTATATGGATGGAAGATGTGGGCAATTGGAGGCAGAGAAGAGGGACAGGATTGTCCTCTTATGTTCCCCCTCCAAAGAAGGTGGTTATTGGTTAATGGTTTGGTGAGGTGAGAAGGTATGCTGCCTCTTTATGTGGGTGAGTAGATACGCTACCCCAGTGGAGGAGGTATCAGGGTGAATAGGTACACTGATATGAGGTAAAGTTCGTCCAGGGTGAGTGGTGACGCTGCTCTGAGATCATCATTGCTGAGGAAGATAACTAATGTTGGTTTTATGTGTATATAGTTTATTGTATAATACAGTTTAATAAAGGTCGTCAAATGTCTTTATGTGTTTGATGTGGTTATTTAAAGGGGGGAACGGGACAAGTATTTTTTTTCCTATTTCTAGAAGGTGCCCCTGAATTAATACTCTGCTAACCCCTTACAACACAGTGCTAAGTCATGGGTGGTATCAACAGAAGATACTTAAACAGTAATACAGAAAAAAATGAGAGTCTGTGAAGGGTGATGTGCGGGGTTCACACATTTCCACTTTTATAATATTGTGTTATAATTCCAGGACATTCAGGGGCTTGCATCACTGCATTATCATCTTTCCCCTTCCAGTGCATCATACCTCTCATCTGTACCTGATATATAGAAAATCCAGGAGTTTGGTTCATATTTTTACCCTATCTCTCATATTTCTTTTGAATTTTTTCTGGTAAATCACTAAGGATTACAGTTAGTCAATAATGCCAGACACTACTGTTTCATTCTTTTTTTTTTCAAAAATATTTCACTAATAATCTTCAACAAGTCTACATAACCTTTAACAGATAAATGCAAATATAATAAGAAGTTGAAAAAGAAATAAAACACACACACACACACACACACACACACACACACACACACACACACACACACACACACACACACACACACACACACCCACGCACACACACACACACACACACACACACACACACACACACACACACACATACACCCACCCCCCCCACACACACACACACACGCCCACACAAACACACACACGCACACCCACACACACCCACACACACACACACGCACACACGCGCACACACACACACACACACACACACACACACACACACACACACACACACACACACACACACACACACACACACACACACACACACACACACACACACTACGAATGATAGACACTGTTTACATACTTGATATCCCAACTTATTGTATTGACTTAACTTATAAATATACTCTCTTCTGCCTCATCACCAACATAAGTGAGTGATTCACAGCTGAAATACACACTTAAGAAACGTACTAGAATGAATAATACAGTATGATAGATAAACTTAACTGAAACTGAAAAGAAACAGAATTTGTGATAAGATATTAGGCATGATAGTCCAAGCTTTAAGTACATTTTTAGTCAGGTTGATCCCTATAAAGATTTGTAATATTTATTTAAGAGGACACATTCTGACCACTTGACACCTGACAGATTACACCAATTCTTTAATATTTAAAGACAAAAGAAAAAAACAAATGATAGGAGCACTTATGTTATGCAATTTAATTTTTGCAGGTAATATAAGCACATTTGCAAACTGTTAGGAAATAGAAATAAGTGTTTGAATCCTGTGTAGTAAGGTTGACCATAATGTCTTTGTACACTTACAGTTCTGTAGCATATGTAAAAGATTTGCCTTAGCTGATCCACATACAGTATAATTATCAGAAAGTGAAAGATTAGAACAGTTTTTTTATATATGAGTAAAAAGGGTCTATATTATAACATTGAAGTTGAAAAACTTTGAATGTTATAATATCGAACCAACTACATCGAAGGATGAAAATAGCAAAGCCCTGGAACATCAAATTCTTACCTAGGGCAAGATTTTGGTGGGCTGTTCTGTGGCTTCACTATTTCCTCCACTGTGGTGCGATAGTTACGGACCTTAGGGTTACGGTACGGGTTAAGATAAGTGGAAAGGTAGGAATGTATGCATGGTTTAGTGTAGGGTTAGAAGTAGGATTTTGTTAAGTGCATGTGTATGTGTGTGTTTTAATTAGTTTGTTTGTGTATAGTTTCTTACGGGTAAGTGTGCGATAGTTACAGACCTTAGGGTGCAGGTTAAGGTTAGTGGATAGATAGGATTGTATATACGGTTTAGTGTAGGGTTAGAAGTAGGGTTTTGTTAAGTGTATGTATGTGTATTTATTAGTTTGTTTGTGTATAGTTTCGTACGGGTAAGTGTGCGATAGTTACGGACATTAGGGTTAGGGGGCAGGTTAAGGTTAGTGGATAGATAGGATTGTATGTATGGTTTAGTGTAGAGTTAGAAGTAGGGTTTTGTAAAGTGTATGTTTATGTGTGTGTTTTAATTAGTTTGTTTGTGTATAGTTTTGTATGGGTAAGTGTGCAATAGTTACGGACCTTAGGGTTAGGGTGCAGGTTAAGGTTAGTGGATAGATAGGATTGTATGTACAGTTTAGTGTAGGGTTAGATGTAGGGTTTTCTTAAGTGTATGTGTGTGTATTTATTAGTTTGTTTGTGTATAGTTTCGCAGGCTAAGTGGGCGATAGTTACGGACCTTAGGGTTAGGGTGTGGGTTAAGGTTAGTGGATAGATAGGATTGTATGTACGGTTTAGTGTAGGGTTAGAAGTAGGGTTTTGTTAAGTGTATGTGTGTGGTTTATTTATTTTGGTGTGCTTGTGTTGTGTGTATGTTTCCTGGATGTTTCCCGGAACAACAAATTTTTTCCCTGGGAAACAATTCGCTATTCTGAGACTTCAATGTTATCATATTTCGAAATTCCAAGTTCGAGCTTATGGTGTTTGATATTTTGGAATTTCGAATATATGATATAGACCCGAGTAAAATAAGCACTATTTAACATCATAAATCTATTGTAATACAATTTCTGAAAATGAAAAAAAAATGAAATCTCAGTAAAACTGATTGCATTATAAAATCTCCTTTAATAACACAGTTGTTATAATAGGTGAAATATGATGCATGTAAGTACATTTGTTCAAATTTTACTTTGGTATGTATTTCATATATCAATTTTCAAAAAGGGAGACCAGGCAGGTTACAGTTATAAGATTTTATAAATTTGTGCTAAATACAAAGCCATGGATGGCACCATTTTTGTCACTGGAATTAAAACTAATTTTCTGTAGTCAATCTGCATGAATTAATGAGGTAATATGCACAAAAGTCAGGGAGATGCATGTCGCCTTCTTTTTAGGACATATCCTTTTTTGATGTAATAGTCAAATATTTTCTGGCTGTCAAATAAATGTGGATAGTTTAACAAAGATGACATTTAGGTATAGTATATACAGTAGCAGATGGCTACAATACGAAACACCAGTTTACTTAACACCAAAGTCTCAACAGAATAAAAAAATGCTTGATAATAATCTTCTCTCCCATACTATTTTTCTCTCCTTTCACTTTTTTACAGCTGTTTCATCAAGTAAAATTTGATTGTTTCCTCTGTTAGACTGCAATTACTACATGTATCTGAATTTTTTTACACTGTTTAAATTTCCGTAGTCTTCTGTTATTGTATTTTCACTTTTCACTGTTTTAACTTTCTACAATCTCACTTTTGTGAGCACATATCCTTTCATTATGCACTCTCACTGACTGTTTCAGTTTCTTCTCATTATCAAGTTTCTGTGTTTACATGTTTCTAATTTGTTTCTAATGTTGAAAAAATTGTATCTAGTTTTTTTACATTGTTATATAATTTAGTATGGTATTACTTCTGTATTTTTATCTGTTTTTACTTTATGTGGAGGTTTTCTCTCTGGGTCTCCACTGAAAATGGACTACTTGCCCAGTCATACACTACCTGGTAAACAAGTGCAAATAAATAAATAAAATTGAAAACCAAAAGGGTGAAAAAACATCCTTTTTATTGTTTTTTCCAGGGTGCAAGCCCCCACACCTTTTTCTGCAAGGTTCTGACACTCTGAGAATTTCTCCTTGAGAATGTTTTGAGAAGCCATAGTAGACATAAAGTAAAACAGGAGGCTTGGGAGAATATTTATTTTAATAATAGCAATTTTGAATAAAAAAGCAACTTTCATAAAATTCCATATTTAATATTTGATAGAATATTTAAATGTATACACAAGGTTAAACATCAGTGTAATATAATATAATTAATGATTATAAGATGCATATAAATTTAATATTAGCAAAGATTTAGAACAAAATTTAGATTTGATTCTCACATAACACCATCTGCCATAAAGTCAATCAGATTCTAGAATATTAGCTACAAATGACTTTTTTAATTAAGATTGTTAAATCATTTTTCTTGGTAGAGTCAGGCTATTTAATGCAATTCTTTTTAAACTTCACCCATTGCTCTCATTTCATATGAATTTATTCAATAAATACAATGTTAGCTACAGATTTATAAAAGAGATGCAAAAATAATTTTCTTTTTTAACATTTTAAAGTCCTCTACTGCTCCAGAAGTTGATAATCAAATTGCTAATATTATCCATTTAGAATAAAGCAAATAAAGTGTATATGTTATTGCTAGTATAATCAAGGAAGTTTACCTCATCATGGGATTTAAAAGAAAAGCATAATTAACTACCTAAGAGTTGGTGAATAACTGTACTAAAATAAGGCTGAAAAAAATAACTTTTAGGAATAAGTTGGAAAAAACTATTCTACACCTACAACATGACAAGCCCTGATGCCTCTATATTGAGAAGAATTAAACAAAAATAAGTAAAAGATTTATTAAGAAATATCTTCCAACTCTGAATATGTTGCTACATTGATCCTAAATCTGGCTTATTAGAAACAATAACATTTAAAAGCGCTAACTCATAGTTACATAAAATACTCCATAAGGAGTTTCCATGCACCACATCACCTTCCTTAGTGTAGGTCTAGAAATATAAAATAACTGATTTATAATTTGAAAATTTAAACATTAAATATTAATAAAACTATGTTATAATAAGCATATTTGCCTCATTCAGCTACATTTCATGTACATTTATACAGTCAGATGAGAATAACAATTAGATCATGTTGTTTATTTATAAATTGGTTACTGAAAATAAGTAGAGTAGTTGTGCAACTAACTTGAAACAAAATAGACCACCACATTATTCAGGATATAGTGTACCCTGTTGATTAATTTCTATCATATTCTGGTGATTAAATAATAGTGGAATTAAATGAACATATTTTCTTATTTCATAGACACATGAAATACACTTCAGTTAACAAAACCCGGAGACCTTATATCTCTAAACAATTAAAAAAATTGCATGTCCAACCAAAAGTCATAATACATAAGGGGAAAAAGGATTAGTAATCCTTAAACTGGTAAAGTTAGGTAAAAAACATAATTTGCATATGCAATAGGAAGTGAAATGCCCATCTGCCAGAAATCAAATTAAATGTAGAGAACAAAGGTTAGTTACTCATGTCATTGCTTTCTAAATAAAACAAAATGGCAGCATGCATAAAACATGTCATATTTTACCGATAGTACTCCCCACTGGGTTGAACTGTGCAGGATAAAACAAAATGGCAGCATGCATAAAATGTGTCATATTTTACTGATAGTACTCCCCCCTGGGTTGAACTGTGCAGGATAAAACAAAATGGCAGCATGCATAAAACGTGTCATATTTTACTGATAGTACTCCCCCCTGGGTTGAACTGTGCAGGATAAAACAAAATGGCAGCATGCATAAAACGTGTCATATTTTACTGATAGTACTCCCCCTTGGGTTGAACTGTGCAGGTATGGACATTCTCAGCTATCACAGGCAATGAAAGTGTGATTGACAGAAATGACAATTTCACAAATAATTTAGTCCAGAAGTTGAACTAAATTATGCCCAGTAGTCCTTTGATGTTCTTGAATATAGATATGGGTGTGGAGCAAGAACCAAGTAGTAGTCTGCCTCCTTTAGTTTTTGTTGGGTATTGGAATTGATAGTTTGAAGATACAAGGACTTCAGCATCAGCAAAAGCTGTTTGTCAAGATTTTGCATGTTCTCAGAATTTGGTACTAAACTGACATAAGGAGAAGCAATGAGACTGAAGCTTATCATTCGGTACTGCTGTTTCTGTAAAAATTATGGCAGACTTTGGAAAAGTAATCAAGCCTTTGTTTAGGGGCAACTTGGGACTCAAAGTTTATTGTCTGGATGGATTCAAAAGTTGTAGTCCAGAAGATTAGAATCTTTCACATAGTTGCTTACAAATCCAGGAAAAACATTTAATGAAAAGGTTTGCTAAATAAGGACGATCATGTATCTTTACAATAGCTGGCGGATTATTTACATAAAGAAAGAAAATTGCATATGTACAAGTCACAGTTTATGTAAACTAACATTGCAGCTTTAAAGACTGTTAATTTAAGAAATTTAATTTGATTATCATGACAGAAAGCTAAAAAAAAAATCAACGTCAGCTATAAAGTCCCAATTCCGGGCACAATACTAGCAATGTGGGGAAGTGACCCCAGTCCATGTGGGTAGTGCATGGGAGGGGTTTGCTATTGCACAGCAGGACATCTTGGTGGTACTGTAAGTACATTGCACCCAAAATATAAGGCCCAAAGGCCATGGATTCAAATTATAATGGCATACAAATCATAAATGAAAAAAGCAAAGTTATACAATTACAAGTTAATCTATTTTAAAATTAAACAGTTTAACAAAAAGTGATTTCACTTAATCAAATAAACTAATTTAATATTTAAGGCTTTTCCAAGTAAAAACAGTTTAGCAGGTATTAGCATTTAAAATTTCATGTAGCTTACAAATGACTGGCAATCATATCCTATCATATTCAGGACATCATTCCTCTTTTCGGAAAACTTGTCTAGGCTTAGAAAGGCCTCCCCACCAGGTCATTAGGCTAGTAACAACCTATGAATTTATGATAACTACAGAAGGTAACTAGAACTATAACACAGGGGCTTAAGGCCAGACCTTAATAATAATAAGTTTTGTCTTATAATGCTGGGATTGATTCTCTTCATCTCTTCTTGTCTATTGCATGACTATGACAAGTCAGTCCTCCAATGTCATACTTCTAAAAAGGCACTTATGCCTTGTGTTAATTTTGTGAAGTTTAACCTGTGATGCGGCAAACTGTAGATCCAACTAGCAGACTTCCATCGTGGTCCCTCCTTTGGTCAAGATTGAACAGGCTCCAATAGCCTCATATGGAAGAACTCAGATATCTCGGCCCCAGCTCCAGTGATGGATGACTGGGTATTGTGAACTCTTAAAGAGTGCTCCAAAACCTGACATTATAGTCTCCACTGCAGCTTTCAGTAGAAACCTAACTCTTCAGAGTCCCACTGCTCCCCTTCCAAGAAGCACTTTCAGTGTGATGCCTCAGAGAAGCTGCATTGTGTGACTTATGGTTTGCCTGACAATTCCTTCAAGGAATCTTAAAATGCCCAGACATGGACCTCATCAGTACCGAGTGACCTCATAGCCTATGTAGTGCATAACTCTGCAGAGGAGACTGGTAGAATACAGAATATCTGTATGCCTGCACCCCTAGTTGTGTAATACTGCATTCACCATAAAGACACTATAACAATCTTCCCTTCTCAGATGGTAACTATCTACAGGTTTCTTGCTGGAAGTCCCTTCATTCTGGACAGTCCTATGGTCACCATTACAACTGATGCAACTTCCCTTAGCTGAGAGGTCTGATCACATGGAGAAGTTTCAAGGAATCTGGACTTTCCAAGAGGTCATCTACATCAGCATCTTGGAGGCAATGCACTACCCCTATCTCGTCAGGCATTTCCAGACTATCTTCATTGGGTGCCTTATGTATTTATGTTAACAGGGTAGATGTCTGTACATCAACAAACAGGGAGGTACACCTTCCTACTCTTTTGCTGAGATGCTGTGAAACATCCAGTCAAGATATATTTCATAGCCACTCAACTGCTGGGGCAAGAGAACTATCTCATGAATTGGTCAAGTCAGTAGCAGTTAGTGCTTCATGATTGGCCATTTTGCCTTTCATTGATAAGAAATATTTTCAACAGACATTTTCAATGTGAAATGCTGCTATTTGTTTATTTCCTCTTTCATGAATATAATCAAAATGCCTTGGTCTAACGATGGCTTCACCTTCTTAGAAACTTTCTGCATCCAAGAAGTACTGAAAAATACAGACAAAAAAATTGGTGCTTATCAGATGACAAGTTAGGTCCTTTCCACTCCTAATCCTAATGTTTCAATACTTCTTGGATATTTTTGACTCAGATTTTAGTTATTTTCAGCTAAAGGTTTTTTGCTGCAATTCTGAAATGCCACATTGGCCAGGACTCGATGTCCCCTGACTTCTCTCAGGGATTGTAAGAACTCGGGAAAACACATTAAGCCTTAACCCATTATAGCAATTGAAAGTAACACAATGAAACCACAGCTATCAAAATTAAAAAATGAAAAAAAGCATTTTGCATGGGGCCTTCCTCCACCTGCCCTTCTTTTTGCTACTTCCAAGACCACTCGATCTCAGGGATAAGAAGAATCTTTCTTACCTCACATTTTAACAGACTCGGACGTAACTGATTGGCAAAATAGGAGATAACCACTTAAAACTGGCATGTTGTAAATAAAAAGGAATTCTTTCCCTTTTGGGTACTTAGTTTATGTTAGAAAAATTGATTATTTTAGCACCTTCGGAAGATTTAAAATTCCTGAAGTCTGTGTTCCTCGTGACAATCACATCCAATAAACAATTTCTGAGTTGCTTGCTTTGCCAAATCAGCCTCATTACTTAAACTGTTGTAAGGAGAATGCTCCTAGAAAATGTTTCCCTAGAGCTAAACTTTTGTTTACTTGTTAACAAATCTAAATTAAATCACTCTATACTTTTTCACTGTAAGATCAACACACATCTCAGAGATTACACTCAATTTGTTTGTAAAGAGGATCAGCTTTTTGACTCCTTTATGAAGCTGAGGGGTATGAAAGTTTTTGAACGGTGTCTTTCACTTTCTAACTATATTTCTTTTTGTTATCTTATATATGAAAAATCCTTACAAACCTCTACTGCAGTACATTCTGCTAAAGTTGTTTCTACATCCACTGTCTTTAACATTTATGCTACAACATTTTTATCAACCTGATTTTCTTTGAAAAAACACTATAAATGGATATCATCTTCAAGTCTGCATCTTCTTTTGAGACTATAATAATTAAGGGTATGTTCACAGACAGTGGCCATCTAGGACTTTTAGCTGGGGACTCTGGCATGATGTTTATCACAGACGAGCATTTTCTTTGTAAGATACAAAGGTTATGGGTATTTACAATATGCTATCTCTACAGGAAGAAATAGTTTCATAGTTATTTACTAGACGTATTTTAGGAGACCATTTGGAAGCCTTGCTCAAATGTCCAACTGCCCTAAAGCACTATCTGGCTAAGTGACCTGTTCAAGGTCACACCGTCAGTGAATGAAGGGTGACAGAATTGAACCCTATACCACAGGAAGTAGCTTATTTACAGTTCATCACCTTAATCCCCTGCAGTAACTGCCTGATCCATCTGAAGCAATCAATCCTCCTTTCAACCATAGACTTTTGATCCATGTTTTAGTTTTATGAAAAATCTGTTTCTACTGATTATATAAAAAAAATAGTGAGTGACCACATACTTATGCATACACACACCAAAGGATTATATTACACTTCCTCAAGTGACTTATCAATATCTGTCTTCCATATTACCAACAAATGCTTTGGAACAGGATTCCAATATACATCAGGCAGAGCTCCTCACTAACACTCTTCAAGAGAAACCTTGATGGGTAGATGGGAAACAGAAAATTTACCCCGGGGATCACTGCAGTGGTGCTGCTGGACAGTGGCACAGGGAACTAATGGCTCTGCTGGACAGAGGCACAGGGAACTAATCTAAGGGGGTGGCAAAAGCTAGGCTTATAAATGCCCTTGGGCAGATAGCCTAGTACTTACCTATGAAACTATGAACCTATAAATTAAAAATAAAGTAAAGAAGAAACAACTGCAGTCAAGCTGAGAAAAATATACTATTGATCAAATCACATGCAGTCTTTTATGTAGAATGCTGCTCATTTACACTGTTTTCATACTAAAAAAAGTATACAATAATTCTGTGTTCAGTAATCCAGTGCAGTTTACCTTGGCTTATTTTGTTACCTACTGAACCCTCTTGTTCTTAATTTCTTCCTTTCCAAACTCAACATTTGTCCATCAATTATTCCTCTTTCTGTCTGAGCCCATACCCTTCAGCATGTTGTCATCAGCAGGAAGGCAGAACATTTGGAGAAGAAAAAAGCATTTACTGGCATTTACCTTCTGTCCTTCAATATACTTCACCTTAATTCTGATCTCACCTTTTGTAACAATGGTACTTTAATAATCATTTTACTTAACAGCATTACCTATTTTACATCACAATTTAACAGATGAGGAAGAGACCTTTCAGGTCCAAAGCTGAGAACACAGTACAAGCGTGTTGATACAGTACAAATGTGTGAATATTTTCTTGTTTGTGGTGTTGGTTTAATAAAGCAGTCGGCTTGTTCGAATTTGGACGTTTCAAGACCATTTTTGGAGCTTCAACACTTAATTTGTCTGCATTTTACAGCTTTTGGTTCTCAATTTTAAGAAACTGGCATTTGTACTGTATCAACACGCGTGTACTGTGTTCTCAGCTTTGGACCTGAATGGTCTCTTCCTCACTTGTTCCTGGTTTGAAATTTTTCAGCATTTGACAATTTAACAGATAATTTATATTCTTTTTTTGATATTTTCACACCCAACCAACATAGTTTTCTCAAACGTTCCTGGCATCATACCTGTTATGATCTGCAATGATTTCAGGACTTTGAAATTCACTCAGCACAAATAACAAGTTATAATACTAATAATCATAAACTTTTATGTCTCAGCAGCTTAGAGTGCATGAATCACTAATTCATTTCTGGCAAATAAAAAGAACCAAAAACAAAAACCTGGACTGCACTGGGCTACTAAACTATAAACCTATCATATCATCCGTATAAGTAGCATTTTACTGGTTCTGTATTACATTTTATCATCTATATACCCTTGATCAAATCACATGCACGTTTCATTCCATGTGCCTTCAGTTTTGCATTCCATTCCCGCATCCCCTGTCCTTTGCTGAAGTTCTTGCTCAGAGTCTGCCTGTAATGCCACATCATCTGTATACAGTAAATTTGTTGACCTGTCCCCTCCAATCACTGACTTTATCCTTTTTCATTGTCTCAAACTCCCTTCTTACATAATTCACCAGACTGAACTGAGGTGAACTTTTACATTCATGCATGAAATATACTCTCAGAATTAATAGAAATTATATCTTGTATCTTAAATTGTGCTGATGACATTCCTTTATGACAGCTGTAAACTACAGTGTTTCCTGAATGGTAGTGTCCAAGAAATCATGATACAGGAACATAGATCTTTTATGAGATGTTACTCTCGTAACAGGTTTCCAACGTGTGCCAAAACCACTTCCTTCTCACACCAAGTCATAAACAGAACCAAAATCCCTCTGGTTTGCCATTAGGGTATCACTGAGCAGGAAAACAAGGCCTTGCACCCATGGTTCATAAGGGTATGAGCGTATGCTATAATTATTAAGACAGTATATGCAGACAAGCTCCTTGCAGTAGGCAGCATGTAGCAGAGCTCTGAGAGCCACTGTGACAGAGAGGGTGTTCCACTGGGGCAGGGGTAGACTGCTGTACAGGATTAGCAAGCTGGTCCATGCCTTACCACCTGACCATATACCACTCAACTCATTTGTTACAGAATTCTGGACAAAAGACAGAAATAATGAGGTTTTTGGGGAACAAAGCTCAAATTCTGGAAAATGTTTAAATATTGGTCTAATTCACTTAAAATATATAGAACAACATTTCGCAGAACAACTGGGCTGGTTTTGCAGAGGGGGGAAATAAATATACAAATAACAGTCTTAGTGGCTCAACAGCTACAACACTTGCCTTTGGTGCTGTAAGATCTAAAGGCTGTGGGTTCACATCCCAGTCCAGGTGATTGGATTGCTGACATTACAATGTTGCATTTTTGGGGGATGTGGTGCTGCACTCCTGTGTGTGTCATCTGTTGGATGTTCAACCAAGGACCCATCTGCTTGAGTTGGATGCATCTCAAGTAGATGAAAAAGATTCCCTTGATACTCAGGTCTCCTCTGAAAAGTTATTAGTTGTCTAGCGGTACTACCCCAGTCAACAAAAGATAAATAAATGCACATACAGAGCTTTTGCTTCATTCAGCAGTGGAGCAGGGTGACAGAGACTGATGCATTATGGGATAGGAGGTGGAGCTGGGAGCCTGGGAAAGTTTTACTTTTCAATCATACCTAATACTAGGCTAGAAGTAATCAGGATGCCTGGACCTTACTGCCAATAACCTTGCAGAGTGGTCATTGGCAAGTCTAACATTATGGTAAATACCAAAACTTTAATTTTCATTTGTTTTTTGACAGTTATAGCAGTCAGCTTAATACAACTTTCATTCTTAAGTCAAACTAGAAAAACAGATCTTGTTCATGTCTGTCTGGAATTCAATAAACATCCTCAGTCAACACCTGGTTTACAAAGCTTGCACTGTTCCTCCAAATCTCATCTGTAGAAAATGTGAGATACATAAGCCCACTCTGGGTAAAACGTGACAATGCCAGTGACAGGAAACAGGAAGCCGGACTATTTTAGAACATGTTCTTTTAAATGAAGTACATGCAAAGTTCCTGACATGAAACAGTCAGATGACTTCACTTTGTGTAGAGAAAGACAAACAACTTTACGTGGAGTTATAAAGTTTTGTAGTCACCCCTGGACTCTGCCTGGAATATACATACTACAATAATTTAGCTACCCTTCTTTTCCTACCATTCTGACTACATTTTGTTTCTCATTTCTGAATGAATAAATAAATATATGGATACATACATACATAAATAAATACATACATACATAAATACATAAATAAATAAATGAATAAATGCAGGCGTTGACATGTACAGTGGAAAGTCTATAGGTTCACATAAAAGTATACCAAAACATAATAGCCAACTTATAGCAAAGAAAACAAAACTAAAAAAAAGTGATATAACATCATAAAAAAATAAAAAAGTATTACAGTTCAGAATGAGTACTTTTACCCTATCTAGGACTTCTTCAAACTTAATTTATTTCTTGTCTAAAAAATTCAGTGACATCAGCTAGTGGACGTGTTTGGTGGGATGTCAGTACAGCTTTCTCAACAGGCTGCCTATCTCCTTGTATTTTTGAACCTTTTGTTTCTTTTTCTTTTCAAATAATATCAGTGCATGCAGCTTACATTGCCAGCATATTCTTATATTATTTTATTTATTTAACATTTGTTTACAAAGAGAGAGCCCATTTTTAGTAGATGCCCAGGGAGAAAAGCTCCAGATACGTCTTTGGAATGTGGGAGGAAACCAGAGCACCCAGAGGAAACCCATGCAAACACAAGGAGGACATGCAGACTCTACAGAAAAGGCACCCCAGCCAAGAATTGAACCAGAAAACCTCTTGCTGTGCAGTGACAAAACTAACTGCTGTATCACTACACCACCCAAACTACTACTTCTTCTAAACTTTAAATGAATACAGTTTTGTTTTGTAGGTAGCACAGGGCCTAGAGCGTCAGCTACTAAATATTTAATGTAACAGACTTGTAGAAGTTCTAAATACTGCAGCAGAGTTCAAAGACCCATTAGCTTTACTAATCTTGTCTGTAAATTTATGAAAAGAAGCATCACTGACCTCATAAAGCAGGAAGTACAAACCTGATCACTGACCTCATAAAGCAGGAAGTACAAACCTGATCACTGACCTCATAAAGCAGGAAGTACAAACCTGATCAATGACCTCATAAAGCAGGAAGTACAAACCTGATCACTGACCGCAAAAAGCAGGAAGTACAAACCTGATCACTGACATCATAAAACAGGAAAGTACAAACCTGCTCACTAACCTCATAAAGCAGGAAGTGCAAACCTGATCACTGACCTCATAAAGCAGGAAGTGCAAACCTGATCACTGACCTCATAAAGCAGGAAGTACAAACCTGATCACTGACCTCATAAAGCAGGAAGTACAAACCTGATCACTAACCTCATAAAGAAGGACAGTACAAACCTGATCACTGACCTCATAAAGCAGGACAATACAAACCTGATCACCGACCTCATAAAGCAGGACATTACAAAGCTAATCACTGACCTCATAAAGCAGGAAGTACAAACCTGATCACTGACCTCATAAAGCAGGAAGTATAAACCTGATCACTGACCTCATAAAGCAGGACAGTACAGACCTGATCAATGACCTCATAAAGCAGGAAGTACAAACCTGATCACTGACCTCATAAAGCAGGAAGTACAAACCTGATCACTGACCTCATAAAGCAGGTCAGTACAAACCTGATCACTGACCTCATAAAGCAGGACAGTACAAACCTGATCACTGACCTCATAAAGCAGGAAGTACAAACCTGATCACTGACCTCATAAAGCAGGACAGTACAAACCTGATCACTGACCTCGTAAAGCAGGAAGTACAAACCTGATCACTGACCTCGTAAAGTAGGACAGTACAAACCTGATCACTGACCTCATAAAGCAGGACAGTACAAACCTGAACACTGACCTCATAAAGCAGGACAGTACAAACCTGATCACTGACCTCATAAAGCAGGACAGTACAAACCTGATCACTGACCTCATAAAGCAGGAAGTACAAACCTGATCACTGACCTCATAAAGCAGAACAGTACAAACCTGATCACTGACCTCATAAAGCAGGAAGTACAAACCTGATCACTGACCTCATAAAGCAGGACAGTACAAACCTGATCACTGACCTCATAAAACAGGACAGTACAAACCTGATCACTGACCTCATAAAGCAGGACAGTACAAACCTGATCACTGACCTCATAAAGCAGGACAGTACAAACTTGATCACTGACCTCATAAAGCAGGAAGTGCAAACCTGATCACTGACCTCATAAAGCAGGAAGTACAAACCTGATCACTGACCTCATAAAGCAGGAAGTACAAACCTGATCACTGACATCATAAAGCAGGAAAGTACAAACCTGATCACTGACCTCATAAAGCAGGAAGTGCAAACCTGATCACTGACCTCATAAAGCAGGAAGTACAAACCTGATCACTGACCTCATAAAGCAGGAAGTACAAACCTGATCACTAACCTCATAAAGCAGGACAGTACAAACCTGATCACTGACCTCATAAAGCAGGACATTACAAACCTGATCACTGACCTCATAAAGCAGGACAGTACAAACCTGATCACTGACCTCATAAAGCAGGACAGTACAAACCTGATCACTGACCTCATAAAGCATGACAGTTCAAACCTGATCACTGACCTCATAAAGCAGGTCAGTACAAACCTGCTCACAGACCTCATAAAGCAAGTCAGTACAAACCTGATCACTGACCTCATAAAGCAGGTCATTACAAACCTGATCACTGACCTCATAAACCAGGTCAGTACAAACCTGCTCACTGACCTCATAAAGCAGGACAGTACAAACCTGATCACTGACCTCATAAAGCAGGACAGTACAAACCTGATCACTGACCTCATAAAGCAGGAAGTACAAACCTGATCACTGACCTCATAAAGCAGGACAGTACAAACCTGATCACTGACCTCATAAAGCAGGACAGTACAAACCTGATCACTGACCTCATAAAGCAGGACAGTACAAACCTGATCACTGACCTCATTAAGCAGGACAGTACAAACCTGATCATTGACCTCATAAAGCAGGACAGTACAAACCTGATTACTGACCTCATAAAGCAGGAAGTACAAACCTGATCACTGACCTCATAAAGCAGGACAGTACAAACCTGATCACTGACCTCATAAAGCAGGACATTACAAACCTGATCACTGACCTCATAAAGCAGGATAGTACAAACCTGATCACTGACCTCATAAAGCAGGACAGTACAAACCTGATCACTGACCTCATAAAGCAGGAAGTACAAACCTGATCACTGACCTCATAAAGCAGGACAGTACAAACCTGATCACTGACCTCATAAACAGGACAGTACAAACCTGATCACTGACCTCATAAAGCAGGTCAGTACAAACCTGATCACTGACCTCATAAAGCAGGACAGTACAAACCTGATCACTGACCTCATAAAGCAGGTCAGTTCAAACCTGATCGCTGACCTCATAAAGCAGGTCAGTACAAACCTGATCACTGACCTCATAAAGCAGGTCAGTACAAACCTGATCACTGACCTCATAAAGCAGGTCATTACAAACCTGATCACTGACTCCATAAAGCAGGTCAGTGCAAACCTGATAACTGACCTCATAAAGCAGGACAGTACAAACCTGATCACTGACCTCATAAAGCAGGACAGTACAAACCTGATCACTGACCTCATAAAGCAGGACAGTGCAAACCTGATCACTAACCTCATAAAGCAAGTCAATTCAAACCTGATCACTGACCTCATAAAACAGGTCAGTTCAAACCTGATCACTGACCTCATAAAGCAGGACAGTGCAAACCTGATCACTGACCTCATAAAGCAGGTCAGTACAAACCTGATCAGGTTTATTTTGCAAGAATTCAGATTTATTAAGGGCAGGCCATGCAACCTAAGTTTTGTAAGCTTTTAAAAGGTCACACAGGTGGTAGACAGTGGTTACACTGTTTATGGCACTTACTTGGACCTGGGAAAGATGCTTGACACCACACCACATGATGGGATTGTTAATAAGGTAATGACCTCAAGCACTGATCCCTTTGTGGTCAGACGGATTGCAAACTGGCCCAAGGAGAGTGAGTGTTGGTGATGCCCACCTTAGTTAGGGAGAAGGTGACTAGTGGCATCCCCCAGGGTTGGGTATTAGGTCCCCTCCTTTTTGGTACTTATTTCTCTGACCTAAACACTGACAAGAAGGATCTCTGACTGACTAAGTTTGCTGATGATTATAAACCAGGATGTAGTTGCTAAATCATTCCATGAAATTAATACCCTTCAAATGAAACTAGCACATCGACTCCTGGTGCACCAAAAAAGGGCTCCAACTTAATGTGAAGAAATGTAATATAATCTCCTTCAGCAAAGCATAAATTCCTTCTACTTGCTGTATCAATAACACCCACTCTCCAGTGGGTCTGTAATCAGAGTCTTGGTCACCTGAGTCAATGTCTCCCTCTTCTTTTATCACCATGTAACAACTGTAGTCAGAAGCTCCTTCTATATCTCAGTATTAATTACAAAAAGCATTTCAGCTAAAACAAATGGAGTTCTTTTTCCTTTGTACTGTTCCCTGCTTAGATGCACTAAACACTATAATGCAGCCTTTGCCATGTATCTCATCAGATATATCAAAAACTCAAACAAAAGCAAAGCTTCATAACAACAAATACCTCAGGCCTCAAAAATCTTAGCTATCAGGAAAGGCTGGTATCGCTGTCCATGTATTCTGTGCCATATAGGCTCTTGATGGGAACCTATGCCTTGCATCTATGCCCTCAGGGATCCTATTATCTGAGATTACTTCTTTCTTAATGTATCAAATAGTGTAACCAGTACAAGAACAAGAGATCTCAGTTTACACCAGGTAATAAATCAAACTAAATAAGTTCATTACCCATCACCTCCCCTTGCACTGGAATAGACTCCTCTTGTCAGCCTTCAGACATAGCTTAGACAAATGGATGGGTGTCTTAAAATACACCTCAGGACTTAACATATATTGCCTCCTTGGGCAGTAGAGCCTAAGAGTGTTTATTCAAAACGGATATATGGCCTCAGGCTGAAAAGTTTTATATGTCCTATGATTTCTATGACATAGTTTACTTTAATGGACTGAAGTCAGATCATACACCTGCTATAACATTTGTGCAGTTATGCTATGCCTTTGTTGATTAATTTTAGACCATAAGAGGTACCAAGAGATATTTGGATGGACTATATGTTTGGGAGTCAGTATCAGTTTGAGGATATAAGCTTTATTGCTAGGAATGTCAAATGTCTGACTTAATCAACTATACAACCATAGGATCATAGGAAGTTGCTAGCTAATGGCCCTAGGGCCCTTAAAAGCCTAGCCAAGTTCTACCCTTATGTCTGTGATCAGCACCTATTGCTCTGTCTAAGAGGGACACATGTGGAACCCCTGGGTGAATTTATGGTTACTCATCCAATCATCCAGATTGTGTTTGAAGAGGGCTAATGAGGTGCTCTGTTTGACATAAAGTGGGAGTCTGTTTCAAAGGTGTGACAACCTCTGGAAGACAAATCTGTTCCTCTAGCATGTTCTATTAATGTCATATACCAAGTTAGGGTGTTTAGAGTGAGTAACCTGTGTACCATCTGACTTACAAAGATACAGAATTTCCAATAGGGCAGGGTCAGAAATTGTCTTGTATGCAAGGCAGAGACTGCATCTGAGTAGTCTGTATGAAACAGAATAAAGTGACAGTGATTTCAGATGATCTACATAGGACAGATGTTGAAGACCTTGAATTTTCCTTGTAAGGAACCTTTGAGGTCTCTCCAATTGTTGCAGGTGCTTGGAAATGTACATACCAAAAGGGTGAATTGTAAACAATTTCTGGCCTGATGAGAGAAGAGTGCAGGGAGGTTATAACTTCTTTTTTTCTGGAGGCAATGCCCTTACTTATGAGATGAGAAGTATAGAATACCCTTCTTACCACTGTGGAGACATGTTGGTCAAAGTTAAGGTTGCTGTCAACCTGCGTGCCCAGGTCTCTCACCACTGAGTGCATACTTAAAGTGATGCTACTGATGTGGTAGTTAGCAGGAACATTGCCCTTACCAAAAGGTTAGGTTGCATTGATTTTTAAGGCCATGACTTTGACACCAATCATTTGTTTGTGTAGATGGAGTTTTTACATTGGTAATTTTGTCCTTGAGACACTGCTTAAAAAGGACCTATGGGGGTGGCAAGAGCCTTAGCTAGTAGCTGAAAACTCAGGGGTGACAGATGAAGACCATCTCTGGCAAAGCACCAAGGTCTGTTGATCGTGTCATTCCAGGCTGACAGATAGTGGACCCCCTTAGAATAACACCAGAAACTAAGCCAATTATTGAAGTCAATCATTTTCTATTTGTACTAAGGCATAATTCTACGTGAAGGTAAAATGCTGCTTAAGACTAGGGACATACCTGCCCGAAACACATAGTCCAGGTGCTCAGTCATGTTCCTCTTTATATAGTCCAGAGAGGTATATCTCAAGTCATTCACATCAACATGGACTATGATGGAGTCATAACAGTACCTGTTGCTGAGAGAGGATGTTGACATCATTTGGAGATACTATGACCACTCTCAGTTTGCAGTCATCAGCAAACTTTGTCAGCCACAGACCTTTAGTCTTTGTTTGTACTTCTGAGAAATAGATTCCAAACAGTAGAGATCCCAGGACTGATCCCTGTGGACCACCACTAGTTACAGATCTGCTGTTGGAGGTGGATTCTCCTATTTTGACTAAATGGGTTCTATCAGTGAGTCAGTTAGCGACCCATCTAACGATAAGGGTTGATACCTAGCTGGGTGAGTTTGTCAATGATGCCTGAGTGGGAGATAGTGTCAAACACTTTGGCTAAGTCTAGGTAGGCTGTATGCACAGATTTTCCCTTGTCCAGGGCCTAGGTGACTGTCTCAAAGATGTCCACCAGGTTTAACAGGCAAGATCTCTCTTTGACAAATCCAAATGGAGAAGGGTCAAGTGTTTAGAGATTATCTATATCTTTGTTGATAAGTTACATGATCATTTGCTTCATGGCCTTGCAGACAAGGCTAGTCAGGCTAATAGGTCTATAGTTCACGGGGTCAATGGAAGCACCACCTTTGCGCACAGGAATAACAGTGGCCATTTTCCATTTAGCTGGGACAAAGCTGGTGCTTAGACTATGATTGAAAAAGAGTACCCAATGGTGTTGCTAATTCTTATTGGAGCCCATGTAGGATGAAGCCTGGAAACTTATCAGCATAGATGCTGTGTTTTTGGCCTTAGAGAAAGCATTTCCCACCTGCTTTTTAGAGATACAAGGTAGGGGACAGGTGATAGGAATGCCATGGGGTACATGTGGTGTGGACAGGGGAGTGAAGTTTTCATAGAACCTGTTGGCCAACAGGTTAGCTATGTCCACAGGCTCAGTATATGCGATATCATTAACTACTAGTTTGACACATATCTGGGCCTATCTTTGTAGGTTACAGATGTAACTAAAGAATTCCTTATGGTTGTCTTTAGTTGAGGAAGTTAATTTGGATTCATAGTTTGCTTTGGAGGACTTCACAAGGTCTTATTTGCTTGTTTAAGCTGAGGAGGGAATGTTTCCAGTTTAGAGCTCACTCTGTTTTACTATTAGACAGCAATTTGTTCTTATTATTGAAAAGCCTGTTAATGGCAGTTGTCCACCAGGCAGGTTTGCTGTTCCTTTAGGAGCTTGTTTTGATCAGTGGGGGTGCTTCAGTGGTCCCCCATATTGATAAGCACCAGATCCAGGATGTTGGCACGCCTTGTGGGGGGGGGGGGTCAATCAACTGGTCCAGGGGATTGGAACGAACAAAGTCAAGGAAGCTTTGGGCAAGTGAGTTTGAGGATGAGTAATTTACCCAGTCAATGGATGGGTAGTTAATGTCACCCAAAACCATGGTGTTTGGATGTATAGGTTCATAGGTTCATAGGTTCATACTAGGCTATCTGCCCGAGGGCATTTATAAGCCTAGCCCATAGTTTTGTGGCTTACGCCACCCCTTTAGTTTGGAGAAACTATGCCCATTATTTTGCTGTGCCTCTGTCGAGCAGTGACACTGAGGTAACCCCTGGGGTGTATCTGCGATCTCCCATCCATTGGTCAAGATTCCTCTTGAACAAGGCCAGCGAGGTGCTCTGCCTCACATAAACCGGGATTTTGTTCCACAGCATAGGGAGTCTTTGGGTGATGAATCTATCCTTCCAGCACATCCTATTAATAACCGTGTCGAGGTTTAAGTCTCCGCCCTTGTGGCTCTGAGGGATCTAGATTTTTTGAGATGAAGCATGTTCATCAAATCTGGGTTTGACATGGCCTTGTATGTCAGGCATAGGTCACCTCTGAGCAAGCGGTAAGCAACTGAATATAACTGGAGTTCTTTCAGTCGGGCAGCATAAGACAGATTTTTGAGACCCTTTATCCTTTTGGTGAGGAACTTTTGTGGCCTCTCCAGCTGCTGCAAGTGTCGGGTCAGATACATTCCGAGTGGGGCATTGTACTCGATCATTGGTCTGATGAGTGATGAGTATAGGGAGACTATGACTTCCCTTGATCTAGATGTGAATCCCTTCATGATAAGGTGGGCAATGTAGAAGGTCTTCCTAACTACTTTAGCAATATGAGTGTCGAATGAAAGGCTACTGTCAACCTGGGTTCCCAGGTCCCTAATAACTTCTTCTGTGTTCAGGGATTGCCACCTATATGGTAGCTAGGGGTAACCTTATTTTTCCCGAAGGGTATAACTATGCATTTCTTGGCATTTAACTTTAGGCCATGGCTCTGGCACCAGTTATCCGTTTCTGTGAGACCCTTCTGAAGGATATCTGTGTCGGATGTGTTTTTCAACTACGGCCCAGTTTGCAGTCATCTGCAAACTTTGTCAGCCATAACCCTTCTGTGTTTGCTTGTACTTCAGAAAAGTAGATGCCAAACAAGAGTGGGCCCAGGACTGAGCCCTGTGGGACACCACTTGTGACAGGCTTTGAGTCTGACATGGCGCCAGCAACTCTGACCCTGTGGGTTCTGTCACTCAGCCAGTTTGCAACCCATCTTGTAATGTATGGGTTTACATTTAAGTTGATGAGTTTTTCAATGATACCCGAGTGAGGTATTGTATCAAAAGCCTTAGCCAGGTCTAGGTAGGCTGTATGGACTGCCTTTCCTCGTCAATGGCCTTGGTGACTGTTTCAAAAAGTCAACCAAGTTTAGAAGGCATGATCTGCCTTTGACAAAGCCAAACTGGGTTGGATCCAAAGTCTGCAAGTTCCTATGTCTTTATTTATGAGATCCATTACGATCCTCTCCATGGCTTTGCAGATAAGGCTTGTCAAGCTAATGGGACGGTAATTTCCAGGGTCGGTGGAGGCACCGCCTTTGTGGAGTGGGACCACAGTGGCTGTGCGCCACTCCTGGAGTGAGTATCCGGAGGTGGGACTAAGATTAAACTGTTGTCCTAACTGTGGGTTAATTTCCTCATTGAGTTCATGGAGCACACAGCCGGGGACACCATCAGGTCCCATGGATGCTGTGTTCTTTGCCTTGGAGAGAGCAGTTCTCACCTGGGCGTTAGAGGTGTTTGGGGGGCTACAATCATTTGGTATAGATATCTCTCCTTTAGGGGGGGAGTTTGCACTGAACCTTTCAGCCAGTATGTTGGCAATGTCTGTAGGATCAGTAATCTTCACATCATTTTGAACTAATTCTGAGCATATCTGGGAGTTTCCTCCTAGGTTTCTGACATAGCTAAAGAATGCCTTATGGTTGTCTTTAGAGTCCTTAGCTATTTTTTCTCAAAATTAGCTTTGGATGATTTTATGAGAGCTCTTAGCTTTTTACTTATAGTGATCAGCGGTGTCTTACCTTTAAGGATTTTGCTCTATCTTGTAGTAGCTTTCTCCTTTTGTTGTAGAGTTTGTTTATGGCTGGGGCCCACCAGACTGGACGCTTGCCTTTGGTACAAAGAGTCTTTGTTTTGCTTGGGATTGCCTGATCCATGCAGCCCTGCAGGTGCTGGTAGAAGGCATTTGTAAGTGATTCAGCGGTTTGAGTAATGTTAACCGGCTCAGGGGCCTTAAAGGAGACCACACTAGTCTTTAGAAGTGTGAAGTCGGCTTTCGAAGTTCTTTACTGTGGTCTTTTTACTTCCGGTGGGGGGGTAGATGAGGACCTCCAGTGAGATTAGTTTGTGATCAGATCTCACCAGTGAGGGGTATACTTCCGGCGTTGAACATTGTGCTCCCATGTTCGTGATGATGAGATCAAGTATGTTTTCTCCTCTTGTGGGGATGGTGACTAGTTGTTCCATGGCATTTGAGTTTATGAATTCCAGGAACTTTTGGGCTAGAGTGTTTGGGCTTGAGTAGTGTTCCCAGTCTATATTAGGGTAGTTGGTCACCTAGTATGATGGTGTTCGGAGATACATTTATCCCCTCCAGTGTTTTCAGGAAGGCCATATGAGGTTCCTGAGTTTGCGAGGGTGGCCTGTAACATGCTACAAATTGCAGAGCAGTCTTGCCTATGGTTAATTGCACCTGGATGGCTTCCGATGCATCGTGCGATGCCACCAATCTTGAGGTGTGGGTGTCCTTGATGAATATGGATACCCCTCCTCCTTTCTTGGTATTGTCCGGGTTTTGGGGCCGGGCATGATATGAGGTAAAACCTGATAGTGCTGGGGTGCTCTCAGGAGCCTTGAACCAGGTTTCTGTCACAGCACAGACATCGATGTTCTCCATACTGAGAAGGGCCTCGAGTGCGTGCATCTTGAGGTTGAGACTTCTGGCATTGAGCAGCATTACCCTTAGTTTTTTTTTGTTTGATGTGTTCTAGGGTGGTAGGTTTAGAATTTGAGCCTTGCCTAAAAAGGCACTATAGGGGTGGCAAGAGCCTTTGCCAAAATCCGGAATCCCAGGGTGACAAGTGCAAGCCGTCCCTCATGAAGCAGCGTGGCTTGTCCAGCCTGTCATCCCAGGCAGACAGACATTGGATCCCCTTTGAATGACACCAGAGTTTAAGCCAATTGTTAAAGCTGATCATCTTATCTCTGTATTGTGGCATCATTCTTGGTGAAGGTAGGATACTGCTCAAGGTCAGGGTCATACCTGCTTGGGCTACATAATCAGAGAGCTCCTCTATGTCTCTTTTCATGTAGTCCAAGGAGGTACGTCTCAGGTCGTTAACACCAGCATGGACAATGATTGAGTCGTACTTGTACCTGCTGTTGAGAGACCTGAGTGCATGCGTTATGTGGCGGATTCTAGCACCCGACAGGCAGCTTACTGTGACCTTCTCCTTACTCAGTCTGGTGGCGGGACGTCAGTGTGTCTGACTATGGAGTCACCAATGACTAGTGTGTCTGGCATTGTGTTTGGCCTTAAGGGCTGTGACTGCTTGACACTCTGACTGTGTGGTCTATGTGTTGCAGGTGTTGTGTTCTGAGGTGGTAGTTGTTTGGGTGTCTGCTTTGGTGGCCTCTGCTGTTTTGGTAGATTTTTGATCAGAGCCTCGAGTATGTCTTTGTGTGTTTATGTGTATGATTTGAGGTTGTGATGGTATTATGTGAGACTGGGTCTATAGTGTGTGTGGTTACCTTCTCCTCCTGTCTGGTCATGCCAGTCCTATGTTGAGAGAGCTCAGCCTCCAGTTTGGCCGTATAGTTGCATCTCTAAGTATTTGTGTTTTGTGGGAGGAGGAGAGGGTTGTCTGTGTACATGAGGCAATTGTAACATTGCCTCAATATTCCCAGGTTCACCAGCTGAGCAGGAGAGGACATTAGCAACTGATCCCTCGACATGCTAGAAGGAATAGACAGAAAAACTTAAGAAAAGGTTCTGGGGATGTGGGTGACCGAGAAATGGGGTTTGCTTTTTGGGGTACTTTCTATAACAAGAGTGCTGTATCGAGGTGATAAGTACTGTAGGAGCAAGTGCTTCGCTATACAGATAGAGAATAGTCTACTTGGGAGTCAAGTAGAGATAATTTATAGTTGTAGGATACACTAAATAGAACAGTAGTATACTTTGAGGAAGGTAGTTTTAAGGGAAAATTTGAAGAGTGGACTTTAGGTAGCCCTAATAGTTTAAATCTGATTAACCGGCGCTGCCCTAGTGTGCAACGGTAGCAGCGCTAAATCGCGCTAAAGTGCGCTAACGTGATAGAATCAAGTAGATCCAAATAAGGAGAGTGGGTATCCTAATTCATGAACAGTATCCTGTAGCTGGCAGTGTCTTGAATAGGTGTCCTACCAACAGTTAATTGTACCTGAAGTATCTCCAGGGAATCATACTGTTTAACCAATCTGGAGGTGTATTTATCTTTAATGAATATTGATACACCACTTCCTTTAGTTTTCACACCTTCAGTTTGTCATCTGAATGTGTGGAAGGAGGTATAACCTGGTATGGCTGGGGTGCTGTTCACAGCCTTGATCCAGCTCTCCGTGACTGTACAAATGTGTGGGTCTTCCAAGGTGAGGACTGCTTCCAGTGAGTGCAGTTTCATATTATGACTCCTAGCATTTAGCAGCATGGTTGTTTTTAGATGGAGTTTTTACATTGGTAATTTTGTCTTTGAGACACTGGTTAAAAAGGCACTATGGGGGTGGCAAAAGCCTTAGCCAGTAGCTGAAATCCCAGGGGTGACAGATGAAGACCATCTCTGGCAAAGCATCAAGGTCTGTTGATCATGTCATCCCAGGCTGACAGATACTGGATCCCCTTAGAATAACACCAGAAACTAAGCCAATTATTGAAGTCAATCATTTTCTGTTTGTATTGAGGCATCATTCTACGTGAAGGTAAAATGCTGCTTAAGACGAGGGACATACCTGCCCAAGACACATAGTTCAAGTGCTCAGTCATGTTCCTCTTTATATAGTCCAGAGAGGTACGTCTTAAGTCATTCACACTAACATGGACTATGATGGAGTCATTACAGTACCTGTTGCTGAGAGAGGATGTTGACATCATTTGGAGATACTATGACCGCACTCAGTTTTCGGTCGTCAGCAAACTTTGTCAGCCACAGACCTTTAATCTTTGTTTGTACTTCTGAGAAATAGATTCCAAACAGTAGAGATCCCAGGACTGATCCCTGTGGACCACCACTAGTTACAGATCTGCTGTTGGAGGTGGATTACCCTATTTTGACTAAATGGGTTCTATCAGTGAGTCATTTAGCGACCCATCCAACGATACGGGTTGATACCTAGCTGGGTGAGTTTGTCAATGATGCCTGAGTGGGAGGTAGTGTCAAACACTTTGGCTAAGTCTAGGTAGGCACAAATTTTCTCTTGTCCAGGGACTAGGTGACTGTCTCAAAGATGTCCACCAGGTTTAACAGGCAAGATCTCCCTTTGACAAATCCAAATGGAGAAGGGTCAAGTGTTTGGAGATTATCTATGTCTTTGTTGATAAGGTCCATGATGATTTGCTCCATGGCCTTGCAGACAAGGCTAGTCAGGCTAATAGGTCTATAGTTCCCGGGGTCAGTGGAACCACCACCTTTGCGCACAGGAATAACAGTGACCATTTTCCATTTAGCTGGGACAAAGCTGGTGCTTAGACTATGATTGAAAAAGAGTATCCAATGGTGTTGCTAATTCTTGTTGGAGCCCATGTAGGATGCAGCCTGGAAACTTATCAGCATAGATGCTGTGTTTTTGGCCTTAGAGAAAGCATTTCCCACCTGCTTTTTAGAGATACAAGGTAGGGGACAGGTGATAGGAATGCCATGGGGTACATGTGGTGTGGACAGGGGAGTGAAATTTTCATAGAACCTGTTGGCCAACAGGTTAGCTATGTCCACAGGCTCAGTATATGTGATATCATTAACTACTAGTTTGACACATATCTGGGCCTATCTTTGTAGGTTACAGATGTAACTAAAGAATTCCTTATGGTTGTCTTAAGTTGAGGAAGTTAATCTGGATTCATAGTTTGCTTTGGAGGACTTCACAAGAAGTCTTATTTGCTTGTTTAAGCTGAGGAGGGAACGTTTCCAGTTTAGAGCTCACTCTGTTTTACTATTAGATAGCAATTTCTTCTTATTATTGAAAAGCCTGTTAATGGCAGTTGTCCACCAGGCAGGTTTGCTGTTCCTTTAGGAGCTTGTTTTGATCAGTGAGAGTGCTTCAGTGGTCCCCCATATTGATAAGCACCAGATCCAGGATGTTGGCATGTCTTGGGGGGGGGGGGTCAACCAACTGGTCCAGGGGATTGGAACGAACAAAGTCAAGGAAGCTTTGGGCAAGTGAGTTTGAGGACGAGTAATTGACCCAGTCAATGGATGGGTAGTTAATGTCTCCCAAAACCATGGGGTTTGGATGTATCTTGATAGAATCAAGTAGATCCAAATAAGGAGAGTGGGTGTCCTAATTCATGAACAGTATCCTGTAGCTGGCAGTGTCTTGAATAGGTGTCCTACCAACAGTTAATTGTACCTGAAGTATCTCCAGGGAATCATACTGTTTAACCAATCTGGAGGTGTATTTATCTTTAATGAATATTGATACACCACTTCCCTTAGTTTTCACACCTTCAGTTTGTCATCTGAATGTGTGGAAGGAGGTATAACCTGGTATGGCTGGGGTGCTGTTCACAGCCTTGATCCAGCTCTCCGTGACTGTACAGATGTGGGTCTTCCAAGGTGAGGACTGCTTCCAGTGAGTGCAGTTTCATATTATGACTCCTAGCATTTAGCAGCATGGTTGTTTTTAGATGGAGTTTTTACATTGGTAATTTTGTCTTTGAGACACTGGATAAAAAGGCACTATGGGGGTGGCAAAAGCCTTAGCCAGTAGCTGAAAACCCAGGGGTGACAGATGAAGACCATCTCTGGCAAAGCATCAAGGTCTGTTGATCATGTCATCCCAGGCTGACAGATACTGGATCCCCTTAGAATAACACCAGAAACTAAGCCAATTATTGAAGTCAATCATTTTCTGTTTGTATTGAGGCATCATTCTATGTGAAGGTAAAATGCTGATTAAGACTAGGGACATACCTGCCCGAGACACATAGTCTGGGTGCTCAGTCATGTTCATCTTTACATAGTCCAGAGAGGTACATCTCAAGTCATTCACATCAACATGGACTATGATGGAGTCATAACAGTACCTGTTGTTGAGAGACTTGAGTGCATGTGTGATATAGCATATCCTGGCACCTGAAAGACAGCTGACTGTGACCGTTTCCTTATCCAGCCTGATGAGAGGGACATTTGTGTGTCTTGCGATGAAATCACCTATGACTAATGTTTGGTTATGTGGTTTGCCTTAAGGGCTTAAGAGGTGAGACACTGGTGCATGAGCTATTATGTGTATTGTGTTCTGCAGAAGAAGTATTCTGTGTATCGTGCTTCTGTTTGTGTTTGGGAGGCCTCAGGTGTTTAGGTATGTTTCTGGTGATGACCTCCACATATGTAGGTATGTGTGATGTAGGTTTGGGTGGAGTAGGAGGTGAGGCGTGCATGCTGACAACCTGCTCATTATGATATGTACTGACTGGTGTGTGAGAGAGCATGAATTCAAGGTTCTTACTATAGCTGCATCTCTCACGTGTTGAGTTTGTGTGGACTAGGAGTAGAGGGTTGTCAGTGAGCATGAAGCAGTTGCTACACTGTGTCAGGATACTGATGTTAACCAAGCTGGCTGGAGAAACTTTGGAAATTGTCCATCCATAGTGTTAGGCAAATTTATATGGTCAGAAAAAGAGGTTGCACTTAGGAATGGCTAGTGGGTGATAGGTGTGTTAGTACCTCTGAGGCTAGGCTTAGTGTTCCACCTGACAGTAGAGCAAGGCCAGAAAAAACCTCTGGAGGACCACAAGCAAAGTGCTAAGGTAAAATTTAGCAAGCAAAACATTTGCACAATGATCATCAAAGGTAACCACCACTATGTGGCAGTGCACGATGTTGAGCTACATGCAAACAAGTGCAAGCACAGGGATTAAATAAAACAAGAAATAACCCTTTAAACTCAAACTAGACTATAAGGATGCTCTGTCTGAACTCTTGTCCAGTCACCCTCAATTAGATGGAACCCAGACAACACTCTCCTCCTAAAAGGGTGCAGAAGGACCTTCACCAACAAAGATGGCTTGAATTTGATGCTCAGAAGTTACAAAACAGACCCACAAACAGCAAACCTGGAACTGGGCTATGCTGCAGCTGAACTAGTACAGTATACAGTAAAATGTGGCAAAAAACAGTTCACACAATTCAAACAGACACTAGAATGCAAATACAAATTAAAAGTGCAATATAAGAGCAAAAACAGGCACTTATAGTTTGTTGGATGCAACAGTTGCCTCAGGTCTTTCAGTATCTCAGTGAAGAGCTGGTTTTAGTGCTCAAGTGATACTAAACCGTCTAAATTCAGCAAGTCTGAATCTAGCCTATGCCATAAAATGCAGAAGTACTAGAAATTCAAAGTGCATACAATCAGTCACAACAGCAAAAAACTGTTTAAATAAAGTAGCAATTCACGAGCAGTTGCCAGCTTAGAAGGGTGCATGTCACACTCTTCCACCACAAGAGTCTAGACCACAAACCTTCCTAATCCAGTATATAATGAGGTAGTTGTGAAGTCAAAAGCTATTAGTAATTGCTTTGCAGAAAATACACTTGGAGGCACAGCGTAATGCTATTTTAGAGAGAAGTTGTTGGTTTAAGGAGTTTGCCTGTTCCTGGTAGCTAGAATGTCGGGGAGGGCTGGTACTTCTGGTGGATAATAGCCATTTTAAAACTGAGGACACTCCATGCACAGGGTTTTCATGTGTGGATGAATGGTTATTTGGGAGAGAGGAAAACTGATTTTATTGCTTATGTAGCACTGGAAACAATGCAACATGCTGTTAAAGACAACATGAGTGATTTGATACCATTTAGTGAAGAGCTGAGTAAATGTATTACTGATGATTGTTCTGGATCCAGTTCCGGTATAATCTGGATGAAACCACTTTAGATATAAAAGAAGGGTTGTTTCTTAAAGAAACCCTGTCCTTGTGCTTATGTGGGATTGGAACACAGTCACAAGTCTTGAGGAGATGATGAGAGAGCTCTGAACTTTTAGACGGAAAATTCCCATAGTACATAGGGACACCATTGGGTTGGATTGTATGGCTAGGCTTATGAATGCCCTGGTGGTCATTAGCCAGGTATATACCTATGAACCTATGACCACCTAGACCAGGTAGATATATCAGGTTATATACTTAACTAATGAGTGTCTTTGATATTATGAAGGTAATTAATGACAGACCTCAGTTTACATATTTTCTGGCTTATTCCACTGTAGGCCAAGAATAGACAAAATGGATATAAATGTACAACATGTTTATTTGGTAAAGGAGGTGACAACTCTCCTATTCTGTTTTCTGATAATTCACCCCTACATTCACCCCTGATCGGGGATTATAACAAAAAACACTGGTGTGGCATTTCCCTAGTAGTTCTTCTAACAAGATAAACTTTTGTTGCATCGTTTATAAAAATAGTGACTCAAAATTATAGTTATTGGAGTTACCCCGTGAACTATCTGCTTCTGCACTGGATAAATTTAAAAATGATGTATGATTTCTTGTTAAACATTATGCAGATAATATTTGGAGAAGAGAAGGGAGGACAGACAGTAGCAATTAGAGGAACTGCAGGGTAGGATATTTGAGAGGACAGATGAATTACAAAAAGTTAGGAGGAATAAGATTTTGAAATACAAGTATTTTTACATCTCCCATGACTATCAGAAGACCCAGACAGTACAGTTAAGGCAACAGAGGGTAAGTACAGAAGTAATGTGGTTATTTAGCCAGCTGGATGAGCAGCTGTTATATCATCTATGTGAACAAGTCACGGTACTGACTAGATGGGCTGCATCAAATGAGTTGTTTGTGGTTATGGCAGAACAAGCCAGCAAGAATAGTCCAAGTAATGATGGTATTCTTACAGAGGTTTTAAGAAAAATATCTCCTGCTACTGAAAAAGTTATATGATAAAACAGTTCAGGATGGGAAGATTCCACGTTCATGGAAAGAAACAGTTATGGGGCTGTTAACAAAAGAGGGAAAAGAGGGCTTCCCTTTTTCTATAGACGGATTTCTGTATTAAACCATAACTATTAATTATTTATGGCTATTTTATCAACCCATATGTTGTAGTGACTACTTCACTTAATATATTTAGCTTGCACTTATTTGCATGACAGAATGAGCTGCAGGGTCATTTTTGTGAATGTTTAGTGTATTGAATATTCATTTTGTGGCATGTATGCTTTATTGATTGTAACAGGCAAGTGGGATGTGTGTGTGTGTGTGTGTGTGTGTGTGTGTGTGTGTGTGTGTGTGTGTGTGTGTGTGTGTGTGTGTGTGTGTGTGTGTGTGTGTGTGTGAATGTGTGTGTGTGTGCATGTGTGCGTTTGTGCGTATGTGTGTGTGTGTGTGTGTGTGTGTGTGTGTGTGTGTGTGTGTGTGTGTGTGTGTGCATGTGTGTGTGTGTGCGTGTGTGTGCGTGTGTGCGTGTGTGTGCGTGTGTGTGTGTGTGTGTGTGTGTGTGTGTGTGTGTGTGTGTGTGTGTGTGTGTGTGCGTGTGTGTTTGCTGTCTGCCTAGGTCTGTCTTGTTTAGTGGTAGTATTATAGAAGGGTATTTTTTTAAGGTAAGCTGTAGGGTTAGGGTTAGAGCCATGGCAGGTTACTAAGGTTGTGCAGGGGGAAAGCTGAATAGGAAAAAACTCCTCTCCTTCTCTCCTTTCAAACTGTAGGAATTAACTGCTATAGTTTGTACTACACATGCAGCTCTACAATACTGGCCCTCATTTCTAAATACCAGTAATACACTGAAGACCAATCTTGATTTACTGACCACACCTCCTAATACTTTAAATGTAGGCCAGCTGCCCCTTCACCCATTCTAGCTACACCACTGGTGATAGGCAAAAGTAGTTTTATGTACATATAATGCAAGAAGTTTATAATCAGTTTTGAACCATTAGCTTAAAGTTTGTAATTACTTAGGGCTGCATGTATTTTTATATGCTGTTCTGCATTACATAATTAGCCTGTATGAAACCAAAAACGCTTGCCACTCATTACTAAGATGTTGCGGCAGCTTCCTTTGAAATTTACAGAAATTAGTGAATTTATCAACAATTTCTGCTCATTTATTATGAAAGGTGCACATGAAATGATAATTAGAAGGTGAAAAAATGGAAGTTATGTACTGACTATAATGCTGGATCCTTTTCATCCTGTTTTATTTGATACAACTGATGGTACCAAACTGCTTATTGGATCCCAGCTGGCTTTCCTTAGTGCTCCCTGCTTCTAGCTCCTTCAAGATTTTTCCCTCCCATATTTCCCTCCACATCAACTATCCTCATCTCAAGTTTACTGAATAATGTGAGGAGATTATGACAAATCCATGCAACATAGGGAACAGAAGGCAGAAAAGCTTCAGGCTGGCATCTGAGCTCCTCAGGAGAAAGTGATGATTTGGAGGGGAATGGTGTAATGCATCAAGATGAAAAAGAGCCAACATTGCATCACTTCCAGATCTTATTTCATCCAGCCTATCTGATTTGACTGATAAGTTAGAATTCTGAGCTATCTGAATTCCTGGGTGGCATCATGATAGGATACCTCTAAGAATTAGAGCTCCATAGGAAGCTCTAGATCTGGAAATTATATCCAGATTATTAATAATTAGAAAACGTATGCAGTGTAGACCATGTTCTTTCAGCACAAATTTAATTTACAGAAGAATTTCTGAGAAAGGCCATTGAGGCTACAACAGACCTTATAGTATGAGCTTTAGGTATGGCCAACAAGGATTTGTTCTGTGAAGCGCGTGCAAAGAATATGCAGTCAGATAGTCATCTAGACTAGGTTATATTACAGACTTTTCAGCCTAGCTTGTCTGGTGTGAAGAAAATTAACACTTGTTTATCTTTTCTGATTGCCTATGTCCTTTGGAGATAAATTCTAAGCTGTCTATGTACGTCTTGGGTATGTAGAATATATTCTCCTTTGTTAGAATGATTATGAAAGAAAACCAGTAAGTGCACTGGCTAGTTTAAATTGGACTCATGGGCAATTTTGGGAATGAATGAAGTATTAGTTTGGAAATAGTTCTGTCTTTATTAAAAAAACAAGTATGGCTGCTGACAGCTACAGTTTGCAATTCTGAAATTCTTCTTGTAGTTGTAACAGCATCTAAGAACAAAAACTTTCAAGAAATGAATTTTAGCCATGCAGAATATGTTGGTTCAAAGTGGGCTTTTATCATCATTTCATTTTTGAGACAAAACTTAGGTCCCAAGGAGGAGTGGGGTCCTTTATTGGCAGGCATAGAAGAAAGCTTCCTTTAAAAAGATCTTACATAATTTATGAGAATCCAAAGAATGACTGAAAAGCCATTACAGAACTTGGAAATGGATGCTAATTGTACTTTTATTGTGGAGTAACTTGAACTAGTTTCAAATAAATTAGGTAGAAACCAAAGGATCACTGAATTGAAAGATAAAAAGTTATCAATACCCTGATTTACTGCCCATACAGAGAAACATTTCCACTTGCTTTAGTATACTTTATGAGAAGATTCTTTTTGAGATGCATATAGAATGCAAACTATACCCTCAGATGACAGGGAGTCATGTGGTTGAAGCCATATGTTTAATTTCTGGTTCAGTAGATCTGAGTGAGTCTGCCCAGAAAGGTGCTAGTGAAGATCTGGATGTTGAGGTAGAAACCATGGGTACTTTGTTAGGCGAAGACTGAGCAAGGAAACCAGCTTTGCTTTGGCTAAAACAGAGCAATGAGCATCACAGTGGTATTGCAAGCTGCTACTTGCTGTAAGAATCCTTTTATTAGCAGAAGAGGGTGAAAGTAAGATAGGAGTCTGGTGGTTCACCATCCAGCTAGAACATCTCTCAGTTATTGTCCCTCTGGTGGGATCAAGGCAAAGTAACTACTGCACTTGGTGTTGGATGCAGATGCAAAGAGGTAACAACAATGGCCACAGTAGTGGAAAATTACCTAAACTACTAATCAATTAAGAGACCACTTGTGAGGCATCAGGATGGACCTGTTCAGACTGTCAGCTAGACAGTTGGCTCTCCCTGGTATATTCACTGTGATCAGAAAGTGATACAAACCAAATGTGCACTGCCAAATCCTCATAGCCTCTCAGTAACGGAGTAGGATTTGTTTCCCCCTTACTTGTCCAAATACCACAATACAGACATGCTTTTCTTTTGAGTGGAAATCTCTCTTGGAGGAAGTAGTAGGTCCTGAAATTCCTACAACACAAGGAAGACCACCCTCATTTCCAGAATGTTGATGAGAAGATTGGCCTCTGTCTGATTGCAAGTTTTTTGGATCCTCCTCCATTGGAAATGCCCCTCATTCCCACCCCAGAGAGGTGTTGTCCATGGTGAGAAAAGTGTTGGAGAAGTTAGCCTTCCATTTAAATGAGTGTTGTACAGTTGAGTGATGCAGATGTTGGACTGAGGGTTGATCTGAGATCTGGGACCATTGAACTCTAAGTAACTACTGCAGTGTGCATATGTAAAAATGTGCATGAAGTACATGACTTTCTCAGAGGCCATCAACCTCAGGACTGTTAGTACCAGAGAAGAAGAAGGAAAATAATGCCTTAGAAGATGCTGGACTGATGCTCTGAGAGACTGATTTCTGTCTGGGGGAAGCCTGATGGTACAACTTGTGTCCAGATGGAAGCCGCTAAATGGTATAGAATGAGTTGGTTGAAGGACTGACTTTCTGTAATTCAGAAATATATCTATGAATAGGCAGAGCTGTAGCAAATAACCTCTGGCTTTGATGAAACCCAGTATGTAGCAACTAGGAGACAATTGTCCAACTATGAGAACAAGCCGATCCCTTTGTGTACCAGGTGGACTCTGACTACTCCATGCACTTGGTAAACACCGGAAAGGCTGAAGGATAGGACTCTGCACTGAAAATAATTGGCTTTTAGCTAGGAATACAGAAATTGCCTGGATGCCTTGGCTATCGTGTTATGTAGGCAGGCATCCAGAAGGTCTAATGAGCACACCAAATCATTTGCTAAATTACCTGGATGCCTTGGCTATCTTGTTATGTAGGTAGACATCTAAAAGATCTACTGAGCACACCAAAATATTTGCTTTCAGGCAAGGCAAAATCACTTTCAAAGTTACCATTCTGAATGGGATCTCCTTGACATGAACATTCTGGCTGCTAAAATCAAGGCTAAGACAAGGATGGACCTGAGGACATTGATTTTCTTTGAAACTAAAAATAATATGGAATATTCTGGAACATCTCTAGTCTGTTGAGACTTCTTGAAAAGCTCTTTTTTTGCTGGGTTGATGTAATGATTATGATATTTACCTTACAAACACAAGGTACAGGGTTTAATTCTAATCTGGGGTAATTGGCTGGATTTAAAATGGCCCACAAGGGGAGCTAGCATTGTACTAATCTGTGATCCTATGTCTGTTTATGCTGCTTTTAGTTAGTGGGGTGAAACATATGGGAGCAGCTGACATTGGAGTAGGTAGGGATAGGGTAAAATGTGTGGCATAACTTCTGGACACTAGTTGTCTCATAAAACATCCTGATTGATTACTTTCCATACAGCTAAGTGGAGTGATAAGCAACCCTCCAACTGCCTCCAGAGGTGAACAGCTAAGTAAACTTTAAGGGAAACTAAAGAGGTTTCATAGCTTTGTACTAGGCCAGCTACCTTTGTGGACCATTTCAAGCCTAGCTAATTTTCCTTGGTGAGACTCAAACCCTTTACCTCTTGTCTGTGCGGTGAACACCTTAACCATTATGCCAAATCCAAGCTCCTGAAAAGGGCCCCCTATAATTTTTGATATTTGTGGATCTCCATGACCTCTCAGTTGGAGACTGTTAAAGGGGCCTTCTCTGCTATGGCTATGAGGACATGTCAAAGCATTGTCACTAGAGTTTCTTAAACCATGAAGATTTGGACCTCTTCTGATTGTTTTTTGTAGAATTTTTGAGGAGTCTCAAATTTATCAGTTATGGAAGACAGCATCTCACCTTCCTGCTCAAATCCCAGTAGCCTATCTTCTATTGCAAATCAAAATAAGATGGAGACATCATAGGTGACATTAGTGCAGAATGCCTTAAATGTCCACAAACTCAAAAAGTTGAAGCCAGGAATGACATCTTATGGTAATGCCAGTGACTCTCTTCCCATTGTGTAGCACCATATGAAGAGGTTAATAATGTTTATCATGGTCCCCATTGTGTAGTACCATATGAAGAGGTTAATAATGTTTATCATGGTTCCCACTGTGGTCTCTGTTTCCTTGACTCTGGCATTTGTAGCTTTAACAAAGAATCCAAAGCATATTCCACTGAAGCTCACATCATAAGAGTAGAATAGTTTAATGTCCTCAAAAAAAAGTGTATAAGCATGCTTCTGCATTCTGTCCACCAGTCTGGGTTCCTTGTTAAGTGGATGGGCAGTGGCTATATTGTCCAATAGCCCTTGCTTGGTGGCTGCTGTTTTAGTCATATAATCTACCAGAGGCCCTTTGGAACAGTGCTGTATATGTTTAGGTGGACAAATAATCTTATCAAGTTATCCTGGAATGGCTTCTGAAGAATTTGCTTCCAGACATACCCTCATGACAGGGAAATGTATCCGATGGTTTGCAGGAGGGGACACCCAGGAGGTACAGGTTGTAGAATGATAAGCCTCAAAAAGTACCTCTTCACTCTGTGTGGGTGAGTCAGTTAGTCTGGATACCTACCTTCTGTCTCATCCATTCAAGGATTTTGCCAAAAGTTGCATTCTTTGGAAGGCACTCAGGGACCCCTGTCATTCATCAAGGTCAGTGTCAGATGTCAATGACTTCATAAGGGAGTTTATGATGCTTGTTTTGCACATCCGGCTGGAGAGAATTCAAATAGGTTCAGAGGTGTGTACTAGGCTATTGGCCCTGGAGCCTTTAAAAGGCTATCCCACAGGATTACCCTGGCATCGTGCCACCCGTCCTTCGTTCCCAGTGCCTCTACCGAGCAGAGCCACTGGAGTGATCCCCGGGGTGAATTTTCTATTTCCCATCCACTCATCAAGAATTCTCTTGAAGAGTGTCAGTGAGGTGCTCTGCTTTACATGTATGGGAAGTCTATTCCATAACATGGGCAGTCTCTGTTTTATGAACCTGTCCCTCCAGCATGTTCTGTTGATTGTGGTAATGAAGTTGAGGTCTTTGAAGTATGTGCTGCAGAGGGATTGAGATTTAATTAGATGCAACATTTCTAACAGAGCTGGGTCAGACATGGCTTTGTAAGTCAAGCAGAGATCGCCTCTAAGTAGGCAATATAAGACAGAGAATAGTTGGAGTTTTTTGACGTAGGATAAATGTTTAAGGCCCAGGATCCTCTTTGTAAGGTACTTTTGCGGCCTGTCCAGGTATTGCAGGTGTCTCGTAGGTTCATTCCAAATGGGGCATTGTACTTGATGATTGGCAAATGAGGTAAGAGTAGAGGGAGACAATGACCTCTTTCTTCCTGGATGCAAAACCCTTAGTAATGAGATGTGCCACATAGAAGGACTTTCTGACCACAGTGGCAATGCGGTGGTCAAAAGAGAGGTTGCTGTCAACCTTTGTTCCCAGATCTCTTATAACTCCTTCTGTGTTCAGTTGACTACCATCGATGTGGAAATGCATGGGAACCGGGTTTTTCCCAAAGGGGATGATGACACATTTTTTGGCATTGAGCTTAAGGCCATAGTTCTGTCACCTGTTGTTGGTCTCAGTGAGGCCTTTCTGTAGGATGTCAACATCACTTTGAGAGTTAATAATACCTCCCAACTTGCAATCGTCTATGAACTCTGTCAGCCAGAGACCCTTCATGTTGGTCTGGACTCCTGAGAAGTAGATACCAAACAGGAGAGGACCCAGGAACAAACCCTGTGGAACTCCACTCGTGACTGGTCTGCAGTCTGACTTGGAGTCAGCTACTTTCACACTGTGGGCTCTATTTGTGAGCCGGTTTGCAACCCGCCTAGTGATATAGAGGTTGATGCCTAGCTTAGTGAGTTTTTCTATGATTCCTGAGTGGGGAATGGTATCAAAGGCCTTGGCCAGATCAAGGTAGGCTGTATGAACCACCTTGCCTTCACCCACAGCTCTGGTGACTGTCTCAAAGAAGTCTAACAAGTTGAGCAGGCATGATCTACCCTTCACAAAACCAAACTGTGTGGGATCCAGAGTTTGGAGATTCCCTATATCCTTGTTTATTAGATCCTTGATGATGGTTCCATAGCTTTGTATATCAGACTCGTCACGCTAATGGGGCGATAGTTCCCAGGGTCTGTAGTCACTCCTCCTTTGTGGAGAGGGATGACTGTAGCAGTGCACCATTCAGTAGGAACAAAGCCTGAGGTGAGGCTGTGACTGAACAGGGCACACAGGTGATGTGCCTGCTCACTTTGTAGTTCATGTAGTGCACAGCCAGGCATATTGTCAGGTCCTATAGAAGCTGTATTCTTGGCCTTGGACAGTGCTGTTTTAACCTGTGCAGCAGTAATATTGGGTGCCTGTCAATCCAATGGTATTGTGACTGGTCCTCTGGGGGGGGAGGGGCAAAGTTGGCATTGAATCTGTCGGCCAGTATATTGGCAATATCTGTTGGCTTGGTATAGGAGGTCAAAAGTGTTGTAACCTCTGTGAGTACGGCAGCTGCAAGGTCCCAGGAGAACTAGGAATCCAAACAAAAACAAGGATCAGCAAACAAGGCACCTAATTATAAGGTAGAATACTTTAATAAAAGTATATAGGTTCTTATAACAGACCGGTTTCGGCTGGTTTAATACAGAGCCTTCATCAGTGTAAAAGATTCATACAAAAAAGAACCATTTTATAAATAGTTGGATAGGACATGTGATTAATTACAAATGCTCATTTAGACCTGGCTTAAAGAGACCACCAAGCTTAATAATCCATTTTTTCTCCATGGAATTCAGTAAATCATGCCAACCTAATTTGTTATTTCTGGGTCTATTTATTGTATCTGTAATGGTGAAACTAAAACATGCATTAGTGTGCATTAATGAATGTTTATAAAGAGCATTGTTTTCTCTCTTATTTTTCATATCACTGAGATGTTCAGATATTCTGAATTTTAAGGGTCTTGATGTTTGACCAACATAAAATGCAGGACAATTGCACTTGGCCAAATATATAACCCAGTCCGAGGAACAGTTAGCAAAAAATTTATGTCATACACTACAGAGGTGTTCTGACTACTGAAATTTTTTGTTTTAAGTAACTTGGCACAATGTGTGCAATGTCCACAAGGAAAACAGCCCAGTAAAGGTTCACCTGATAATGTGGTTTGTGTAGTATTGGTACTTCTGGCTTCAAAATGTTTGAAATGATTGAAAAAAGCAGATAAATTTCTGCCTTTACGAAAAGAAAACAAGCATCCCATTGCTGTCCCCTTAGTTTGCAAATAACAATTACCTTTGAAAAAGAAAACATTCTTGGTCAATACATGTTAGTCAAACACAACAAAAGAGTACTGAAGCCAGGTTTATATAATTCAGTCCTATTGAGCCAATATTCTAAGGCCTCCAATCCAGCCCAGTGGGGAATGTTGGTATATAGTGATGTGACATCCATTGTACAAAGTAACCAATCTGGTTCTGTGTTTCGGAAATGATTTGAATAAATTCCGTGGTGTCTCTGATCCTTGCTCTAACACATTTTAAAAGCGGCTGTAAATATTTGGTTAAGAAGAGAGATAAAGGTTCAGTTAATGAATTCCTACCAGAAGCAATAGGTCTACCTGGAAGATTCTGGAGGTTTTTGTGTATTTTGGGTAGAAAATATATGTACTGTGGGCAAGGGTTGGATATAGTAAGTTGGGACTGAATGTTCTTGGTGATGATACCTTCTTCAACAGCTAATGTAAGAAAGGAGTCAATCTGTTGTTTGAAAACAGGTGTTGGATCAATAGTTAATTGGGTATAGTATCGAACATTAGACAGTTGTCCGAAAGCTTCATTGTCATATTGAGACAGATCCTGAACTACTATCAAACCTCCTTTGTCAGCACCAGTGATAACCAGCTCATGATTGTTTGCTAGTTTGGTAATATTATCCATGCATGTTTTGGATATATTATTGGGTAACGGGGTGAATGACCTGTATTGAAAGTGAAGATCTTTGATGATTGCATTTTGAAACATGGAAACATGTTGGTTCATAGGAGGCATAAAAGAGGATTTGTAATATTTGAATTTGTCAGAGATCTTTGATGACTGTTGTTCATGAAAAAATAATTTAAGGTTAAGAATCCTGCAATATGAAATTATGTTGTTAACAAAACATTCTTCTGAAACAAAGAAACCAGGAATAAATGATAACCCTTTATTAAGAATTTCAATTTCAGGGAAGGTGAGGACATGAAATGAAATGTTTGTTATATTCACATTGGTTCTTTGGTCACAAACATCTGAAGTAGACTTGCCATATTGTCTATGGCTTTTATGTTTTCTGCCCCCCTCCTCCTGCGTGTAAACCCAGAGTGGTGAAGGAATTCCTTCTTTTCAATGCTGGTGAGCCTATGGCACCTGCAGAATCAGTTTCTAAGCCTGAAGAAGAGTCCTCAGCTGATGTGACTGTGTTGTGAGGTGCACCTTTTTTTAAAATAGATTTAGTGCATTTTCTTTTAGGAGTTGTCCGATTTTGTGAACTGAATCGGATATGTTTTGCTTTATTTTCAAAATTAAAGGGATCAACTTTAGTGTAATCATCTAAGTCAGTAAGCATTCTACCTTATAATTAGGTGCCTTGTTTGCTGGTCCTTGTTTTTGTTTGGATTGGTGTAGGAGGTACCATTGTGCAGTAGCTCAGAGCAAATCTAGGTATTGCCGTGGAGATTCCTTACATAACTATAGAAGGCCTTGTGGTTGTCTTTACTATCTGCTACAATTCTGTTTTCATAGCTAGCTTTGGAGGATTTGATGATGGACCTCAGCTTTTTGTTGAGGCTGATAAGGGAGTTTTTTCAGTCTTGGGACTTCACTTTATTCTGCATCAGTCCTCCTTCTGTTGTAGAGTTTGTTTATAACAGGGGACCACCAGATTGGCTTCCCTTTTTAGAGGAGAGTGTCTTGGTTCTATTGGGTATGGCAAGATCCATGCATTTGTGTATGTGTTTGTACAGTGCATTGGTATATGATTCAGTGGTCATGCAACTATCCTCCATTTGCATTTTAGGAGCCCAAGGTTTGCTTTGGAGAAGTTTTTCATGGTGGTTTCCTTTGCATGGGAAGTGTATTTGTACATGAGTCACTTTCCCAGTTTATGGAGGGATAGTTGAAGTCGCCCAGTATGAGGGTGTTAGGTTGGAACCTAATATTCTCCATGGTGCTTAGGCACATGGAGTATGAGTCTTGGGACATGGTTGGGGACCTATAGCAGGCTATGACCTTAATCGCTGTCTTACCCAATGTTAGCTGCATCTGTATCTCAGATGGGTTATGTTGGATTACCAGTCTGGAAGTGTGCGCATCCTTTATGAATATGGAAACAGCACTGCCTTTGAAACTTTGGTCCAAGTTCTGCAACTGAAAGGTATGGAATGAGTTGTAGCCTGGTAGTGCAGGGGTGCTTTCTACTGCCTCGAACCAGGTCTCTGTTATGGCACAAATGTCAACATTCTCCATTTTAAGGAGTGCTTTGAGCGAGTGCATTTTGAGATTTAGACTTCTAGCGTTGAGCAGCATGACCTTCAGATTGTATTTGTCTGTAGCTGTTATGGTGGTAATTTGGTCTTTGGAACACTACCTAAAAAAGGCACTATAGGGGTGGCAAGAGCCTTGGCCAATGTCCAGAAGCCCAGGGGAGACAGATACAGGCCATCTCTGGCAAAGCATTGAGGTCTGTCAATCATGTCATCCCAGGCAGACATATACTGGATCCCCTTAGAATGACACCAGAAACTTAGCCAATTGTTTAAGTAAATAATTTTCTGCTTGTACTGTGGTATCATTCTGGGTGATGGTAGGATGCTGCTCAGGGCTAGGGTCATACCTGCCTGGGCTACATAATCTGAGAGCTCCTCCATGTCTCTCTTCATGTAGTCTAGGGAGATATGTCTCAGGTCATTCACGTCCACATGTACAATGACAGTGTCATATTTGTACTTGTTGTTGAGGGACCTGAGTGCATGCATTATGTGGTGAATCCTGGCACCTGACAGGCAGCTGACTGTTACTTTTTCCTTATTCAACCTAGTGAGTGGGACATCAGTGTGCCTCATTATTGAGTCACTTATGACTAGTGTGTTGGGGATGCTGTTTTGCCTTAGGGGCTTTGTTTGAGTGGCAAACTGTTTAGGAGAGTTATGTGTCTCATAATTAGTATTGTCTTGTGATGGTTGAGCGCATGTATGCCTTGGAGGTCTCTGCTGTTTGGGTAGATTTTTATTGAGAGCTTCCACAAGGGGGTGTGGCTTGTGTTTTTATGTTAAGGCAGTGCCATTGTGTGTTCTGGAGGGCTATATGTTCCATGTGGTGTGGTGCAAGTGTTGACCTTCTCTTCTTGACCAGCTATTCTGGTATTGGCTGGAAAGTGCATGGCTTCCAATTTGGATACATAAGTGCATCTCTCCCAAAGCCTGGGAGGTGGAGAGAAGAGGAGCTGCAGTGTACATGAGGCAGTTGCTACATTGCCTCAGGATGCCCAAGTTCACCAGGATGATAGGAGAAAGCACAGGGAACTGACCTTTAGCCATGCCTGGAGGGGTGGGTATTAATAATAAGTACTGGAACTGTTTCCTTGTAGAACATTTAGTGCTGGTAGCACTTTTGTATGCTACAAAAATTGCTACAAGAAGTCTGGTAAAGTGCTAGACTAATAAGCTAGTAAAAGTACAGGAGAGGAGAGAACTAGCAGATCTAAGGGAAAAATTGAACAGCAGGCTTTGGTATCACTCAGGAGCTTACAAACAGTCCTCGATACAGGAAATCTGTATCAAGACTAGACTAGTTACAGGAAAAGTGGGAAACAATCACAAAAGTGGCTTTTAAACCAGAAAGTTGAAAGAAATGGAAAAAACTGCCCAAATTGCCAACAAACTACAATTTCTGGGCAATAAACCACTCCTCTTGTGGTAAATAGGCTACCTAGTGCTTACCACTCCCACTGATAAGCTAGAAGGCTTCCCTCAACACAGAAAGGCTTGGGTGGCTCAGAAGCTTACAAACAGTCCTGGATATGGCAAATCTGTATCTGGACTAGACTAGTTACAGGAAAGATGGGAAACAAGTGCAAACACAGACTTTTAAAACAGAAAGTTGAAAGTGATGGAAAAGCTGCCCAAAGCACCACTAAACTACAATTTCTGGGCCAGAAACCACTCCTCTTGTGGTAGGTAGACTACCTAGTGCTTACCACTCCCACTGATAAGTTAGGTTAGAAGGCTTCCCTCCAACACAGAAAGGCTTAGGGTACTCAGAAGTTTACAAACAGTCCTGGATACAGTAAATCTGTATCTGGACTAAACTAGTTTCAGGATAGGCAGGAAACAGGCTTAGAAAAAAAAAACATTTTTTTACAGAAAAGCAGTTAAAATAGCACTAAAAACAATTCAAGTGCAGTTAGCTAGCTGAGAAGCACACTCAGTCAGAACTCAAGGTGATTTTAGCTAATTTTTTTTTTAGTAAAGTGGAAAGGGAGAAAGGAGGAGCAGAAGATAATTCAAGGTTAAGAACCTAAGTGGGTAGGCCTTCTCAGATGTTCTCTCTGTATTAGGTAGAATGAGCTAATGACACTAGGCTGGGAGGAGTGTCCCAGATGAAATATATGGTAGGGGTGGGCAATTGCAAAGCCACCAAGTATAAGAATAAGACACCAATAGGGAGGGTGGGAACCACAAAAGCTGTTAGACCAGTATTTAACACAGCAGGAATAAGAGTGGAAGAAAAAACAGCAATTTCAGCACTTATCAGAAGCCAGCAAATATATATATCTAAATCAATCAAGCAAAACAATTAGGACAGTGCAAAACTTTGAACAGAAGTGCCAAAAAAAAATTACTTATCACTTTATATTTTGAATTGTTTGAGAAGCACTCTCAGTCAGAACACAAGGAGTTTCTAGCAATGAATGCAGAGATTTACAAACAGGGAATATTAATTAAACTAGCAAGCCTTGAGACAATCAAATAAAACACAAAAGCTGTTAGACCAGTATTTAACACAGCAGGAATAAGGGTGGAAGAAAAAAACAGCAATTTCAGCACTTATCCGAAGCCAACAAATATATATATCTAAATCAATCTAGCAAAAACATCAGGACAGTGCAGAACTTTGAACAGAAGTGCAAAAATATATATACTAATCACTTTATATTTTGAATTGTTTGAGAAGCACTCTCAGTCAGAACACAAGGTGTTTCTAAAAATCCATAGAAGACTTAGACTGAAGCCATACAGTTTCTTTGAGGCTATCCATTCTACTCTGACCTTGAAATGTATGATGAGTGAATTGAGACACTGCTTGCTCTGTGTCTGTGGCTGAAACCAACATCCTTGGAAGCTGTACAGATGCCTTCAGAAAAGTGGCAATCATCTTCTCCAAAATCTTTAATGACAATCCTTGATCAATCAACACCAAAGAACCCCAGCCTGGAGTCATGTCTGTCCCTAATGAAGTAGATGTGAGCAGTGCCAAAGAAGGGAACCCTGATACTGACAATATAAAGCATGTTAAGGTGGTGATCGGTGCTGACATATTAAAGGCTGAGGTATCCAGCTCCAAAAATGTCACCAGGCAGGTTAGCATCAAAGACAGAGCCAAATACCTGCCATCAGGTACCATATTTCCCCGAAAATAAGACCAGGTCTTATACTCTTTTCCCCCACTGAAATACGCATTAGGGCTTATTATCAGGGGATGCCTTATTTACCCCCTCCCCCCATACAACAATCTACATTTATTCATTTATTCATGTACACAAATTGACATTTATTTGGTACTTTTCTGTTTCTTGGACAACAGTTCTAAGTAACGCGTTAACAGTTGTTTGACAATTCTACATAAACAGTGCAACAAACATTTCAACTTCAAAATATCTACACCTTGGCTTTCACAGTGCAATATTTCATGCTTAACAGAAAGTACAGAAAAATCTTAGTACACGTGTATTGGAGGAGGGGAATAAAACTGAAAGCAGAAGCAGTCCATTCTGTTGCCCCAATAATGGAAAAGTTATTGAAATACAGTCATGTAATCTTCTTCTGAAACATTGTCATAAGTCTCCGACCTCTGAATTCTAGCCTGAATTTCTTGTGACTCCATTTCAGTTAGAACCATTGGCCCCAATTTGTCATGCCTTGCAATAGAGCTCTCCTTAAATTAGCACTGCTTGTCCATGTAGCCTGCTCATAGTGCATTGGCAACACAGCTGTCAGTGATTTTATCCTATGAATTTTTCACCCAAGTCATGACCTCTTGCAGGCTAGGCTTCACAAAGTTTCCATGCTGATTTCTCTCTATTCTATTTTCAATGTAGTCATTGAGTTCTATGCACAAATGGTCCATGAATGGCTTGCTTATTGCAATATCAAGAGTCTGGAGATAGGCAGTCATTCCTGCAGGAATCATTATTTGAGCTATTCTTCTCCATGCAAGGAATTTCTTCATGTCTTTAGCACAGTGAGTGCTGGCTGAATCTTAGACTAGCAGACCTCTTTTGCCACCTCACAAAACAAGTGTCAGCATTACATCGACCTTATAACTGCTTGTGTGCACCAGGCTTTTTCGGTTTCAAGAATGTAAATGCCTGAAAAACATTCAGCCTTATTTTTCTTGCCCTTACTAATGATTAGAGCAGGGGTTGTCTTTCCATCTAGATGAATTGCCAAACTACAGGTAACATGTGCACTCTCGTAACCAGTGGAGACAATGCAGATTGACAAGGCACCCATCTGACCAATTGTTGTTTGAGATCCTTGGCTCATAAATGCTGCAGTTTCATCCATAGCAATCATGTTGGACAGTTGGTATTTAAAAAAGTCGATGACATCAACAAAGGACTTAAATGCAAGTGTACATTTAATAACTTCAGTATCTTCCAGCTTGAACAGTGTTGTTGAACCTCTTAGAGACAGTTCATAACACTGAAGGAAGCCAACCAGCCAATGTTGTGATGCTTTGAATTCTTCTGGGGATATTTCTAACTGTGGTGCCATTGCAAGGGCAAATGCTTGAATATCAGCCCTGCGCACAACTAAAGCCTTTACTCTCCTGTTAGCAATCCATTTACAGATGATGTCTTCTAGCTCAAGAAATAATGGTTGCTGACCTGAGCTACACTTGCACTTCTTAGCATTTCCCTCATCAGCCTGTTGACTGAGGCTATTGTACGTTTCTTGTACTTGATGGAATAGCACTTTCTTTTTGGACTCATCTTGTCTGGAGGGGGGGTTAATTGATGACTTGCAAGACCAGAGTGGCAACACAAAATGGCGATGGTTAAGAAGACACAACCACAGATGTTCGTTATCAAGTGTGTGTGCTTTATGTGCATTTTCTGTACTTCGACCAATCAAAGTACTCCTGCCAGTGTTTATGGGCCAAGGATGTCAACCATTAAGTGTGAGTGATGATTAGGGTTACAGTAAGAATCATGAAGGACTGCTAGGGAAAGAATCTTATGACTTTCTGCAAAGGGAAGAAGTTGAGTATCTGAATGGTCCAAAAATGGTGAGCAGAGTACGATAACCTCAGTCAACAGGTGTCAATAATATTATTTTATAATTCAACATGTCCGTCATGTGTTGTTGACAATCTTAACTGGGGCTTATTTTTGGGGTAGGGCTTATATCATGACCACCCTGGAAAACCATGCTAGGCCTTATTCTCTGGTTAGGTCTTATTTATGAAGAAATACAGTAGTTGGTCCCAAGATTCTGTTAATGTCAAAGGTCTTGACATTGAGTGAACTGGCTCCAATGGATGTGTTTGCTCCAAAACTGCAAGTGCCATAGTGTGGACTAGGGAAACAGCAAGAATGGATGAGGAAGGGCCAACCCGATCCACCTTTGGTACTGAGGGAAATGAGATAATTCCCATCTCAATCCATGCCTCATATGAAATAAATCATCATTAGTGGTACTCCTGATGAACTTGACCACAGGGAAAAAACTGAGGATACTCTTGAAATACAGCAGGACAATCACCTTTCCAAAGTGTACTTACTGCCCATTGGCTTTGCAGACCTGCCCCTAATAGTTTTTGTCTCCAACTGAGGTGGACTGGATGGAGACAACTTCTGCACCATAACAGGTGTCAGAGAAGGCTTTACAAGTGCCATACTTGGGACTTCTATGACCGAGGATGGGCCAGCATCATCTGACTTCCTTTTCCTGGAGTTGAAATGTTTATCTTTGTCTTTCTATTTTTGCTCTTCTTTCTTCTTCTCCTGTTTGTCGGCAAAAGAGTCTGGAGGAAGGAATCCTTTTAAAATTAGCTCATTCTGTCTGCTGAGGAACATATCCCAAACACCTTACAGATAAATCAGTCTGCAGAAAGATGTTCTAGCCCCAGGCACAGCACACACCGGGCCTTTTGTGTCCTGGGGTAGAATTTTTTGGTTACACTTGTCACACTTTCTGAAGGTCTTCTTAGGTTTCTCCACAACTGCTTTTATCAATACTGATTAAAGAGCAAAACAGCAAGTAGTAACCAACTGTAATTAGGTAACAGTAAATAAAGCAGTAAACTAACAGTAAACAACTGTAATTAGGTAACAGTAAATAAAGCAGTAAACTAACAGCAGCCAACTGTAATTAGGTAACAGTAAATAAAGCAGTAAACTAACAGTAAACAACTGCAATTAGGTAACAGTAAATAAAGCAGTAAACTAACAGTAAACAACTGTAATTAGGTAACAGTAAATAAAGCAGTAAACTAACAGTAAACAACTGTAATTAGGTAACAATAAATAAAGAAGTAACCTAACAGTAAACAACTGTAATTAGGTAACAATAAATAAAGCAGTAAACTAACAGTAAAAACTGTAATTAGGTAACAATAAATAAAGCAGTAAACTAACAGTAAAAACTGTAATTATCTAACAATAAATACAGCAGTAAACTAACAGTAAATAACTGTAATTAGGTAACAATAAATAAAGCAGTAAACTAACAGTAAACAACTGTAATTAGGTAACAATAAATAAAGCAGTAAACTAACAGTAAAAACTGTAATTAGGTAACAATAAATAAAGCAGTAAACTAACAGTAAACAACTGTAATTAGGTAACAATAAATAAAGCAGTAAACTAACAGTAAATAACTGTAATTAGGTAACAATAAATAAAGCAGTAAACTAACAGTAAACAACTGTAATTAGGTAACAATAAATAAAGCAGTAAATTAACAGGCAGTAAATACACTGGAAAGTGATAGCGATACTATTGTTTCTGTATTTATCGCTATATAAACAGTAAGAATAGAAACATTAGGCCTTCTGCCTAAGAAGTGCAAATTATCTCAGCAATTTAGTTGAAAAAGTTACTGAAAAGAGAAAAGACAGCATAACAAGGTAATGTGCCATTTAACAAATCCTGAATACTACATTTCTCTAATGGAAGTGAAGTTGAACAAAAATAAATGTAGATCAAAAGGAAACACTTACCTGCAGGCTCTGAAGATCTGTCTGAACACTCATGGCAGCAAACAATATCTGAGGGCAGTTTGCAGCCGGGTGGTTTATGGGGTTAAATATTTCTGAAGGCAGTCAAAGTAGGGTACTAGCAAAGGCTGGATCAGATACAACAATAGCTCATGCCCATCGGTCAGATTGGACAGACCAGAACAAATATGATTTCATGTTTCAACATCTGGTGAGAATATAGTACAACTGATAGATGAATTATTTCATTACAGAGGAACAAACTGCAAGGAAACTATCATGGACTAAGTACATGAATACATGGTTGCTTTGTTTAATGTTTAAATACAGAATTAATGTTAATGAATGAATAAAATTATCTGTGGCACAGAAGTGGAGCTGATTTTAAGTCCATGTTTTCCTGCAATTTTAATTGCATTATATTGCTACTTGATCATAGGTAAACACCCAGAGGCATAAATGTGCATGCATGTGTGTGTGTGTGTGTGTGTGTGTGTGTGTGTGTGTGTGTGTGTGCGTGTGTGTGTGTGTGTCTGTACATGTGTGTGTATGTGTGTGTACGTGAGTGTATGTGTATGCATAAGTGTGTGTATCTGCATGTGTGTCTGTGTGTGAAAATATATATGTATATTTAAATGTATACAAGAGTGCAGTAAACATCTGTATAAAGGAAAATGACCAGGCTCAGCATAATAATTAGGCATATATGACTGCTGTTGTCTAAAGTAAAGAGTTAAATGGATGAAAGCTCCAAGGAAGCTTTTGTGAAGTAAGTAAAAGTTAAACAATGAAGTAATTTGGTAATAAAACACAGCACTTGAATTCTGATACTCGGCCGTCCTGGAACAGCATGTCTGTATAAAAAGAATGGGTCACAAATACAAAATGCTGTGTGTTCCAGGTTAGTCAGTATATTCAAACATGAACACATCAAGTAATTCTACACAGGAAATAGCATCTGATTAACAATTGTGTATATAAATTGTTTGTTTCAACAGCACAAGAATGTTTCCAGAAAAATAGGAAATGTTATGTAACATAAAGCTGAAAAAAGTGAACTAGAAAACAAATTTAGTCAATGTTGACTGATAAGCATTATTCTGAGAATTCAGCAGTCAAATATAACCTCCAAATTATGAGAAATACATTTTAAGAGACATTCTTTCAAACAATTTCCTTACCAGCAGCATGACCTTTCCATAAAGGACAGGGAAAGTGAGCAGATTTTCTGCTGCTGTGACTATACTTTTACTTACAACTGTACTGTCTTTTTTCCAGAATAGTCCCTGAGACAATAAATCATAATGAACAGAATATCAAAGCCTCATATGCCTGGGTTGGTGGTAAGTCAGGCGGATGTAAAAGATCCCTTGGCACTTATCAAAAACAGTAATGGAAGTTGCCCAGTGCTCTGGCCTCATCTCCCCCTAGTCAGTATGAATACCACCTTAGGTCTCCCTTGAAAAGAGGCCACTGAAGTCAGAAAATATTAACTTAATCTAAAGTCTAACAAACATTATAAAGTATCAACAAAAGCTTAATTAAGTGCATATTCCATGGAAGTTGTAAATGTAACATAGCTTAAGACTAAAGGGAACTGAAGAGGAACTGTAAATTCATGCTATCACATTAGAATCTTCCTAGAATGTTTCTGCAGAAGCAGAAGGAATCTGCTAGTTCTCAACTGATGTTGACCTATAAAACTAAAATAAATCATGCTGCCATACTGAAAAAATAAATAAATACCTGTTTCAAGACTACAAGCCATAACCCATAAGACTTGAAGAATTACAGTTGACTCACCCTTCTAAGTAATCCCTCAGCCTGTCCATCTCTCTCCTCTATCATCTCCCTCTACACCCCCTCTTGAACTCTACAAAGCTCTGATCAACACCTCCTTAATATTTATAAAACCAAGAAAAACTTTTATATAATATCACAGTGTTCCAAGCTTGGAACAATCTCCCACCAAATATTCACAACATTAAATGTACAACCCGTTTCTGAACGGAACTTAAAAACTACCTTCTTAATTCTAACTCCTGCCCATGCCAGGACCCTCCTTAATCCTAGCCTCTCTGTTGCCCCTCTTTACTCATGTCTTTCAGCCTACTACTTAATCCCCCTTTATGCCCTCCTTTACCCCTAATCTTTCAACCTTCTTCTCCCTTTACTCTGTAAATAGCAACACTACCCATATTTCTCTATCAATCTAAATCTGTTTCTGTAATAAAATGTCTGTTTTTTCCCTTCACTTTTTTTTTTCGCTGTCTCTAAACTCACATACAATGTCCCACTCAGCATTTTTAATGTTTGTATATACTTTTCATTGCAACTTCTGTTACTGTAAATATGTACTACAATATAACTATGTAAGTTTTCCTGTTTTATGAATGTATGCTATATCTATGTAATTTTCTTGTTTTTTTTTTTTTTTTAATTCATGCATGTCAATGTCTTGTAATTGTGTTGGAGCTTTTCTCCTCAGGTCTCCACTGAAAACGGGCCTTTGGCTCAGCTGGACCAACCTGGTAAAGGGTCTAAATTAAAAGCATGAATGTTCACAAATGCGAATACAAGTACATTGACACATAAGCGTCGAAATACTACAAGAGCGAAAGACGTAAACAGCGAAAATCAGAATGACAAACGTATTTCCTTGGCCAGCAGGGTGATCGTGGGGAAGAGGAAATATATCCTTTTCCCCACTGTAGTGCAATCTCGGAGTTGGTATATTTAAGTAGGGGGGTGTGGGGGCACAGCCCCCCACATAGGGGTGCAGGGGGCTTGCCCCCTTCCAAAAGTGTGTTTATTGGAGTTTGTTTAGGTAGGTTTTCCTTACCTGTATGGCGCTGTTGTTTTCTGAAATACGTTCGGCATTCTGGTTTTCACTGTTTTCATCTTTCGCTCTTGTTGTACTTCGACGTTTATGTGTCGATGTTCGTGTATTCGCATTTGTGAACGTTCATGCTTTTAATATAGACCCCCTGGTAAACAAATGACAAGTAAATAAATAAATAAATAAATTGTACTCATTATCTTTGAATAATAAGATATAGTGACATCACATTACCCGCATTTGTTGCATATATTAATATGAAAGGAAATTCTTTCTTATTAGTCCATCTGCGTCTTCTTCTTTTGAAATTATCTGTGTCTTTATTCCACATTTCTCTAGTTTCTGCTTGCATGTCTTTATATTTTATAACTTATATCCCTTAGTGCAGAAGGCACTATAGTCATTGGATGTGGTGATTTCAATCATTTCTGCTGCTTTTGTTCTTTTTTCTCCAGCAACAATATTTCACTTACTCACTTTTGTCTCCAACATATTGATGATGGATAAATTCATGCAATCATCATGTTCCCATTTTCAATCACTTTTATTGTGGTTTATGTTTCCAGTGCTATTTAATTACTTGTATAAGGTAATATTTACACGACCTCCAATTTCACAACCACGGCACAATATTGCACCTTTTCATATGACACCCATCAGGTATATCACAGCCAGCAACAATATGAGCAAATGTTTCTAAGTTCTGTATTGCAGAGCCTACATTTGTGTGTAGCTCCCATTTTTTTTATAGAGAGTGTACGTACCACTAAATATGCAATCCACATTCGTGAGCTGACATCATGACCCTTTGACCTTTTCATTTTACGTTTACCTCTCCTTAGTCATTCATGTATCAAATCTTCATCACTATATTGTTGTTTTAGGAGACTTCAATAATAGCAACGATTACTCTGGACTTTCTTGTTTTCTTTTATTTTCTTCTGATCGTTGTCTCAATATAATTTCTTAGCACCTCGGTCCCTGTTTGATTTTTTTTTTTTTGTTACAAACGAGTTTATTTCCATAGCTATTCTCTTCCAAAATGTTTCTGCTAATTTGAGACAGAATGTCAAACTAAATGTGTTTTTTCATTAGCATAGAATGTTGACTATGTTTTGACTGGATGACATCAAAAATTCTGTATGCATTCCCTGTAATGCAAATCTTTACATATATTGTCAGCTTCAAGGAGACCATGGCTGGAATTCAGTATCAAATAAAATATATTAGTGGGCAGGTGAAGGTAGGGATTCAAAGATAATGTGCAACACATTATCGTATTAGCCATGAGCCACTCCAAGAAGCAAACTCCCAAATATTAGCACAGCCTGCTCAGCACTAGTGTATGAGACCCAGCCCCTGCCTCCTTTAGATGTATATGTAAGTAGATAGGGCTTTGGCACAGAAAAAAAAACTCTCTGTGAAAAGGATAATTGTACCATGCACCCATTGCTGGATCACTTCTCCCTTTGCCTGGGGGAAATGGAGGGGAGAAAAATCTTGGCATTATGAACAGCCACCCAGGCCTTCCTCCCACTGGGGCTTCCATGGAAACAAGCTGGCTTATTAAGCAGAAGACTGGAGGGAAATATGATGGCCAATCAGGAAGCCCCTACAACATAGCAAACCTACACATATTTATCTATTCCCTGAAGTAGGGGTCTTTAGTGAGTGAAGGCAGACAGTTGTTCCCTCTTTCATCATCATGTCCATCAGCAAGGGACTCTAATGGATGCTCTGTATGCTTAGTTTATGCAACAGCCTACCTAGGAATTCTAGAGGAAGGTTTTGAATTAGAAGAATGCAACAATCTCTTAGTTAAGGAAGAAGAGATAAAAATGCCACAGAAAAGAGTGCAGGTGGATCTGAAAAGGTCTGGGTGTGCCACTATATAAAACAATAATACTCCACAAAAGAGGGCTTGAAAATGAAGTATGGTTTCTAATGCCAGTGGGAACATCAATAGAGCTCCTGGAATTGGGGTTATTATGTGTTGAGGGCCCCAAGAGGCCAGCACAGAAGATCTGTTGTTGATACTACCAGTGGTATAGCAGATAATGTAACTTTCTGAAAGGACCAATAATGACAATAACAATACCTGAAAAGTCATGACAGATGTTATCAAGGCTGACAACTGTTAAGTCAGTGCCAACAAACTTGGATCAAAGAAAGTGAGACTGGCAATGATGCCAGAGTCATCATTAATTGTATTTCTATGACCAGAGCAGACTGACCAAAAGCTAAAATTGATAGAAGCATAGATGCTAGAGACATTGATGTCACGTCAGAAGACTTATGACACAGAGGGACAAGATACTATGATGTAGCATCTGCAAGGTCTGTATTATACTTTATTCATTTGAGAAACAAAGGCATATTACTCAAGCTGCAGAGCCTTCTGAATGCACTTATGTTTGATTTTGCCCATCTTGAAAAATGTCCCGTTCTAAGACAGATTCTCTAATAGTGAGTAATATCTGGACAACTCTTAGTATCACATCTATAGCCCAACCTACTACAGCCATGAATTTCAATTGAATGGGCAGCTCTTTTTCTGGACTGGACTCCATTTTTATTACAATACATTGCCATATAAATCTGTTTTTATATGTATTACTTGTGAAATACATCCTGCACATATTTTTCATCTCCTGCCTTATTGTTTGGCTTATATTTTAACTCATGGTTATTCTTTTAACCAGTTTATGCTTTTATTTGTCTACTAATAATTTCATTTGTTCTGCAGACAACCATAGTTTTTGATGAGGTGAATTCTGGCACTCTTAAAAACATGCTCCTTGTTTATGTATTTCTTGTACCATAAAGTATTCCTGTCTCTGATTAGAGAATCATGCAGATCACCAAATCCACAGTCATTGGCTGCATTCTTCAGTTCATTAGCTTAAGAATCAATAATCTCTATGCATCAATGTGCTATTTTATAGAACAGCTGCCAGATCAATTATAAATCAAGCAATAATTACCAAATTTATCCTCAAGTACTCCTATTTTACTTTGTTCTTCTTTAGGAAAAGTAAATGACTTCTTACCTAACAACACTCAGGAATGCTGGATGAAACTTCTTCAAATTCTTTTTGCTACTCCACTCACAATGATAAATAAATCAAAATTTGGATGCAAAGCTTCCTTGTACTGAACATGTGGTGTGTTACATTTGGGACTTGGCCAGAACCGCTGCTGTTTCATTCTATCTATAGATAGTCGTACCACTGGATTTTCATCTTTATTTATGGTCAGAATTGCCTGAACTCACTATCAGCAATGAGGAATTTGACTTATTTATTTTCTTGGCAGCCTTTTTCCACATTATTTGGTTGAGCGTCATATAAGGCCTTGCTGTTTGCATGACTTGGCTGTTTTCTGCTTCCTACTAGTGGTATTATTTTGCTACAAACATAAGAATTCTCTGGGGGATCCATGCCAGCAGATAATGGTGAAGTTGTTTTTATGGCCAAACCAATAAAATGGAATCATTCCTATTTTGATATTACGGTTCACCATCATCGGTCGGATTGGATTACACATTCCCTTGGCATTTTTTTTTCCATTCCTGTGGCTGAATATCACATTGGTCTAGCTCAGGAAGACAAAATTGTGTTCTGCATTTAAAACAGAGACCTGGTTGCTGTCCATACCCACTCAGGCACTTCCTCCTGCACTCTGGGTTCCTGTTTATCCCTAAGCCTGACTGCCGGAATCTGGAAATACTTTCAGTATAAGGAAATCTACCTTTCAGCTCCCTGTGAGACTTCCCAGGAACACTAAAAGAGAAACTCTGGGTTCCTGTTTATCCCTAAGCCTGACTGCCAGAATCTGGAAATACTTTCAGTATAAGGAAATCTACCTTTCAGCTCCCTGTGAGACTAACCAGGAACACTAAAAGAGAAACTCTGGGTTCCTGTTTATCCCTAAGCCTGACTGCCGGAATCTGGAAATACTTTCAGTATAAGGAAATCTACCTTTCAGCTCCCTGTGAGACTTCCCAGGAACACTAAAAGAGAAAGTATGTTGCTATAGTCAATTGAAAGACTGTATTCTTTATTAATATAATATTACACTGCCAGGTTAGGCAGGTTTCCTGAGTCAGGTAAGGCAGCAGCCATTCCCCCTCCCAAAGCATCCCATTTTTCCCCACCTCCAGCCTATCTTACACTCCCTCATATCTTTCTCATATCTACATTGTACCCTCTCCTTAAACTCCTCATCTCCCTTAGCCTGGAATTACCCCAGGTGCTGCTTATACTGGAATTACAGTGACTGCCCACTAGGTGGCACCTTCTCACTTGCCATTTTTCATACATCTCTAAACTGTTCTTTTATAACTTACTAGCTACACCCTCTGTTCATTTTAAAGCTCTTTGTGTACCAAGCTATCCTTTCTAATTTTCTATCCCTAGCTCTACTCTATCTCTTCCCATCTTACTGTGCCCTTAAGTGTCTCTTATCTCTACTCTCCCCTCGAAGCATCTTAAATCTCCCACTGCTAAGCCCCTCACCTCCCTGCTACTCTTTCCGCCTGATACTCACCTGTTACCTCTCTATCTCACTGATTGTCTCTCTTGACACAGGACTCCTTGTCTCATACCGCTCCGTTCGCCCTGCTGGCTCACTCCGCTCCCCTACCCTGCCCCCTATTCCCACCCGCCCCCACTACTCCTACACTTATTCCACCAAGACCACACCCCCTCTATCACTGCACCAATACCAGTGCTCACATCATTATCACACCACACCTTACACATCACTATATAATTAGTCACACCCACCTCTAATTAATTCTCTCATTCACACCCATCTCCACAGACATCACCACACCAAATCACCTCCCACACCACTCACTCTATCCCCTTACATTAACTCCACAATGCCAACATCCCACTTCCAACTCTATATTCAACTACTTCTCTTCCTCACACTACTTCCTTCTCTTTTTACTACCTATCTCTCAACCTCTTATGAACACCCACTCTACGCCTCTTCCCTCTTTCCCTCTAAACATACTTCTACACTACCTCTAGCCATTACTGCAATCTCTCTAAACATTACATCCACACCCAACTATACACTTCCCAAATATCACAGACTAGCACCAACTAAATATAACAATCCCAATAATAAAAACCTACCGTACTACTCTTATAAGTTACTTTACCACAAACATATCACATACCTTCACTCCCTACTAGATGGTGACATTCATCCAAACCCTGGTCCTAACCATACCTCTTCCACTGATAAATGTACTCTAATTGCCAGTACCTCCATAACTCCCTCCAAAACTGCAAACTCCCTCCTTATAGCACATCTTAATATACGCAGCGTTAATAATAAAATCCCACACCTCCATGCCCTCCTAGATGTCCACCACTTTGATATCCTATGCCTATCTGAAACTTGGCTAAAACCCGCAGTCAGTGATAATGAAGTTACCCCTCCTGGTTATAATATCATCAGAAGAGACCGTACTGTCAAAAAGGGAGGAGGGGTCGCAATCCTCTATAAAACCAAACTACAAATCAGCACCATAGATGTTAACCCAACTTTAGACAATTCAGCTGAATTACTTATCACTAAACTCCAAGTCAACCCTAATAAAGCTATTAATGTCATCTGTTTATACCTACCACCAGGAAATAATATTAATACCCTCAAAAATATCCTAAATTAGTGTTCTATTAACCTCCCACATGAAACAATAATCTTAGGAGACTTTAATATTGACTGGTTGTCCTGTAACAGTAGTAACCCTTCCACCCATATTAACTTATATGGCTTTAACTCCTCTACTAGAACTCACAAACCCACCAACAAAGAAACTACCTTGGACTGGATACTTACTAATAACCCTCTTCAAACCTACAATATAGGGATCCTCCCAGATGATCTAAGTGACCACTCCCTAACCTACTTTATCAGATCTAAAACCAACCCCACTCATTCCAACATTGCCAGGACTGTTCGCTGCAAAAAACAATTTAACCATGATCTATTTCTGACAGAACTTAAACAATGTAATTGGTCTCCACTAAAATGTCTTCCACTTGATGAAGCTGTAGCCTATTTTAATACCACTTTCTTATCCATCCTGAACCACCATGCCCCATTACGCTCTATTAGATGCAAAGCTAAACCAGCACCCTGGCTCTCAAGTACTACTAGGCATAAAATCCATCTGAGATACAAAGCCTGGGCTAAATGGTGTGCTACTAAAACCCCATTAGATCATTTAATTTTTAAACAACTAAGAAATAATACTAAAACAGCCATAGTGCTAGATAAAAAGAACTACTACCTCCAAATACAGCAAACCCATCTTAATAAGCCTCAAATGTTTTGGAACAGCATTAACAAACTTCTGCACCCAGGTCAGTCTACCACCCCTAACCCTCTAGGCTCTAACCCAGACAATCCCATTCAAACTGCTAACTCCTTTAATTCATTCTTTACCAACACCATCCAATCTCTTGCTAGCCATCTTTCACCAGACACATCAAATCTGCCTAACTCACCTTTAATTCCTCTTCCATCCTTTCAATTTCAACCAGTGCCTACTTCTACTATATGCTCTCTTCTACTAAGACTGAAACCTTCCACCCCTTCTGCTGACCAACTCCCAGCAGAATACCTTCAAAGTGGTGCCAGACCCATTGCCTACCCCATATCCATTCTTATTAATAGAACCATCAGTGAAGGATACATCCCATCCATCTGGAAAATTTCTTACATTATTCCTCTACACAAAGGTGGGAACTCTAGAGACTACTCTAACCTTCATCCAATAGCCTTACTATCTCCTCTGGCAAAAATTATGGAAAAGTGTATCCAGAAGCAACTTCTAAAACACCTTCTCCAAAATAAACTATTGGCAAACTGTCAACACGGTTTTAGACCCTACCACAGTACCACCCCGGCCCTGCTATAATTTACAGATTGTATTAACAATAAACGTAACAACGGCCTTCTTACCTCTGCAGTTTTCGTTGATTTATCCAAAGCCTTTGACATGGTTCATCATCAGCTGCTCTTGCATATTATGAAATCACTTTTGCTAGACCCATTAGCCATCAACTGGTTCAAATCTTACCTCAATAACAGATAACAAGCAGTACTTTGGCACAATAATCTTTCTAATCACTTACCTATCTCCCTGGGTGTCCCTCAGGGCTCCATATTAGGCCCTCTCCTATTTTCCATCTATATTAATGATCTTCAGTCAGCAATTCCACATTCTACCTGCATTCAGTATGCTGATGACTCCACTATTATCTGCTCAGCTACTTCTCAAACTGACCTGCAGAACATCACCCAGAATGCATTTAATACTGTTGAACAATGGTTTACAAAATGTTGCCTTCTTCTAAATCCAAAAAAAACTAAACTTCTACTCTTCTCTTCAACCCGTAAGTCCACCCCCATCCATTTTACACTTACATCTAACGGTGGTACTGTTATCTCTCCAGACCTCACTACCAAACTCCTAGGAATAACTGTAGACAGCAACCTCAATTTTGACACACATATTAACAGTATAATAAAAACGATCAACAAGAAACTTGGATCCCTCTATAGAATCAAACCCTTTCTTACTCCAACAGCCAGAACTGCTATAGCTAGAACACATCTCATCTCTACGTTGCTCTATGCCTCACCCATTTATACAAACCTTTCTAAAGCCAACATTAACAATTTGACTGTATCCTATAATAATATTGCCAGATTTGCTGCTGCCTCTCCTTTTCAAACTCATCACTGTCTAAATCTTAAACAACTTGATTGGTTAGAGTTTCTACACCATCTCCACTTCTCTCAGCTTACAATTGCCCACAAAACCCTACACCAATCTTCCAATACTCCTATTCTTGCAAGCCTCCTTACCCTCTACCAAAATCCAAAAAACCTATGCTCTTCTAATAAACTTCAGATTAACACCTGCAGATCCAACAATTTGGCAGGAGACTCCCTCTTCTGCAATTCCATTGGTAAACTTTGGAATGCTCTACCCTCTGAACTTACAACTCTCTGCTCTCATACTCTTTTCAAAAAGAAGCTTAAGCTTCATCTCATGACTCACTGGTTATGATCCTGTTCTATCCCTGACTAACTGCTGCTTCCTCTCACCTACAACCTCCTGTTTTATCTAGCCTTCTCTTCTAACTCTGCTCAGGACGTAACTTTTGACTGAAGTCTTCACATAGATACCGATAGTTCATTAATGCTTATTGCTCTGGCCATGCCTTATACTTATAAAAAAAATCATTTTGCTGTATTCTTCTGTATACTTTTTATGATTGTACTTAATTTGGTGTTTTTTATTGTATATTGTTATTTTGTATATCATTCGTTAATGGCTTGTTGTACTCAACATGGAGCTTTTCTCCCCGGGCCTCTACTGAAAATGGACATGTATCCAGCTAGACTAGCCCGGTCAACAAATGCAAAATAAATAAATAATAAATACATCCCAGTGGTTATAGCTGATCCACATTTCTACTGAAAATATACTTTTGAGGTTCCAAATGGAGACACTCTTGAAATGAACACATTTGCTTATTTCTGGAAGATATCTCATTCTGATGCCATGCTTTCTCTAAAGGCTTTAATAAAGAACAGCAACACATATAGAGGAGATGTGATATCATTTTATTAAGATCTGTAGTTGAACTGACTTCTGTATAAGCAAGGTTATCCGTCAGCATATGTAAGAGGATGTCAGAGGAGATGGAGAAGTGCCTTCAGACTTCCTGCCTTGAAATTGCACAATAGCCTCAGGCAACATTTCATAATCAATGCTAGGTAAAACTCATAAGTAAAGGGATATAGGTATGTCCAGCCAGGGATTATATAGGTTGTAAAAGAATAACAGTAATTTCTGGAGTAGATGACTTTTCAGTCAAAACAGGTGGAATCTTCTTTTTATTTTTCAAATAATTTTTTATTTTCCAAATAATATGTTTAACAATACAATCATCAATAAACAAGTATTATAAACCTTTATATACACCATGTACAATTGACCTGAACAAAGGAGGGGAAAATTAAGAAAATATCCTCACACCATTGCAATTCCCTTCTCTCCCTTAACTGGCTTGAACTGCCCAACCTACTTGACTTTCACCAATTAACCACAGTCCACAAATTAGTATTCCAACCCTCAAACTGCCCCGCACTATCCAACATACTGCAACCATATTTCCCTCCTAGACCTCTTAGATCCTCTCACCAAAACCTACTTACCATTCATAAACCCAAGCACCCAGCTGGCCAGCTTCTCATATCCTGTACCCTAGCAAAAAAATTGAACTCTTTGCCCTCTGCCCTACGGACCTGCAATAACCTCAATAGCTTCAAATCTCAACTCCATTCCTACTTCTTCCGTAACAGGAAATGCAACTGCACTCTTCCACCTCTGCCTCTCAAACCCTCCACTCTCTTTACCCCTGGCTAAGCCCTCCCCGCCTAACCTCCTAACCTCTCCTCTCCTAATCCCACTCTTAACTATTAATTTGTTTCTCATAACAAATTATCTCCACCAGTTCTTACATTATGTACTTTTTTTCTCTTTAACTAAACTGTCATTCCATTGATTGTTACTCGATTGCAGATTGAACCATATTGTTTTTGTATATGTATTTTTATACTATGTATGTTCACTTTGATTGAAAAATGTATCTAATAAACCTTCTGTGGAGCTTTTCTCCCCGGGCCTCCACTGAAAATGGGCTCCCCAGCCCAGTGGACCTCCCCGGTCACCAAACTGAATAAATAAATAAAATAAATAAATAAATATATGAAATTAGTAACAAAAATTTATAATATTCAATTAATAAAGTATAAAGTTACACATTAATTATTTAGGGTTCATTTTTAATGTCTCAATAAGAGTTAATTTTTTTTCCCAAGGATTGTTTGTCCATGTTTTAGGTGAAATTCTCGATTCCTTCACCTTGATTTCTAATGTCGTTTCTTCCATCAAACTCAAGAATTCTTCCAGAGTAGGTCCTTGTGAAGATTTTCACTTTCTACGTATACATTTCCTTGCCACAGCTAGTATGGACCAAAGTAAGTATAGATCTTTTTTATTCATTGCAATAGTATCATTAACATTTAACAGGACTAAAGATTTGGTTAAAATAAAGGTATCTGTGACTGTAGCTTGGAGAAAAATAGTAATTTCTTCACAGAATTTTTTTATATTAATACAATCAAAACAGGTGGAATCTTAATAGCATCCATAACATCATAAAGAAAAATGTTTGGAACAGAAGGTTTACCACAGTAGCACTGGATGGTACAGAAGTAGGAACATATTTTTTTAAAAAGAACAGATCTTGCAACTGTTGGAAAGAATAGATTTTAACTCCTTAATCTTAGGAAGGTCAGACGTTTCAAAACACTTTTCCATACTTACTCACATTGATCCATCAAAGGCGGTTTTGACAAATACAAATAAACTGAAATAATTTCACCAAAAATGTCCCCCTGCGCCTCTCATGTGGAGGGACACGCCTCAACATTCCTTGGAATTATATATACCAACTCTGAGGTTGCACAATAGTGGAGATAAAGGCATTCTCCACTTTTGCTGAAGGGGGTTTTGGCAAACTGGCTTTGGTTTCATTGCATTCGCTGAAATCGCCATCAGTGGCTTGACATGCTCCCTTTCCATACACTCTGAATGCTGTTTTGACTTAAATTCAGAAGAAGGAACAAGTCGCTTGTTAGGTTGTGTTTCTGCCGCAGTGGCTGACAAAGCTTGATGCAATAAATATGCCTGGAGGTTTGCACTGTATCTTCATTTAATCTTCTTCTTCTCCTTTCGGCTTTCCCCATTAGGGGGCGCCACAGTGGAACATCGGTCTGCAGAACGATTGGCAGTGGAGTTTTATGGTGTCGAGTCGCCAGCCTGGCAAACCCAATACATTTTGTAGGAAAAGAACAATGACAGGCATTATGGGTTTATCCTAAATGAATAAGACAATAAATGTGCTTGTTGGAAGGCGGAATAGTCTGATATCATGAGAGAAATGGAACTTGGTCCAATGCCCCAAAAGTCAAGCAGAAGACTTTCTGATAGAAAAAGTTAAGTACTTTAATTAGTAACATGAAGTTTTAGGACACTTTTTACCAGGGTCTGATTTTTTTTTTACTTAGATTCAAGTGAAGAGACAGACAGGTTGTCAGATTTTGTTTCTATATGAATGGCACTCAAAGCTTGAGATAATGAATATGCTTAAAGTTTTACAAAAATACCTCAATTTTTATGTCTGATTAAATTATGCACACACAAAAAAAAGGAAACACTGATAAGTATTTGAGCTTCTCCTAAGCAAATGCAGCAATGATTGTACCTGTCAGGAGGATTGGGAAGTCTACGTACAGGCATACTTTCTGAGCAGAGCTTTAGGCATTGACAAACAAATGGGCCTAGGCCCCAAGGCACATTAAACAAGAAAAAAGTATTTATGACAGGAAAACTAGAAGCATTTTTAATTGTGTGACTAAAACTAATAAGTCTACAAAAAATGAAAGAAGCAATTAGTACTCATGCTTAATAACAGAAAAAACATTTGAATGAAAGTCATAAAAAAAATCAGATAAATTTCAAGTGTGGCAAAGAAGAAGTGAAAAGTGTGAGAAAAGTAGTGGGTAGTGGAAAAGGGAAGTATTCCAGGCAGCGTGGAAAAGTAATCTGCAAGGCATCTGAATGCCGGCCACATCAGCTCTAGTGGTTACTGAAGATGGACTTCTTATTAAATCATGGGTTTTTATATGTATTATGTGGTAGCATTGCAGTACAACACTTTGCATGCTGGGAGTGGACTCTACTGGGCTTTTATCTTCTCTGTGAGAAGGCCAAGATATTTTCTGGAATTATATATAGAGAGATTTTTTTTTTAAGATACTAAGGGACATTTGTATTCACATGGGAAGTACTGATACAACTTCAATTTAGTGCTATTTTTATATACTTTCTTGATGTTTAGTGCAGAATAGTTCTTCAAGGGTGTTGCACCCCCATTCATGTCAGATACAAACAGGGGTACTTGTCAAGCTTAATATGGAAGGAAATAATCAAATGCCTGGCTAAAAGTGTCCTACTAACTTGAGTACACAAGATGAAAGAAAGCAAAATGTGTCATTTTGCTGACTTTACTTAAAAGTCAGATACTGCCAGCACAATCAGGTCCCTCACATTTGCATATGTGAAGCTTTGTGAAAGTTACACATGTTCACATATGATATAAATGTTATGCAGTAGGCCTCTGGCGATAGCATGAGATGCAGAAATGTCTGGTATTAAGCAAACTTTAGCACTGAAAATCATTTTAAAAAAAGTTAGCTAACATGTCTAGCATAGGCAATCAACTGTCAGCATAACAGCCAATGTTAAGCCTGCATTAGCCTCAATGTAATGTTGAAACAGGAGAAATGCAAAAGATAATAAACTTTTTCATTTTTTGATGTTTGGATTTTTCAAAATGTGGTCACCTTGTATGTTGTTAACCAAATTTTTCAAACTTCCTCAGTATATTTCATTATAACCTGTCAATATAGATTAAATATATTGAGGTATATGCTCAAAGCATTTAGTGTTTATAGATGTGCAATTCAGAACCAAGTAGCAGCAGCTGACATGAGAAAAAAATGATACAGACACACAACACTAACTCCGCAGTTGTAGGAATGCAAGTTCTATATGAACACTTTTATAATTGTATAACTTTGTACTACTTTAAAAGTTATTTTATTATATTTTTGTTTATCAGAATTAGCTGAGATGATTTTACTGGGTTACATGTATACAGGATGTTAATTTTGTACTGTTTCCTTAAAATATGGATTATATAAGGAAGTGGTTCATGCACATTGTCAGTTGTGAAGTTCTGGTTAACTGTTTTTATTTATCTTTAATAAACAGTCCTTTATGGTGTGATCATGTGGTTCTAACTTCATTAGTATCTGGTTAGCATTACTGCGCCTACGGCATTAGTGTAGATGTGCAGTTTAACCCTACAAAAAAGGCGTTCCTTCATTTCTTACTTACTGCCCTTTACAGATATTTGTGCAGTATGAGAATTTTAAAAAGTTTACTTTATTCCATCCAGGTCACCAGCTGGTATTGTACCTCATCTAATTTATAAAAGTCTAAAAAGGTTCCACCAAAAAGTTTCACTAAAATGCTAACTATCTGTAGTACATTTAGAGTCTCACACACACACATACACACGCGCACACACACACACGCACACACGCACACACGCACACACACACACACACACACACACGCACGCACGCACACACACACACACAAATATACACTACACCCAGCATACTGCCACACACCATTGATATACAGCTGCATATAAACACACACAGATATATACTACATACATGTACACTACACACATACAACTACAGACATGCTGATGCACACATACTGAGGCACACAACAGACAGGCATGCATGCAGAGACACTCCTAAACACAGAAATATACAAGTACACAAACTAGTACAGTCTAAACATAACCACTTATATATACACACAAATGCACCTATGAATGCAAACTAGACACACATACACACACACACACACACACACACACACACACACACGCACGCACGCACGCACACACACACACACACACACACACACACACACACACACACACACACACACACTACAGATGGATAATTTGTCATATGTATACAGGTATGCAGAAATACATGCAAACATATATATTTGCCAACAAAATAAGTAAGGTATCCATAATTGTGGAAACATTGTTGGTTATGGTGTCTAAATTTTGCTTGCAACATAAATAGGACTTGTTGGAGAGACAAGATATGTTTCTCACCGAATTTTCATTGTCTGGAACAGACTCCCATCCAAATAAAAAGCAGAGATCCTCCCTATACCTATTTAAGCACAACTTTGACCCAGTGGATGGGTAATTGGAAATTCATCCCTGGTCTGGCTGCTATGTCTCTGATGGACAGAGGTGGTCAATAAATTACCCCTATATAAATCAAATTTATGGATGAGATTTGGATTGTATGGCTAGGCTTATAAGGACCCTAGTAGTTCTTAGGCTGGTATGCACATATGAGCCTATGAACTCATATATTGATCATTTTTGTTATTAAGGATGACATGGAGATTAATAAGTCCAGTATTAGGTTTGCAAGACATCTAATAAGAAGTGATATTCTCTCTGACAAATATGGAGATGGTTGCCACAGTGTCCATCAGGTCTGAAGGCATGATAAGTTCTGAATCTCGTTTACATTGGAGACATGGATGATCTCTAGGTGTAGGACAGACTGAAGGTCAGGCATCTTGCTGTTAAGACTTCTGGCAGTGAGAAATGCAACTTTGATGTGGTCACAATATGGATTTGCAATGGCATGAAACAGGCTTTATGGGGCAGCAACAGCTTTGGCTGGTAAGTGGAAAACTTGCAGTGAGAGGTGCAGACCATCTGTAATGAAACAGGCTGGCATACCACCCATCTCTTTTCAGGCTGACACATACTGCCCTCCTCCCCGAAGAATGACATCAGCTACTTAGCCAATTACTGAAATACATTATCTTATGATTGTATTCAGACATCATTCTGGGCAAAGGTAAGATTCGACTCAGGAGCAGAGCCTTGCCTGCATCCAACACATGCATGGAGAAATCTGACACCTCCCTTTGCAAGTCTCTCTGCATGCCCCTCAAGGCTTAAATCATATTCATATTTTCCCCATTGTGAAGACGGAAGAACCTTCATGCCATTATGGATCCTGGCACTGGAGAGGAGAGGCAAGTAGCTATTCCTCTGGCCTTGTCCAACTTCTGGACAATGGCATCTGCCTACCTGATGATGGAATCACCATTTATTAGAACATTTCTGCTCATATAATCTGAGTTTGTGGTACTGGAAGGCATATGACTCACAGGTTAGTACCTCTTTGTTATGGGAGGGGGTGGTGATACTGTTGTAGTGCATTTACGCAGACTTCATCCTTCTAGATCTATTGAGGTTTTGGAAATGTTTTCTGACAGCCTCAACATAAGCTAATTCGTAATAAATGTATATATTTGTGCAAGGTGCTGTGCGGTGCTCAGAAACCTTAGTTTCAAGTGAGAGGTTTTCTTCTGTGCTGATAAGTTGTCTGTACCTCTCACAGATCATATTGTAAGTATCATGTATTAGTTCATCTGCAAGCATTGTGACAGTTCTTATACTGCCAAAGGACACCAGATGCTATGACATTGGCTACAAACTGGACAAAGGATGATTTGACCTCCATGCCAGTCAGATAATTTCATTTCATGAAAGGTGACTGTGACACAGGTGTTACCTAGCATTTAAGTCAACTAATTCTCACAGATATTAGGAAGGTTACAAACAATAGCTGAAGGCAGTTACGACCAATAATGAATTACACTTGACGCTTTAACTGCTTTGGTTATTAATAATCTGTTCCATAAAAGGATTAAATGCTTACATTTTATGAGTTTCGTGAAAAGGTACACAGAGAGTTAAGACAGAGATTACAATAACAATCAGGTTTATAATAACAGGTTACTTGCAGTTTGCTGTGCACTGAGGTCCACAACATAACACAGAACAGCCATGTTGAGCTGTTTGTCATGAGCTGATGGCTGGTGGATCACACAAGGATGATGACAGTATCCTTGACAGAGATGAGTTTCGTGGCTTGTGTCCACGGAGTGTAGTTACCACCACGGCACAATATGCAGCTTTGTGCAGCCCAACAAAACAGAGCACAAAGAAAGCAAGTCACTGCTGTTTAAACAGACAAGACAAATGCTGATAACAGCCAATCACATTGAACTTTCTTGTTGCTGTAGAGTCAGGGAGTTGTGCCAGGTATTGCCATTCCTCTCAGTTCAGAGTCGCTGTCCTACTTTCTGTGACAGTAACGGCAAACTGTCACAAGTCTTTTCTCAAACAATACATTCATAATATGACTGCATGTTCTTCACTCCTTTTGACTTCTTCCTCTCTCTTCCAAATTTGCTTTTCCAAATCACCTTCTGCTTTTCTGATCCATGACAGTGCCGCTGTAATATGTTCTGTTTGATCTCTCTGCAGCTAAGGTACTTTGGCTTTAGCACAGATGTCTTTATTTCTTCATTTATCATTTATTTATGTGTTCTATTACAAATTTCTCTCTTCATCATCATCACCTCAAACTTGCACAGTTGCTCTGCTTTCATTACCCAGGTTTCTGTACCGTAGAAACGTAATTTCACATGACTGCTGCTCGCACCTTACTTTTCATTTTCTCTGGCATTTCTCTGTCACATGCTGCCCCTGACACTCTGTGCCAGTTTGTTGCAGCCCCTCTGATTCTAGCTTTGAGTTTTTCATTCAGACTTACCTTCTTAACCACTCCTTATATGTAACTGCAGTTGTTAACCTGCTCCAATATTTTCCCTTCTATATGTTTTCAAGGCCTTTTGATTTCCCCCCATTTACTGCAATGACCCCTGCCTTATCTGTGCTGTTTCATACTATACCTTTAGTTTTGCATTTCAGTTTCCTATCATTTGCTGATTTCTGCTCAGTTTATTTCTAGCACCACTACTATACAATTACTTTAGTGACCTGTCCCCTCCGATGCAGTCCACCAGTGCTGACATACTTCTCAAATGTCCAAATTTTTGCCGAATGTCCAGATTTTTGCCTCATATTTCTGGTCTGATCCTCATAAAATTGGTGATTTTCTGGCAAATCACTGAAGATTGAAGTCACTAAACAACATACTTTTGAGTTTCAGGATTCATATCCTTCAGAAAATGCATGTTAATCCAAAGCCGGTTACTCTAGCAACTTTCTAAGTTTATAAGAGCAATATTTAAAATATGACCCTATTTGTAGGCATTTATCCCCTAATTATTTTTTGGCTCTGTCCAGATTTCTTGTGCTAAGAGGTTGAGAGGTATGACTGCTGTGAACAAGAATGTGCTCAGAGCTGAACCCTTATGCAGACCAACTTGTACTGAGAGTCTGAACACTGTTTGCACTTGTGTCATCGAATCCTTATTCACTACGTTTATCATGTTTTTTTAAAACCTTGAACTACAGTAGGTCTACCCTAATCATCACTCTTTTTTCATGGCATCTGCCAGGTGCCTTGTTTGCAGGACTACAGAGAAGGTACACAACTCACTTGTATGATGGATATCCTCATGCTAAACCCAATGCACACCTATGCCTTGTGTGCTACTGAAGACTTCATTCATATATTCATTCATTCATTCATTTATTTTGTTAATTAGTGATGTAAAATGTGCAAACTTTTCAGGCAACAAGAAGTTGCAAATGTGAATTATGAGTTAAACTGGTTGGAGTACATTGCTGGACATTGCTGGACCTGTAAGTATAACAGAAAGCTAAACATAATTATTGGTACACATACTAGTTAATAACTGCTACATAAACTAGTTTATTTCTGGTACACATAGTTAATTACTGGTACACATGACAGCTATTATTATTAGTGAATATATGACATAACTTAGGGAAGTGGCAAAAAAGGTAAGGAATCATACAGACACAAATGAGTGACTGCAGTTAAATAAGAAGAAAAGAAAGAAAAATAACAGGGTAAGAAACTGGCAGAGTTGAGAAAGGATGGCATAAATAAAAGGCAGAAAAATAGAAGAAATAAAGTATGCAATAACTAAAGCAAACTACAACAAAAAATGAAGCTAAACTGGGATGTCCTGATCTCCTCTTCAACTGTCACAGATCAGATGCATCTGGCTGGGGATATTAGACTAAGACGTATTCCAGTTTTCAAGATATTAGACTTGATTTGCTCAGGTACTTCAAGTCCAAAAAGGTCTATAAGAAGAAGGACCGCAGTTTAGTGATGAAATAGTAACAGTGACTCAGAGTTTCAATGAGGATTTGTTTATGTAGCAAGTAAGTAAAATCATGCAGCAGTATCCTGAAGAAGGGCATCCTATCAAAAGTAACAGAACAGTTTAAAAATGTCTGACACAAAATTTCTGGCAGCTGAACAAATGTTAGGGAATATGGAAATTGAGGAACTGATGTACCCTTCATTGAACTGTGCTGTGAGCCACTGAAACAGAGCCTGCAGAAAACAGCAACATGATAATACAGATCAAACCAAAGATTATTTGGGAAATGCTTTCACTACACACACTATGCGGTAGGAGGTAGAGAGATGAATATGTCATACCTAACTATTCTTTATCCCATATATGTCACACAAACTGAAGTTAATGGGGACACCTTCCCCAAAAGGACATGACAATCCCACATATTGTCTACAATACAGAGTGCTAAATGTGTTACCCTACACAAACACTAAATATCTCGCTGCTCCTACGCAAAGATTTGGGACTGATCCTGGCACCATGAGTAGGTCATCAGGCACCCTGTACAAATGCCTGAATGGGAAGAAAAAACAAACAAACAAAAAATGATGCTACTGTCTAAAATGGGATTTAATAAATATGTTTTTTTAAAGTCTTCTTAAGATGAGGATAAAAAAGTTCTCCTCTGAAACTGTACCAGGCTGCTTACTACAAATGTAACAAGCAGCTTAGTATGTTTGCCACCACACAGTGAGCACTTAGTGTTTCAGCCACGACCATTGACGCAGTACCAGCTAGGGTTACTGCATGTCCCTTTTTATGCATGAGGGTAGTAATGTTCTAAAAACAAGCATGAACAATGGCAAATATCCAGAGACTGTTTCTGAAACACTTTAACTTTACATAAAACAATTGAAACAACTAAAATTCTGTAAGACTGAGTTTCAAGTTTGGCAAAAATTGAAATTCATTGTTTTGCATTGGTTATGGGTATTGTTTGTCCTACAAAATCTTTGATTTCCATAAAAAGTGTCCCACTTTCAGCATCTGAAAAGGCAGTGAAGCTAGTATCATTAGTTTCTGAAGTCACTACTACAGTCTCCTCCACCATCAGTCATTTCAGATATACAGTGTATACCAGGGACAGCTGCCCCATCTGCTCCACCCCAGTTATGGCTGTGATGACTGATTTATATTTCACTTATACAAAACTTTGTAAAATCTAGATGACCATTTGCATAATTGTTAGGAAGAGAATTCCCACACATACCTGCTCACATTTTGTGTGTGTGTGTGTGTGTGTGTGTGTGTGTGTGTGTGTGTGTGTGTGTGTGTGTGTGTGTGTGTGTGTGTGTGTGTGTGTGTGTGTGTGTGTGTGTGTGTGTGTATGTGTGTTTATGTATGTGTGTGTGTGTGTGTGTGTGTGTGTGTGTGTGTGTGTGTGTGTGTGTGTGTATGAGTGTATGTTTATGTGTTTCTGTGCATGTGAATGTGCATGCACCTGTGTATGTGTGTATGTATGTGTGTGTCTCTGTGTCTCTGTGTATTTGTGGCTGTGTCTCTGTGTGTGTATGTGTGTGTGCGTGTGTGTGTGTATATGTGTGTGTGTTTATGTGTGTGTGTGTGTGTGTGTGTGTGTGTGTGTATGTATGTGTGTTTGTGTATATGAGTGTATATTTATGTGTTTCTGTACGTGTGAATGTGCATGCACATCTGTATGTGTACGTGTGTATGTGTGTGTGTGTGTGTGTGTGTGTCTGTCTCTGTGTCTCTGTGTGTGTGTGTGTGTGTGTGTGTGTGTGTGTGTGTGTGTGTGTGTGTGTGTGTGTGTGTGTGTGTGTGCGCATATGTGTATGTGTGTGTGTGTGTGTGTGTGTGTGTGTGTGTGTGTACGGGTGTTTGTGCACACGTGTGTATGTGTATGTCTGTGCACATGTGCATGTATGTGTAAGTCTGTGTGTGTCTGTGTGTGTGCAGTTTGTTCTCCAAAGGCTGGCTCTTCACTCTTTTCCTGAATCGGTAGACTGTTGGGTATCAGCACAACAGCTATATGATCTGGTGGAGATGTGCACCAAGTAGCCATTGGTCCTTGTTTGAATATGCATCATTATATTTTCCTGTTCTCCTGTTTTCATTTTTACTGTCGGGCTTTGTCTTTGTGTTGATTATTTGCTATCCATTTATTCTTTCAGTTCCTCCAAAAATCAATCAACTATCTTCCTTTCTCTCACTTAAATACAGCCCTTTTTCCAAATCCCATTACAATTACCTCCTTGTACTAATAATTCTAAGAGAACTCTTTTCTCAGATGTTGGACTGAGCAACATGTCTTTTGTAGGTCATGCTAGAAATGAGTCAGCCTAATACACCCACGTACTCATTTAACAAATAAATAAAAATCTTCAAGAAAACACTACAATGAGAAAAATTATACAAGCATGGCTTCCTCAAAATGTAGCTTCCTTTAGTGTTGACAGTCATGAATTTCATTTGGAATAGTACTTCTTTCACTGATAAAGATGGGTTGATGTCCATGATATGGCATGAATATTACACAAGTAATTGTCTTTATGATGTCTCCAAGTATTAAGTAATATTTTCTTTCTTGATTCTCTGTCTCACTGTAGTCGTTCCTTAACTCTGCACTTTATTCACCTTCTTTCTATTCCTCACAGTCTGGTATTCCTCCTTATTCTCGCCTCAGTTATTTTCTTTCTTGCAGTCTTATATTTAGTTTATGTATATTGTATTTAATTTGTTTCATATCAGAAATGAACTCATCTAAAAGGACCTGTTACAGCCACAGACTGTGTTAACATAGGAAACAAATATAAAGTGTGCATTTGAAATGTTATCACAAGAAAAAAGATGTACATGCCTGCTATTTATGTACCATTACAAGAATTAAGATGGCAAAAATATTTACAAGGGCAATATACAAGGGACAATGGTCGGTGGTCGCAGGCATGCTAGATGGTAAAGGTATTTACAATTTGGGAAATGAATAACTGAAAAAGTGAGCAGTGAAGAGAGAATGAAATAAGGGAAGTTGCACAAGCAGAAAGTTGCTAATCACTGGTTGCGTGTACAGGCTAAGAAATGAATAGCAGAAATGGTCAGAGTCACTGTAATGAAAAGGTTGTAGGGCAGAGTGCAGAAATACATGGTAATGCAAAGCGAGATAGCAGTAAAGAAACAGAGGGCTGGGTGCACCGAAATGGAGAATAACACTAAGTAAAGTATAGCATACTGCAAAGTTAGTGACACTCCACTCTGCTTCAGTGTCAGACTTTAGTCTCTCTATTTTTTCTGTCTGCTCCTTTATCGCTCCTTTTCTTTTCCTGCGCACATTTCCTGTGTTTGCGTACTTCTTGTAATGTCTCTCAGTGTCCTCTCTGCCGTTCTGATTTTTTTCCGTGCCACCCCTATGCTGTATTTTCTGTACCCTTCCTTTTTATGCTCTCCCATTACTTTAGTGTGTTTTTTATTTCTTTGCGTATCGTGCCTTTTTATCTCTGTTCTTCCCATTCTGTGTTCTTTAATATATCATCTGAGCTGCATTTAATATCTTCAGCCTTCCTTCTCATAAATGTATATAGCTCTTCCTTTGTTTCGATTTGTCTTTAATCTATGGGTTTTCATGTTTTCTTTCATCTGTTCTCTGTCTCCCTCCCTTTTATACTTCAATATCTGCTGATGTTCGTTTTTTCTTTTTTATTCATATACTAAAAAAACTCCAGTTTCTTGGTTTTGTGCATTTGTTAATTTGCTGTCATGTGTAAAAAGAGCTCAGGGCAAAGTTGTGTCTTGTTTCTCATGTTTAAAAAGAGCTCAGGGCAAAGTTGTGTCTTGTTTCTCATGTTTAAAAAGAGCTCAGGGCAAAGTTGTGTCTTGTTTCTCATGTTTAAAAAGAGCTCAGGGCAAAGTTGTGTCTTGTTTCTCATGTTTAAAAAGAGCTCAGGGCAAAGCTGTGTCTTGTTTCAACATATGATCTCTACATGAATCTTTTAAATCTGGTTTTGTAAAAGTTGAACTTATTCCACAGCATTTTTTGCAGCACCCTCCCATAGTTTAACATGTTCTTAAGGGGAAGTAAATGACATTTATTCTCAGACTTGATGAAAGGGGAAAGTGTTGAACTGGGTGTTTCAGGAAGTATCGTTAATAAGAAATCTTTGCATATATTGTGACTTATCAGCTTCACCCCTGCTCCTGGTTTCTCTGTGAGGAATTACCTGACCCCCACAATACCAACCATTCACAGTGAGACATTTATGAGCCTAGTTGTAATGATTATCACCATGTAAGGCATCTGTTAACCTATATTATATACCTTGACTGTTCTGTAAGGCAGCAGCTGTTCAGTTATGTTTCCTGTTCTCCTGAGAAGCAGTTAATGCATCCACACATAGTAGTTTTTGACATGCCCCACCTCTACAGTATGTACGAATCCTTAGATTCAAGAGTATTTACTGACAAATAG